>NC_134485.1:359255499-359601332 GCF_040206685.1 Ascaphus truei
TCTATCTAATTATAAAATACATTGAACACATATCTATGCATAGCAGCATAGCCACAATCATTTAAAATAGTGCAAAGCAAACTTTTAAAACAATATAATTTCTTACCCTGTATGTATATATCTCTCTAGACATACATACATACATACATTCAGTGGCAAGAAATGATGTACAATAAAAAAAAAACACATGTAAAAATCAACAAAAAACACAGTTACATTACATACATTTCTTTAGTTCACTTACCATTACTTGACCCACTCACCGACTCCCGTTGAACAGCGTACTCACGAACCAATCCACGAACAGGAACCCATAAAATAATAAACCAGAAAATAATAAACATTAAAATAATAAAACATGACAATCCAGGGGTCTTCTCCTTCTAATCCACCTTCATCTGTATTCTTGTTTCTTCTATCTTCTTCCGGGGTCTTCTTCCCGTCTGCTGCCATGCCATGGTCTTCTTTCTTCACCGGAGGTCCTTCCTCCTCGGCGTCTGGCTTCAAAATGAGACGACATAGGCTTTTAAAGGCCTATGACGTCACATTTTCGTCATGGTTCCCACAGCCCTGATTGGGCCGTGAAAACCATGTGTTTTGGTCGATACAAAAAAAAATGATGACGTCACTTAAAGGCAATGAAAGCACAGCCAATCAGAATGGCTGTGCTTCAATTGCCTTTAAAATGACGTCATTAAAAGAAACATGGCCGCCCTCACATGGTACGGCAGCCAATCAGAGCGTGGGAAGTCTATCCCTACTCTGATTGGTTCTAGTACCATGTGACAGGCTTTCAATTACGTCATATCCGTTATTCCCCAAGCCTCTGTCACATGGTCTACTAGAGCCAATCAGAGATGGGATGGAGTTCCCACGCTCTGATTGGCTGCCGTACCATGTGAGGCCGGCCATGTTTCTTTTAATGACGTTATCTTAAAGGCAATTGAAGCAAAGCCATTCTGATTGGCTGTGCTTTCATTGCCTTTAAGTGACATCATCATTTTTTTCAGGGCTGTGGGAACCATGACAAAAATGTGACGTCATAGGCCTTTAAAAGCCTATGTCGTCTCATTTTGAAGCCAGACGCCGAGGAGGAAGGACCTCCAGCGAAGAAAGACCAGGGCATTACTACATCGGATTGAATCTGAGGGTCTCCGGAGCTGAACCGCATTAATACCAGCATTGGGGACCCCCAGCTTCAATCCTATGTAATAGAAATACAGCTAACCGCAACGGTAATTAAGGGGTTAAATATCAGTGCTCTGTTTGTTGGTGGTATAGGGGGTGGCTAAAGCTTGTAGTTGCCCAAGGGTGGGCCCAGGAGTGTTGCGGAAGGAGTTAACCCCTTCATTATTGTAGCCGTTATTGGGTAGTTGCCCTGGGGTGGGTGGTTAGGCCTCCTTGGTGGGTGGCGGGAGGGGGGATAAACCACTTAATTACCATAGCGGTTACAACCAAGGTGTTAACCCATCCCCACAACACTCCCCAGATGTATTACCACCCTCCCCAGGGCAACTACATTACACCCTTCACCCACCCCATTAAAACACCAGTAACCCTTAATTACTTTAGTGATAGTAACCGCTAAGGTAATGAAGGGGTTAATTGTGTTTTTTAATGGCTGATATCTTCTTGCCGCTCTGCTCTAATAAAGTCTTACACGAGACATTATAGTATAATAAAGGGGTTTATTTGCAGGTTGCTAACGCACAACTTTTCGGGGATCGCCCTTCCTCAGGTTTATTTTTTCTGGGGAAGGGAGATCCCCAAAACGTTGTAAGTTTGCATCCTGCAAATAAACCACTTTATTATACTATAATGTCTGGTATAAGACTTTATTAGAACAGTGCGGGAAGATCCAGTTTCAAGTTTAACTATGTGGCAGAAGTGGGATCCCAGCCACTCTTCAACTGCCTGCACCTTACAAAGAAAAAGGGCACCCACTACATTTATCTAAAATGAGTGCGGAAAGATCCAAAACTTTATCTTGACTGTGTTTTAATGGTTGGGTATCGGCCCTTACATGTTGGTGTAGAAGAAGAGGGGGAAGACGCCTTCATCCTGACAGGCGTAAGTACAACAATTATTAATTTAATGTGTACTGCACTTTATTTTACTGTATACTGTATTTGAATAGGCAAAAGTGCTAGTAGCCATATTTGGTTACTAGGGAATTTGCCCATTCCATTTTGGGGGAGGGAGGTTTGTTGGGGGTATAGGGGGTGGATAAAGGGGTAGTTGGCCAGTGGTGGGTGGTAAGGTTTCACGGGTGGGTAAAGGGAGGGGTTAACCCTTTCATTACCTTAACGGTAGTAACCGCTAAGGTAATGAAGGGGCTAACCCTTCCCGCAACCCTCCCAATAGGCTTAACCACTCACCCTTGGGAAACTACCCCTTTCATCCCTCTACCCGAAACAAACCAGGTACTATGGCTTAACCGCTTCATTACCTTAGCAGCTAGCCGCTAAGGTAATAAAGCTGCTTTTATTTTAATTATAATTACATAGGATTGAAGCAGGGATTCTTTGGCGCTGGACCGCATTAATTTCAACCCCGCGGATCTTCCTGAGTTATGGGCCCCAGTACGGGGTGCCATTATCTCCGGCAAGTTTAATTCTCCCATGTCGCGTACCCAGGACGAATTCTGTCTACTCCTACTGCGCATCACTTCCAGACTGATGCTGCCCAGTAGGAGTAACACAGCAAGAGTCCTATTTAGAAGCAGGGACCCCTCTGTGTTAATCCTGATCCTAATCCAATTCCCCCCTGCTCGGCACCTGGTTTTGCAAAGTTTTGGCAACTCCGGGATAGGTGGGGAATATTATTCCCATGGAGGACATTGGCTGCATGGGTTAAGGATAGGGTTTTGTATTCATAAGAATCCCTGAAGTCCATTGGGAACCAGTTCCATCTAAGATTCACCAAGTAACAAGATTCATCCAAGATTCAACTAAGCTTCATTTTAAGACTTTATGTAATCAAAGTCAAGAGTTCATTAAGAACTAAGGGTTCCAAATTCAATACTACAGCGGCATAATGAAGGAAGCAGCACCAGCGGAGTAACAGTGATTGCGAGAGGCGCCACTGACCAAAGACGGTTTCCAGCTCTATTTGCGCACAACTCCCGCTCCTGGGATATGGTGCCCAGAGACTCTATTTCCAAAGATTTCGTTTTGGGAGCAAGATATTTCGTTTGCCCCTGTCCCAATAAGTGTATTTTAAGTGTAATTCTAAACCAATGTGTGTGTTCATTCTGTAAATAAATCACAATTTATTTTATCTCTTCGCTTTGCTCAATCAAAGGATCTGGATATTAAGGTGTTAAAAGTGCTGGTCTCCCGTGACACCTCTATGCACCCTTTTGGTCACTGGAAGTAGTTCAACAAAATCTATTTGTACATACGTTACCCAATTCACTGTTCCTGGTGCCATTGCAAGAAAAGCAAAATGTCATGGCTGCCTGTGGGGGATCCGCTCTTCTGAATGTGACCCCCCGCTCCCCCCCCCGAGAGATTTCTTGCTGCCAGGGGATTACTGCAAGCAGAATTCCATGGGTTCCCCCACAGTGGAAATATTAAGTTTGGCTAAATCTGTAGGTTGCACCAGGGTTTTTCAGCTATGGGGACTGAAGCTTGGGTCAGCCTTCAACTTTTGGTTGAACTGAGCACATACTGGCCATTCTAAGGTTGCGCTTATAGTGCCGGTGATGGCAACAGCGACGCAACGTTGCATCAAAACCAATGCATTGCCACCGTCGCTTGCGCTTATAGTAAGTGCGCCGTGCCAGTGCACTAAAGCGACGGCTTGGTCGCGATCTCTGGAAGTCATCTCAATTTGATTTTTCCAGTGACCGCAGCCTAACGTCACTGTCGGCATTGCCAGCACTATAAGTGTAGCCTTATAGTACTTCTGTACCACATGGCTCATATCTTTCCACCAGTACTTACTGTTTATCATCTGCAAAGTTACTTCTCTACATGGTCTTTCACTCTGACTTTCCTTTGAAAATTTGCAATTTTCTTTATCAGATCTCAAGGGGGTACAACGTGTAACCCATCCTTAAAATATACAAAATATAATCAATTCATTAAGCTCAAAGTCCTGTGTTTCTATACTACCATATTGTAGGAGGAAAAATATAAATTTCAGTTCCCTATCCTCTATTGGCTCCTTTTTCAGATCTATCTGAGTTCCTTTTATGACTACTTTCAAATTCCTGTGGGTTTCCCTGTTCCATGTAAGGTAATCCCCAAGCTTCTTAGTATCTGTGTGCCTCCATATTTCTCCCCCCCTGTGAGATGGTTCAACAGACAGGCATAAACTTTCTTTAATATTCAATGAAATAAAAAAAATGTATTTCTTATCACAAAACAAATTATACATGGACAAAAATAAATCTGCAGTTGCAGACAGTTTGACATAATCAGCTGAGTTGAGTCCCACAGTTTGGATGGCACACGAACAAGACATGAATGACAAGTAATGCTGGAAGCAGCTTTTAATACCTTCTGCTAAGCCCAACCCCCACACTCTGCGTTAACAAAAATATAGTACTTCAAATATAAAAAGACAGTACACTGTCTACACACAACAGTACAAAATACAATTATATTTTTAATTCAGATATTCGTTATACCTTCCTCCTCCTGCATTCACACAGCATGGTTTGTCAAGCACACAGGAGACAAACAGGCTGCTGGAGGCAAGGGAGATATTTTACCAAATTAAAAAAGCCACACATTCTTTGTAGTTTCTGATTTACCTGAATACTGTACCTGTGTGAGATTTAATTATGCTTCATGTTGGTGTTTAAAAACAGACAACTCTGCTTTTGCCATCCATGTGTTTTACTAAGTACTGTACGTGTGCATGCCATTCTGATAGTGTTCCCCAGTTCCCCTACTCTCTTCTTAGCTCAAGCATGTTTAAATCAGCTGGCAGACTACCTCTACCGCACAAAAAAATAATTTTGGTTACTTAATCTGCCACATCATCTTTGCTGCTTCCTTGGCTAGTTAATCTACTATTTTATTATTCCCTGTGTGTAAGTCTGATTCCTGGTTTCTTGACAGTGTACATTGACCTATTTGACCTCACTTTTAAAGCTTTACACTCTTCTGCTCTTCCTTACACCTCAGCCCTAATTTCTCGCTATCACCATCCCGACTCTTGCGTTCTGCTCAAGGATGTTTTCTCTCTACCCCCTTTTGTATCTAAAGCCCTCTTCCACCTTAAACCTTTCTCACTGACTGCCCCACACCTCTGGAATGCCCTTGCCCTCAATACCCGACTAGCACCCTCTCTATCCACCTTTAATACCCACCTCAAAACAGACCTGCTTAAGGAAGCATATGAGTAGCTCCATGTCTGATAATGAACACCTCATACATAAACCTTGGCCCCTTGCAGAAGCACTTATCAGAACACCCTCCTACTGTCTCTGTACGTTCTTCCTATCAACCAATTAGATTCTAAGATCTTCGGAGCAGGGACTCCTTTTCCTAAATGTCACTTTAATGTCTGAAGCACTTCTCCCCTTTATTTGTTATTTATATTATTTGTTATTTATAAGATTGTCACGTGTATTACTGCTGTGAAGCGCTATGTACATTAATGGCACTATATAAATAAAGACATACATACCGAAATACATACAACAGGTTCTTTTTAGTACAATATTACATGCAACAATCCACGCTGGTGCCATATGAGTATGTAATTACATACAGAATGCACTATCTGAATAAATGACCAAAGAGCCCTCTCGGAAGTGTGTTATCACTTATCTTACTGCTGCTAGTTCTCTTCTTTGTGCTCAAAAAGAATCAGGGGCTCCTATTTCATGAGTCCAAATGGGATATCCTGTGTGACTCCTCCTCCTAGTATCTGGAGACAGTAGGAGACAGGGTATATAATAGCAGCTTGGAGGCATCATCACCACTCCTGAGGAAAACGATAGTTCCGGTGAAATCCATGGCATCCTGTTCAATTGGTTTAGGACGTACTGTAGATCGCCACGCAACCTACAGTACACACCTGCCCGAAATCCAGCCAGGAAATCATGTCCGGAAGTGCAGGACGGGAGTGAGCAATGCACACCGAGAAAAGAGAGGCAGAGAGAACGCCCAGACATCCTGACCGGTCACAACTCCATTTATTGTTCTTAATGCGATTTTATCACTGATACCATGTGAGTGTATTTCTACTTTGCTTCATAGATAAATTTATACAAGTACACACTATGTTGGGCTTTTTATTCTAACAAGGAAGGTGACCAGACTCCAGGGGTTAAAGACACTTTGAGATAGACGATATGAAGACACCAGATTGCCAAATATTATTTGGACACACTTTTAAAGAATTAGGAATTCGTGAGTACCCCTTTCAAAGAATTCAAGACTCACTTCACAATATTGTTCTCAACATATTGCACCATATTGTGTATATTTCTCTAATTTTGCATACACCTGCGCTCCCCAATTATTTGGACTATTATTCACGTGGGATTGAGGAAAAACAATCCGCAAAGGTTTTTGAGCTGGGAAGTATCGTTTTGTATTTTTTATCACTGTATTGAACAGGTTCACTATCTATATTTTGGATTTAAATTCACTATATACAGTATATATACTGTATCACTATATTTTTCTATTTTAAGAAAGTATTTGATCTAAGCGCTTGTTTGGGTAACACTCTTGTTCACAGTGGTGAGTAATTCCATAGCTAAGATACTCTGTTTACTAATTTTGCCTTTTTGTTGTTCCTTTTGCACCCTCTTTAGGATTTTTTGTCAAATAATGAAACAACAAGGACTTTTTTTATAGACCTTATTACAGTCCCATACAAAGGTGTCCTACAAAATTTACATAAAAGTTTGGAGAAAGTTCGGTAAATAGTGCAGTGCAAATTGCAGCCGTCCAGGAACAGCTCCCATTAACCTGATCCTGGATTTTTACAGGAGAGTTCCAGAAAGGTCTAAAACAAAACACATTAACGTTTCAGATCTCAACAATAGGAGCAATCAGAATGCAAACAATTGTAGATAGGCCTCTGGTAAAGAAATTCCCCAGAGCCATTTAGAACATTAGGCCTAGAATCAGATATGCAATTCCAGCATGGGATTGGAATCTAGTACTAAACATTATATGCAAAACACAATTTAAGCTTTTACAGGAAGCATACATTAATAACCAGTCTATAAAAAATGGTCTTCTTAACCGCAGTGACGTCTGCTAGACGAGTCAGTGAAACAAAGGGCCTTTCAATAACAGAAGCTTATATGGAAATTCACGAAGACATTGAGTGTTGTGTTGAAATTGATTGAGGACGTGATGACGTCATAGGTGACGTCATCTGAAGTGGCAGCGTCTGCGTGTAGAGACAGCAGCAGCGAGTTTCCAGCCAGGCTTGTATTCATGAAGGATACATTTTGAATTTGAATTTGAATGTGATACTAAGTTTATTTATCCTTGCCCGTGGTGGGGGCGTCCTGCTCTTTTGGGTGGCTATGAAGCATATATACTATACCAGCGGCATGAGAGCATAGAATTTAAGATACACTATATCACACTATCTCTCCTTTGGAGCGGAGCCTCTTGCACACGTTGTACTGTATGATAGACTGTGTGGCAGTTTGCCGACCATTCCTGAGCTGGAATATACACCTGGTAACAGGGGTTTAAGCGTTATATCTCTGATACCACCTTGCCTGTAATTATATCCATCTTGAATTTTCACTTCATAGGCTTAAAGGGATACTGACCTGCTTGTCTTGGAATATTTACATTCTGCAATAAGACGCCTGTGGATAGCAATTAACCCTATATATTATATTGATACTAATTGATTTATTGCTTACCTTACCACTTCACTTGGGTTTTTTTTAATTTTTTTATGTGTTTTTAACCTAACTATTTGAAATTATCTGAATAAAACTTTATTATTTTTCTTAGCTTTTTCCGGTCATGATGGGCCTAATTTTGTCCTATCAACGGTATTTGAACCGATAGACCACTGTGAGTCTTACTACTGCACCCCAACATTGAGTGCTCAATATATGAGGGAGTGTTTTTTGATCCTCTTGGGATCTACTCTGTAATATAAGTCATTTTTCCCTCTGAGCACCTGTTGCCCTTTCCAATACACATATGCATATATACACGGATGAGCGTTTTTTTTACCCTTTATAAAGGTTGAGGAAAATACCTCAGTTTCGACCAAAAGTGTAATCTTTCTTTTACACAAACCAGGAGATTATACTACTTTCACTGTGTCCACATCCAAAGAATGAGAATGAAAGGTAGCTACATTCACTGGCTGTGAGAAGATATCTGATGGACCTGCAGAGAACACAGGAATTCAGAAAGTCAGAGAATCTACTCATTTTGTTTTCGAGGAAAAACAAAGGAGAGAAACCTTCTGAGATCTATTGCAAGAGGGTTTATACAGACTATACACTTAGCATATCAAAAATTCCATATGAAAATACCAACAGGCTTGAAAAGTCACTCTACATGAGCGGTAGCGACATCCTGGGCATAGAAAGCACATGCGTCAGCAGAACAGATCTGCAAGGCGGCTATATGGAAAAATATCCATACCTTTACCAAACATTATAAGTTGGATGTACAAGCATCCCAAGAAGCAGCCTTTGGTAGAAAAGTCTTGCAGGCTTTAATAAATGTATTTATTTGTTTTTTGTTTCCTTCTATTGCTATTGCTGTAAAAAATTCCATGATGCTGCCAGATCGATGGAAATAAGAAAATATAGCCTACCAGAAATGTAATTTCCTTCCGTCCATCAGGCATCGCAAAGCTTCCCTTCCCTCAGATTATGGTTTAAAAATAAATTTATGTTGAAGGGAACATTGTATCTGAACATTCTTTTTACCCAATCATGTATTTCAATGTACAACACTGCACAGGTAAAAGGGGTTGTGCCCTATATACAAGTTACTTCCTAGCCTACCAAAGGAGGTGGAGTTTACTACTCAAGGAGCTGCCTAATGGATTGAAGGAAAGGAAATTTCTGGTAAGCTAAATTTTATCTTTTGTAAATTTTCTGGTCCAGACCTTGTAATGTAAGTTTCAGCCATCTTGGTTCTTGGCAAACCTCTTCATAGAGTTAATAATTGGCTGCAGGGCTTTAAATAGCAGCCAGCTACTCCCAGCACCGTGGTATTCTGTTCCATGTGTTCACTGACCCAGTCTGTTCCTGTGCCCCTGTATACTAGACCTATTCCTGGTTCCTGTATACTTGTCCTGTTTGCGGTTCCTATGTCCTGAGTCTTGTTCCTGTTTGTCTGCATTCCAGGTGTGGCCATTTTACCTGTTCTCCTGCCTGTGGATTCCACTCTGCCACTTACCTTGACCTCTGCCTGCACCGACTATGACTAATCTAACAGGACTCTGTCCCCTGGCTCTGGTTGGTGATCATACACCCTTACCTTAGCTCTATCGGAGATGAGTATCATTGTAATTTTTAACTTTTGAGACTTTTTATATGGTATATTATTTACCCATCTTCTATAGTGATTACTACTGGCTAGAATTTCCCTATCAGGGTCTGTCTGGGTTCTAGATACTATCCTATTATTTTAATCTATTCTGAAATGTAGATAACAGCAGTGTGATCTTCAATAGAAGAAAGGCAGAGCTCAGCAGCAGGGGGAAAATTGGAGTACAGCACTTCTGAAATGAATTAAAAACTATTTATTATTTAGTGGTGCCGTGGGAGACATCAAAAATAGGTAGGTATATAGAGCAACTCTAATGCGTTTCAGGCGTAACTTGCCCTTTGTCAAAGTTGCATCAGAGTTTCTCCATACACCTACCTATTTTTGATTTCTCCATGTCATCCTGTAAGAGACTTGTACAGAGGTACGCAATGGAGACCGTTTAAAGTGCAACTAAAATTAAGCTTTATTGCTCCTGTCCCTTTAACACAGCAAAATATATGGAAATAAGCCAAAGAAAAACCTGCTCCATTTTAGAGACATCTACACATGTAATCCAGTCCTCTCTAACTGGGTGGGAGGGCTGGACTACATGTATATATATATACATATATATATATATTTGTATATACAGGTAAACCCCATTATAACGCGCCTCGTTATACCGCGATTCGGTTATAACGCGGTTTTCCCGTGGCTCCCGCACACTGCACACACTCTCACTGCACACACTGCACACACACTGCTCACTGCACACACTGCTCACTGCACACACTGCTCACACTGACACACACTGCTCATTGCTCACACTGCACACACTGCACACTGCACATTGCTCACACTGCACACTGCGCTCACACTGCTCACACTGACACACACTGCACACTGCACACACACTGCTCATTGCTCACACTGCACACACACTGCTCACACTGACACACACACTGCTCATTGCTCACACTGCACACACTGCAAACTGCACACACACTGCTCATTGCTCACACTGCACACTGCACACACACTGCTCACACTAACACACTGCACACACACACTGCTCATTGCTCATACTGCACACTGCACACACACTGCTCATTGCTCACACTGCACACACACTGCTCATTGCTCACACTGCACACACACTGCTCATTGCTCACACTGACACACACTGCACACTGCACACACACTGCTTATTGCTCACACTGACACACACTGCACACTGCACACACACTGCTCATTGCTCACACTGCACACACTGCACACACACTGCTCATTGCTCACACTGCACACTGCACACACACTGACACACTGCACACACACTGCTCATTGCTCACACTGCACACACACTGCTCATTGCTCACACCGCACACACTGCACACTGCACACACACACTGCTCATTGCTCACACTGCACACACACTGCTCATTGCTCACACCGCACACACTGCACACTGCACACACACACTGCTCATTGCTCACACTGCACACACGGGAGGAGGAGAATTTTTTTTTGCACACTGCACACACTACACTCTCACTGCACACACTGCACACACACTGCTCACTGCACACACACTGCTCACACTGCACATTGCACACACTGCTCATTGCTCACACTGCACACTGCACACACACTGCTCATTGCTCACACTGCACACACCACACACAGCACACTGCACACACACTGCTCACACTGACACACACTGCTCATTGCTCACACTGACACACACTGCACACACACTGCTCATTGCTCACACTGCACACACTGCACACTGCACACACTGCTCACACTGACACACACTGCTCATTGCTCACACTGCACACTGCACACACACTGCTCACACTGACACACTGCACACACACTGCTCATTGCTCACACTGCACACTGCACACACACTGCTCATTGCTCACATTGCACACACGGGAGGAGGAGAATTTTTATTTTGCACACTGCACACACTACACACACTCTCACTGCACACACTGCACACACACTGCTCACACTGACACACACTGCACACTGCACACACTGCTCATTGCTCACACTGCACACACTGCACACTGCACACACACTGCTCACACTGACACACTGCACACACACTGCTCATTGCTCACACTGCGCACACTGCACACTGCACACACACTGCTCACACTGACACACACTGCTCATTGCTCACACTGACACTGCACACACACTGCTCATTGCTCACACTGCATACACTGCACACTGCACACACACTGCTCACACTGACACACACTGCTCACACTGCACACTGCTCACACTGCACACACTGGGCACTGCACACACACTGCTCATTGCTCACACTGCACACACTGCACACTGCACACACACTGCGCACACACTGCTCATTGCTCACACTGCACACACTACACACTGCACACACACTGCTCACACTGACACACACTGCACACTCACTGCTCATTGCTCACACTGCACACTGCACGCACACTGCTCACTGCTCACACTGCACACTGCACACACACTGCTCACTGCTCATACTGCACACACTGCACACTGCAAACACACTTCTCATTGCTCACACTGCACACACACTGCTCATTGCTCACACTGTGCACACTGCACACACACTGCTCATTGCTCACACTGCACACACTGCACACTGCACACACACTGCTCACACACTGCACACACACTGCTCATTGCTCACACTGCACACACACTGCTCACACTGACACACTGCACACACACTGCTCATTGCTCACACCCTCACACACGGGAGGAGGATATTTTTTATTTTTTTTGCACACTGCACACACTCCCAGCACTCACTGCACACACACTCACTGCACACACACTCACTGCACACACACTCACTGCACACACACTCACTGCACACACACTCACAGCACACACACTGCACACACACTGCTCATTGCTCACACTGCACACACGGGAGGAGGAGATTTTTTTTTTTTGCACACTGCACACACTCCCAGCACTCACTGCACACACACTCACTGCACACACACTCACTGCACACACTCACTGCACACAGCTCTCACAATACACTCACATGTCAGCAGCCCACCCCCCCTCACATGTCAGCAGCCCACCAGCCCGTTTATCACATGTCAGAAGCCCACCAGCCCGTTTTTCACATGTCAGCAGCCCGTTTTTCACATGTCAGCAGCCCCCGTTTTTCACATGTCAGCAGCCCCGTTTTTCACACACACACACACACACACACACACACACACACACACACACACACACACACACATACACACACACACACACACACACACACACACACACACCACACCTCTTGCAGCAGCAGATCTGGCTGGGAGGACACATGCTGCGGTAGCAGATCTGGTAGGAAATACACTCACACACGCTGCAGTAGCAGATCTGGTAGGAAATACACTCACACACGCTGCAGTAGCAGATCTGGTGGGAAATACACTCACACACGCTGCAGTAGCAGATCTGGCTGGGAAGACACAGACACACGTTGCCGTGCACCGCAAAACCAGGGGGCTGGGAGGGAGAGGGAGGGGGCTGGGAGGGAGAAGGAGGGGGCTGGGAGGGAGAGGGAGGAGGGATGAATCGCCGCCATTTTTTTAAAACTTTTTTTTAATTTATTTATTTAATGAACTTCCTTCCCTTCTCACTCCCTCCCGATCAGGCGCGCGGCGGCCATTTTTTTTTAATTAGCGAGACCACCGCGTTAGTAACGGGGTTTACCTGTATATATAACATTCCCATAAGAAAGTCTTATCTGTATCTGGTAGCTGTAGGGGAAGTCCTCTCTGCTCTCCTTGTGTGCTATTGCAATATCAGGATCCAGGTTTAGAAATCTTCTCCCCTTTGTCTTGCTGTCAGCCTGCAGTCTCTTTGCAGCTCAAGACATTTGTCCTTCCTGGGTCAGCCCCAATTGTGGGACTCAGGAATAATCTGTCTGTCCTTCCTTGGTTCAGTCCCCAATGGTGAGACTAAGGAATCCCCCTTCCTGTCTCAGAACAGGCTATTTCACAGAGATCTAAGTCAGCCAGGTGGAGTTGGCTAATTGCTGGTGTGCAATTGACCAGCACACTGCTGGATTAGAGGCAAGTTTCTTTAAACAGGAATAAATCCCTGTTACACACCCCTTCAATAAATTGTTTTTAATTCATTTCGGAAGTGCTCTACTCCAATTTTTCTCCCTGCGGCTGTGCTCTGCATTTCTTTTATTGAAGATCATACTTCTGCTTTCTCTTTAAGCTGGATGCATGCTCCGGAGCCAAGAACTTCTACAATCAGTGAGTACAATTTAAACTTGGAGTTTATTTCTATGCTATTCAATGTGTTCCTATACTTTTAAAATACTCTAAGTAGTACCTCTTATTAGTGGGGTGGTGAACAGCTTAGAGAAAGCTTTACAGACTTTATCTTCCCCTATAGCCATAAATCCCACTTTGAGGATATAGCCCTTCATGTGGCATCTACTAAAAGTTTGAGTAATATATAAATGGATCATTGATCAAGTCTGCATAAACAAATCATTCTAACTCCTATCAACATATTGCATAATTTGACTCTATATGGGACTTTAAGGCACAGATATGTGAAATAAATCCAGTTCAATTTTCTGTCGCACTGATCTTGGGACCGCTTAGTCCAATTCTTCTCTCTGGAATGTAGATAAGGACATTTTTTTAGAACATCTTACCTTCGTAAGATTCAAATTGTTATTATTATTACATTTTATATATTCTTTCAATCCATTACCCTTTCAAATAAATAAAATATTGTTATAAAACGTTTATAAAATATAATATTATGTGTTCCTGTGGCAGGACGGCCTCACGGTAGGGTCCCAATGTATGAGTCCCAAACAATGGGTAAGGCTTTTAACGTCAGTGATTTATTTTCCATAATCAAATAAACATTCGGCACACGTTCCTTTTATGGTAAACACAAACATGAAAGGAACACCTACTCCATGGTAGGGAGGCTAACTATACAATATAAGCCTATTTGCGAGCTGGCTGTCTAAACCGGTTACCAGCTTTTAAATCACATTCATGAATAGAGAAATAAGATCAATTCCTTATCTGTTTGGTTGGGCCCCTGTCCTAAGAGAGTCCAGACCATACTTCTGGATCCATCAGCCTGGACAGGACAGCTCTGTAGTATGAGACAGCCACCTACTACAGCAGTAGCCTCCTTATCAAGCTGTCTTAAATCAGCCCTGATTGCTCAGGTACCTCTAACTGGTTTAACCCTCAGACGTATGTTTCCCAGGCATACTCATCAGCCAATGACTTCACCCTGTCACAGTTCCAAATATTTTTGTCCTCCCACAAGCCATTAAATAAATATGTACCCATAGCTGTTCTGCATATCTATACAATAACATGCTATTATTATATCTATACATACAAATAATTAAAAATGTTAAAAAAAAAATATGAATAAGAAAACAAGCGACGCTCAACATTGCTCAACAAAAGTTATTTAATAACTTGTTTGAAAGATGTGTACAAAGATGAAAAGTTTTTTTTTTTTTTTTTTACAATCTAGTGTGCTTTTTAAAAGATCTCAAATGCATTATGAATGCTGGTTCTAACATGGGATCTAAGATTAAATAAATACGTTTCTAGGAATATAGAGTATTCACATATTTGGTCAGATTTGCTGAAAGCGGTGTAATGCCCCAAATTGACCTGGAGGATTCATTCATCTTTTGTATGCAAGTGATATAACACTGCTATTCTACCATGAAAGTTTTTTTTTTTTTAAATAACCATATTCTTTTTCATTAAAAAAGTATTAATGACCTAAGTTTTACCAAACAAAATCTTAATTTTTATAATATAATTCGGGGTAGGATCGACATCTAATTTGTGATATGAGGACTCATCTAAAACAAGCCCACCAATCCCATAACTCAAGAAGCTCAACATTCCCCAGCTTTCCCTTCTCTTTTTTTCTTTTTATTTTCAGTGGATTTCTGTTTTATCAATACTGACTGAATGTTGTTGACTGCAATGGGGAGGGACGTGTACCATCCCTCTTTTATCTGGTGCTGGAGTACATTTTGAATAACACTCTTATTCCTGGTGTACACTTTCTATATCCTGCCTATTTTCATCTAATTCGTATTTCACCCTCTTTACATCTTGTCATTTTCTATTTTATGAAAGAAAAGAAGAGAAAGGGCACAAACACCCATAGAAAAGTACTGTTTTAATAAAAAATACATATGGTTTTGCACTCACATGGTGTCCATAAATAAAAGCCTCACACTTTTAAGGGGAAGTGTGGCATCAGCAAAACCAAGGACTGGAACCCTTACACCCCCCCCCCCCTCTCTTCCTCTCGATCGCTCAATGGCACACAAAATCCCTCCCCACCAAAATCACCTTGGGGTAAGAAGTGTGAGGATTCGGGGGTGACGACGGTCGCAGCGTGACCTCCCCTCACCTCATGTTGCGCCCGCTGCTGCAGGGCATCCCCCTCGCCTGTTCCTGTGGTTGGAGGACTCCCCCCTCATCCCCGGCGGGCGGCCGCTATCCCGCAGGCGGCTGGGGTTATGGCGGCTGCTGCTACTCATGAGCGCGCGCACCCCCTTGTTAATTTATTCCCTGCTCCTGCAGTGAGGCCCCGCCCCCAAACACTCCCAGCCTCCAATCATGCCCTAAGACTGCTCACCTGCATTCTTCTCTAGGCAGCCAATCCAGGACAGCTCCATACACACCTCCAGGTCTGCCTCCTCTTCCTATTCGCCAGCCGCACTATATAATGCCTGTCTTGCCATTCCCACATCGCTCGACATAGTCTCTGCTTAAGGACGTCTATTCTGGCTCTCCCTTTGCTCTTCGTTATTCAGGTTGCGACCGGCTTGGCGGATGCTCCTATCTGGCTCTGGACCCCGGCTCCCACTTGACCCTGCAGCTTCTCTCATCCCTCGACTACAGTTTGGACCTCGACCTCCCAGATCTCTCTCTCCCTGACCTTGGCTAACGGCAACGACTTTGTCTCTTCTGTACCGGTACCGGCAAGTATTGCTACACCTATTCACACCTGGCCTGGCAACGAAAAAAACACCACAATCCGGACACGCTCCTTCTGCTGCGGGTGTGTGCACATATACGTCCCCACCTCAGTATAAGGGACGGGTCTGGTCTGCGGGCAGCACCGGCGTAACAAGAAGGCCTCCAGTATTGCGCTGGTCCACAGCTTCCTCCTCCAATTGGGAAGAAATTGAAGCTGACTTCCAGCGCTGACCGGAGGAGGGAGGGGGATTGTAGTGAATGCCGGCCCACTGCCACTGCCGTGACTACTGCTACAAGGGAGCTGCCGAGTCGCCACTGCCGAGGAGCCATAGTGTCTGGGACAGTTATCCCAGCTCTCCCCCTTCTCGCTACTCTGTTGCAATTACATTTTGGCAACTTATACTCAGTTGCTAGATTACTTTATAGCTTGTTCTAACTCTATAACAAGCAGGGCCGCCAACAGAAATCATGGGGCCCAGAAAAAATGAAAGGAGCCAGACCCCCCCAACCCATAGTGCACCTAGCACGAACGTTTATTGTTTTTAGCATGCAACTTTTACTTAACTGTTTTGTTGTTTATTGTTAATACAGAAAAAACATTACAATGCAATCTGTTTATTTTATTATTTTCAACAAAAGAAAAAGATACACACTGCTAAATCCAATGTGACAAAAGGCCTGGGGGTGGGGGGTTTAAATATGGACCTGGGGGGTGGGGAGGTTAAATATTGGCCTGTAGGCTACGTATACACACATATATGCAGTGTTTAACAAATCACCCAAAAATCTACTCGCCGAACCAAAAAATCGACTCGCCACCTAGCCCCGCCCCACTTTTAAAAAATTGAATAAATTCCTAATAACAATTGTGTGTGTGAGTGTGTGACTGGCTGGCTGGGTGACTAGCTGGGTGGGTGACTGGCTGGGTGGGTGAGTGACTGACTGGCTGGGTGACTGGCTGACTGGCTGACTGGGTGACTGGCTGACTGGGTGACTGGCTGACTGGGTGACTGACTGGGTGGGTGACTGACACTTGACTGACTGGGTGGGTGACTGACTGGGTGGGTGACTGACTGGGTGGGTGGGTGACTGACTGGGTGGGTGACTGACTGGGTGGGTGACTGACTGAGTGACTGGGTAGTTGACTGACTGACTTGGTGGGTGACTGACTGACTTGGTGGGTGACTGACTTGGTGGATGACTGTCTGTGTGGGTGGGTGACTGGCTGGGTGGTGACTTGGTGGGTGGTGACTGGGTGAGTGGGTGGGTGACTGACTGGGTGGGTGGGTGTGTGACTGACTGGGTGTGTGACTGACTTGGTGGGTGACTGACTGAATGGGGTGGTAACTGGGTGACAGACTGGGTGGGTGACTAACTGGGTGATTGAGTTGGTGGGTGACTGACTGACACTGCCTGGGTGGGTGGGTGGGTGGGTGGGTGGGTGGCACCAATACATTTAAAAATACCCCCACCACTCCAATACATATACACAATACCCCCACCTCTCCATTACATACACAAAATACTCCCACCTCCCCAATACATATACAAAATACCCCCAACTCCCCATACATATACAAAATACCCCCACCACCTCAATACATATAAAATTCAGACTTACCTTGGGGATGGTGTAAGGAGGGGGGCAGTGGAGGTGGAGGGAGGCTAGTGGATGTGGAGGGAGGCTAGTGGATGTGGAGGGAGGCTAGTGGTTTCAGAGGGAATCTAGTGTATGCGGAGGGAGGCTAGTGGATGTGGAGGGAGGCTAGTGGATGCAGAGGGGTGGCAATGGATGCAGAGGGGGCAGTGGCACCCAGGCCATGGGACCATCGCACCCGTCTCCCCAAAATATCCCCCCTCCCCCGCTCAAACAGCTGCCAGCGGTAACGGGGGGCCGGGAGAGAACCGCACCTGCTGCATGGCCCCATTGGACCCACTTCCCCGGTCGAGGAGGGAAGCGCCCGAGGAGAGCAGGAAGCCCTGCACATGCCAATCATGGGCCAGATGAGGATGCGCTGGGTCCACCACCTACCTGCCAACTTTGCCTGCCCCTCTTGTGCCTACCTTCTGCCCCCGTGCACCTTCCTCCCTTCCCCTGTGTGCCTACCTTCACTCCCCCATATGCCTACGTCCTACCCTGGGAAGTAGCCATGGGGACCGGGGGAGGCCAGTTTCACCTCCCCGGAGCCTACCTCTCACCCTGGGCAGCAGCCATGGGGATCGTAGTCAGGTGGGGAGTGGGGGGAGCACCAACGTACCTGACTGAACCCCACTGGTGGCCCAGCAGCGACCGGCAGCAGGGCCTGGCCAGAGGTTGGGGGAAATTTGCAGCACCGGCCTGCTGGGCCCCCTTCAGCCTGTAGGCCTGGGACACCAGCCCCAGCAGACCCGCCCTATTGGCGGCCCTGATTACAAGCTTCTACCAAATTCTCACACCTAACAGAAAACTAAGCATCAGAGCAATCTCTAATTGCTATCCATTCTTTGGTACTTTCATTGGACTTTACTTGTCACGAGTTTGGAATAGTTTTTATAGTTATTCTGTATATATACTTTCACGTTAGGTTTCCACCAATATTTTAATTAGGGTTTAATAAAAGTATTGTTGTTTTAATTAACTCACTATACCCTGATCTCAAGTGCCACGTTGCAGCACTTGTGTTCTTCATTCCAATCATTATCTAATCGTGTATGCACCTAGCTCCTTTCAACTGTTTTGGATAATAAACTGAGAAAGAGTTGCCTTTTTGTATCATACATCACTGCGTACACTGTCAGCACTCTATTCAGAGAAAAAAAATCTTTATTCATTATTATACTAACTTTGATAGATTGGATATAATTAATTTAGCTTTCCATCACTTCTATTGTGATCAATGGAATTTATTTTTCTGATAAACTATTTTAAAATTATTTAAAGAGCATTAGTTTTGTCAGCATACTTAGGATCTGAACGATTGCATTTATCTTGAAGGATTAATTTTAATGAGGTACCAGCAGAATACACATTTTGACAAAATAATTCATTATTTGATTTATTTATTTGATTTATTTCATCCCCCAGTAAGATGGAATTTGTAGCTCTATTAATTCCTTTCAATCTTCCTTTCCCTTTTGCTTCTGTGGTCTTATAAAGATAATATCTCAGTTTCCCTCTCCAGAGACTCCACAGCTTGATGTAGCCCTCAAGCTATACAATACTTTTGTTAATGCACTCATGCTATAATTCAGGACCTATTCTCACAGATAATAGCACCACACTAGAAAAGGTTTCACATTATTCTTTTATAGCTTCACAAAACTATTGGGAGTGCTGCCATTTGAATGTCACTGATGTGTTTTGCTTGATATAACATTCATGGAATAATTTGCCAAATAGAATTCCAACAACTACAAGTCTATCTCCTTGTCATACTTTTCAATTTACTCTCTTCACTTTGGATTGAAACTGACAACTGTATATTGCAGGGTATGTTATACTGTTTTAGATGGTTTTATTTTCATTAAATTATTTTTTTACTAACACTTGGGGGGGTTTAATTAGCCTCGTTTATTTCTATTTCTTCAAAACTGTTCGTTTTCAATTATACAAAGATTTTCCGTAAATATTTTTTATTGTAAAGTTAGGTTGCCTGCTCATTTTCCTTTTTAACAATTTTTTTGTATTTAAACAAACAAGTTAAGTGGGGAATGTATAGTAATGTAAAGTATTTTTGTATTCATCAGTTACTATTATAAATGTTCATAAATGGACTTGTCCTTTAAGCCATGCTGTGTTTTCACCTCCTGTTCTACCTCACGGAAAACAAACAAGCAGAGGGGGAGCATGGGATTAGAGAAGTAGGCAAGAAATCAGTAAGGCGATAACACAGTACCGGAAGTGTTTAAATGGTGGACAAGGGGCAATATACACAGGATACTATTGTACTTACACGGCCATGTGTAAGTAGAAATGGTCAAAGGTATCTTTGGTAGACCAATTCTAGCCCCTCCAGGCGCTGGTACAGGTAAATCAATGTTGCATAAGGGTATAAATATATATATAAATACTCACACGGCCCAGTGTGAGTAATTACAGAGGGTAGGTATCTTTGGGGTTAACTTAACCCATCCACAAGTAATGGCTGGACATGGGAGACTGCCCTCAAACGTGACGTCAGCAAGGGGCTCCCTCCCCAGTCTTGGTCATCAGTCACGGTCTCTCCCCGGTGTTGCAGTGTAGGGGGGGAGGGGGGGACAAGTGAGGCACGATATCAGAGGTGTTTTCTAAAAAATGGCATTTATTATTTAAAATACACAAGTGAACTCACATACATAAAAGGTGCACCCCTGGCCTCCACACGCAGTCCAGGATCAAGCTTTAGCAGTGATTTGCACCGTTCCCGCGTCCGGGATGCAGGAGGATGGAACTTTCCTGCTTGGTTGCAAAAGCTGCTGAGCCTGAGGAAGCCGATTACTCGGCGAAACGCGTTGCTCAAAACAGTAGGTGATTTTGTCCCACGGAGGCTTCCGTAGCCAGATCGTGCCTCACTTGTCCCCTCCTCCCCCCCTACACTGCAACACCGGGGAGAGACCCTGACTGACGACCAAGACTGGGGAGGGAGCCCCTTGCTGACGTCACGTTTGAGGGCAGTCTCTCATGTCCAGCAATTACTTGTGGATGGGTTAAGTTAACCCCAAAGATACCTACCCTCTGTAATTACTCACACTGGGCCGTGTGAGTATTTATATATATATTTATACCCTTATGCACCATTGATTTACCTGTACCAGCGCCTGGAGGGGCTAGAATTGGTCTACCAAAGATACCTTTTACCATTTCTACTTACACATGGCCGTGTAAGTACAATAGTATCCTGTGTATATTGCCCCTTGTCCACCATTTAAACACTTCCGGTACTGTGTTTTCGCCTTACTGATTTCTTGCCTACTTCTCTAATCCCATGCTCACCCTCTGCTTGTTTGTTTTTGTATCTCTGTAAAGGCTCTGGATTATCCGTTTATTGGGGTTGAAGCAGAAGGGATCCTGTAGCTGGCTCCAAGCACTTGCGAGAGAGCTATTGTTGATTGTATTGCTGTATTGTAAGCATATTTTGATCTAAAACTCAAGGTAAGCGCCTGGTCGTTCTTTCCTATATTCTACCTCACGGAAAAGCTGGCTTCTGAAGTGAAAGTGGAATGAGTGAATGTGCAGAAGATGGTTGTTAGATATCAATTTATTGCTGCATAACTTATGCCTTATTGGTTAATCAAGCAGTGATCTGTAAAGTATAATTATTTACTGCAGCATAAATGTGTATTTTGGTGGGAAAAGCTCACTAATTTCATGTGTTTTCTACTTTAAAATAAGCTTTCATGCACAGGTATATATGAAATCTGTTGTGCCCCCTTTCTTTTGAGGTACTTTTTCAGAGGCATTGCTGGATTCTGTGAGGTTAGCAGTCAAATCTTTGGCCTTGTTGGTTGCAGCTATAAGAGCCTTATGGCTTCATTCCTGGTTGGCGGATTCCTCTTTGGCGAATAATCTCTGCCGACACCAATTCAACGGTCATCTACTCTTTGGTCAAAAACTGAATTCCATTATTGAGAAGACTTCTGTGAGCAAAAGTATATATTTTTTCCTCAAGAAACAAGGATGAGAAAATTGGCAGGAACACTGGGGCAGAACAGCAGAATGGCCTTCAGGAACATGAGTTCCAACAGTTCAGGAATAGCTTATTGTAGGTCATCGGATTGGAGAGGTGGACAGAGCTATTTTTTTCATTCCCCAAGGGGTCATGGCCCCTTATATAGAAACAGAGAGATACATATTAGATGAAGTGAGTGTCACCTTGCCATAGTTCCTTTCTCTGTCCACCGGGTGTGCTGCTTGCTTCTGTCTGCTCTGGGGTTCCTCTGTCTGTCACTCTCCTCTTGTTGCTCTTGTCCCCTGTCCTTATATTTCCTGTCCCTCCCTTGCCTTTTTCTCAGACTCCTTATGCCTGTGCCCACGCTTCTGCCTCCACTTCAGTTCCTGTTCCGTGTTGGAGTCCTGTATATTATTAAAAGCCATTGCTGGTAATCTGGCTTGTCCCTGTTTTTTCCCTGCTCTCTGGTCTCAGTCCCTGTTTCATAATCTAAGTCTCTGCTCCCTAGTCTCAGTTCCTGCTCCCCTGTTCTGCTCCTGTCTTCTTGTTGCTGAATTACAAGGTAGGAGAAATGGCTACCGCTCACCTTTAGTGTCCTACTATATACATGTGCTGGTAATTGAGAGATAGGGTGCATACGGGAAGAGGGATATTCTAGAATACGGTGAAAGGTCACAGCAGTGGCCTAAAAGAATCCTATTTGCACTCGCTAGACCAGAAATGCTAGGCTAGGAAAAATTCAATCCTAGGAGTTACCTCCATAGCCATACATAAACAATTTTAAAATCATATTTATTAAACATATATACAAAAACCTTATTGTCTAAAACACCACTATGTGGCTCCAGGAGAACACAAAGAGGGGGGTGGGGAATAAGTACTGATATAGTTATCCGAGCAGTATGAGACTCTTATTGTAATCAGGGCAGTATGTATAATATATACACTCCTTGAGAGACTCCCCAGAATTAACCTCTATTAGTTATGAGTACAGCATATAGCCTGTGTAATGTATATGGGAGTCCATGAGTTTGGAAAGTTGCTGCAATGTAGTGTGTCCCCTATGATAGTATTTCATAAGACTATATAGTCCTTGGGTGACGTCACCATATGTGGTGTGCAGACAAAGTGATATGTGTACCTCAATATATGGGATACCCTGCGTTCGTATATCGTATATTAGGGACACCATGTTAGTGATCTTATGGTTTTGTTGGTTCGCAACACGAGGCGAGCCTCTAAGTCCCTAAGGTTAAAGTCAGGGCGTCACTCTAGGTACCGTAGCGCCACCTTCACTCTTCACTCTTGCGAACCAACAAAACCATAAGATCACTAACACGGTGTCCCTAATATACGATATACGAACGCAGGGTATCCCATATATTGAGGTACACATATCACTTTGTCTGCACACCACATATGGTGACGTCACCCAAGGACTATATAGTCTTATGAAATACTATCATAGGGGACACACTACATTGCAGCAACTTTCCAAACTCATGGACTCCCATATACATTACACAGGCTATATGCTGTACTCATAACTAATAGAGGTTAATTCTGGGGAGTCTCTCAAGGAGTGTATATATTATACATACTGTCCTGATTACAATTAGAGTCTCATACTGCTCGGATAACTATATCAGTACTTATTCCCACCCCCCTCTTTGTGTTCTCCTGGAGCCACATAGTGGTGTTTTAGACAATAAGGTTTTTGTATATATGTTTAATAAATATGATTTTAAAATTGTTTATGTATGGCTATGGAGGTAACTCCTAGGATTGAATTTTTCCTAGCCTAGCATTTCTGGTCTAGTGAGTGCAAATAGGATTCTTTTAGGCCACTGCTGTGACCTTTCACCGT
The DNA here is from genome assembly GCF_040206685.1 of Ascaphus truei. Taxonomy (NCBI): domain Eukaryota; kingdom Metazoa; phylum Chordata; class Amphibia; order Anura; family Ascaphidae; genus Ascaphus; species Ascaphus truei. The sequence continues at coordinate 359,279,468 of NC_134485.1, forward strand.
ATTCCTTCTTGTTGCTGAAACCTGCTTGTGACCCCAACTATGATACCTGCCACCTGCCACCGACATATGCTTGTGATCCCAACCACGCTACCTGTCGCCTGCCTCCGACCTCAGTCTGTGACCCCAACAATCCTTACCTCCCTTGCTGTTCCAGCCACCAAGGTCCTACCTGCTCCAGGAGTTCCCTGTGACAGTGAGCCCAACTGTGAATTGTGAGGGGCAGACTCCAGAAAATTTTGGAAGATTTTGGCTCAATCCATTATGTACTCCTGAGCTCTACATATACTCTCTGTGGGTTAATAGTTACATAGTTACATAATATATTAGATGGAAAAAAGACATATGTCCATCAAGTTAAACCTATGCTAAATTTAGATGACAGGTACTTATCCTATATTTTTATTTGTAGTATTTTAATCCAGAGGAAGGCAAACTAAAAACCCAAATGCAACATCATCCAATGATGTCTATAAGAGGAAATTAAATTATTTTCTGACTCCAAATAGTGGCAATCAAATTTCTCCCTGGATCAACATCCTCCCATATTTACTTATTTGGTATATTCCTGTATACCGTTCCTTTCTAAAAAGTTGTCCAACTTTTTTTTTAAGATATCTATTGTATCTGCCATCACAGTCTCCATGGATAATTAAGAACATTGTTTTCTTTGTTGCTAGTGAAATCTAATTTCCTCCAACCTTAAGGGATGTCCCTGTGTCAATTGAACTGCTCTTGGGATGAATAGCTTTTTAAGCTCCTTGTATTGTCCCTGAATATATTTGTATATAGTTATCATAGCCCTTCTTAGACACCCCTATTCTAATGTAAACAAATCTACATCTACTGTAGCCTCTCCACATAAATCAGATTATCCATCACCTTTATTAATTTTAGTGGCTCTTCTCTGCACTTTTTCTGGTTCCATAATATTTTTTTTATGGAGTGATGCCCAAAACTGTACTTCCTTTTAAAGGTGTGATCTTACTAATGCTTTTTTTTTTATAGAGTGGCATTATTATGTTTTTTTCCCTTTCATCCATTCCCTCTTTAATGCAATATAAGATCTTGTTTGCCCTTGCAGCTACTGCATAACATTGGGCACTATTGCTAGGCCTGCTGTTTACAAGCACTCCTAAATCCTTCTCCATCAGGATTCCCCTAATTTTTCCTCATTTTACTTTTTCGAATTCAGAAGTATTCCCAGAAAATTCAGATGAATTCCCAGAAAATTCAGATTTCATACGTCAAGCATATCAAGAAACAAAGAGGCAGCTCTAGTCATCAAACAAAGTGTAAAATCATTATTACACATACTAGGTCTAAGCCAAATTGAAAACGGGATCTACAGAGGGGGAGGAAAGAAAGAGTACAAAGAATCACAGCTTTTGGAAAGTTAATTTCTCACAGTTGCAAAGTTGTTGTGCAGAGTCCATATCTTCCTCAAATTTCAACTCCAAACTTAACTCTGCCAGATACTTTAAATGTGACACTTAAGATGGGACTCACAGCCTAAATGGATAGTCTTAAATACTCTAAAACACAGTCACTTGACTAACAATTAAGGGAGGGTTTTGCCTAATCAACTCTCATAGACATACTGATTAGATTTTAAATTCTGTAGCAATTGATGGTAGTATTCAGCTCAGACACATACCAATTAATACATTTTAAATTCTGTAGCAATTGATTGTAGAATTCAGCTCAGACACATACAAATAATGTGAGTGACGTCTACAGTATGTCAAAGAAATTGTCGGGAAACAAATGGAGGGAGTCTGTTTTTTGTAAAGGTATTTATTTTCTGTTCGCTTCACTATGGTTGGGACACCTGTGTGACCTAATGAAGGAGATTGGGCTCCCTGAACTATTATGCAATGTGCTTCTTGTCTTGGTTATTTGCAAAATAAAAAATATTCACTCATGGATATTGTCATCTGGAGTAATATTGTATTGTATATCTTTATTTATATAGCGCCATTAATGTACATAGCGCTTCACAGTAGTAATACATGTGGTAATCAAATAAATAATAGATAATATAAATAACAAATCATGGGAATAAGTGCCTCAGACATAAAAGTAACATTAAGGAAGAGGAGTCCCTGCTCCGAGGAGCTTACAGTCTAGTTGGTAGGTAGGGAGAACATACAGAGACAGTAGGAGGGAATTCTGGTAGTTGCGTCTGCAGGGGGCCAAGCTTTATGTAACATGTGTCCAGTAATATCCCCAGTGCTATTTGTAATATTTGTAAGTGTGGCAGAGCATCTCTTCTACTAAATAAAAAACACATATTATACATGGGTAATATCGTTACATATGTCCAAGTTGCAATTTAGATGCCTATTGAAATTTAAATTTCAAATGATACAGCATCTATAGTGTATCCAAATGATCATGCACAAATGGTGCACCATTCATTTGTCTATAAAATATTTATGTTAATGCAAAGAAACTAAGCATTAAAGTAATATAGAAAAGTAACTAAAAAATTGTTAGTGTGTAAAAGGGGGATTTGGGAGGTCATGTTAACATATGTTTCTCCCTTTAAACTCCTGTAACTACAGAACCTATTTGCATACAGTAAATAAGACACAACAAATTAGTAAATGCCATCTCAATACCATTTAAGCAAGAATAAGTTAATATCTATATCACTTTATCCGTAGCCATTTATATTACATTTTGTGACATTGTAATCAATCAATTGTTACCGTTAAGTAAATCTGATCCTTAAGTAATGGCTTGGTTATGGAACTGATTGTAGATCGATTTAAAAAGAAAATTGCTGGTGACAGCTGTCAAATTTAATGGTAGCATGTGAAGTTTAATCAATAATCAGTAAATTGTATCAAAGTAATATGATAAATGGCATTGGGAAGAACACCTATTTGCAGAACAGTGTGCTTGATCTCTACTGTTGTATGTTGAGAGGTTGATTGAGGTTTTTCATTTACAGTATACACACCAATATATGAGTTTCTACATGTCAGTATTCTGCAATGTTATTGTAAATATAATATATTAGGTGAGCTCAGTGCTTCTAGGTTTCACTGCACATTCTGTCATATGCTCAAAAAAGAAAGAACATCTTATGCCTCCTGTTTTATTGCATGCAGAGCCACCCACAGACATTTGTGGGGCCGCTTTGCCGAGTGTCGGTGAGTGTATAAACGTATACATTATATTTAATGAAAATGGGTGGGAGGGTTGGACTGTTTTCACTGTCTGAGTTTGTGCTAAAACTGACTAGCAGATAGGATAACAATTATATTAAATTCATGCATTGCCTATTTCACCCAACCAGACAGCATGCTCAATATAGCACAATAAATAAACATGTTTTGGTCAGACAGCACAACTCTGTTCAAAGCGCATGGGGTCAGAAAATAGCTTTCAGTTCATCAAAACAACAGGAATCCAACAATTCCCGAATAGTGTAGTCAAAATAGAGAGGAAGGGTCTTCAGCACATGAAAAAAAGAAATAAAAACTCAACTGAAATTAAAAAAAAGGTAAATGTGAACTAATATGTATAAAAAATAAATTATTTTAATAAATACATATATAGCATAGATGGAATATATAATAAAATAAAGACCAATAGAGTCTATCAAAGAAAAGAGCAATAACCATGAACAGAAATAAACACAATAACTATTCACTCCTTTAGTGTGAGCTGACAGATCTTACGCTAAGTAGAAACTCTTCAACCCAATGTTGTTTAGAACCTCTACTATGAATACCTATTACTAAAAAACTGACCTTATCGAGCAAGATGGGTGATCACATCAGGCCACGAGGCCCCCCTGCCTAAACTTATGAGGCTACCTTCTGGCGTGCTGTGGGTAGTGCAGTAAGTGCGCACTGACTGTTTGTTCTCTTAAGGTTCCTTATCTCTCCTGCAGCTTAATGCTCCTCCCGTGATCAACGGGGTCAATGGTAAACACTAAAATTAAAAGAAAAAGTGCAGAGAGAGAACATTTCAATAAAAGAAAGCAGTACTTTATGTAAAAAATAACAAATCACAAAAAGCCCCCCTGTGTGTTGGACTATCCACTTGCTGAAGTTTACATTTGTGACCAGACTGGGAGATCTGAACATTTTTTATTGTAAGTTTTGTGATTTGTTATTTTTTTACATAAAGTACCGCTTTCTTTTATTGAAATGATACCTTCTGGTGTGAAAATAATATTGGCGGTTTATCAGTGAACTGACTATTTTAATATACTCTTTTGCTCTCTTATACTCGAATTAAATGTAACAAATGTTTTCATAAGGTTTCATACATTTGGAACCCTTTTATCAGCAATGTAGATGTTTCAAAACATTTTCTAATCATTTTAAACATCGAAAGACTAATATAAGATTGAAAACGTTATATTTTTTATCTAATTATAATTAATAATTGGCAGGATGAAGGATTACTGATAAATAAGTAGAATGGTAAGTGACATGATAAAAAAAAAAAAAACATAATCCTTGCAGATAAAATGAAAATATTCATTACAACATGTGTCCAATAGAGTGTGCTAAAGCTCTTTGAAGAAGTGATTGTTTCTAATAGCGTTTAAACTAGAAATTGTTTTTGCCATTTGTATTGATTTGTAAGATATTATACAAAAGCCACACATTATCAATAATGTGTGCTGAAATGTTGGTAAAATGAATCAAAAGGTTATATAATTATTGTTGTAAAAATGTTTTTGTAGCCCACACACAGCTTATATAATGTCACAGTAAAATATATTAAAAGCCAAAATGTTTGTCACTGCATGAGAAAATGATGGCTGTAGAACATACTGTACAGTAGCATTTTCTGAGTAAGTATGATGTATTGCTTAACAACAGTGTTTAAAAATAGTTGAAAACAATATAGAACACCCACACAAATCCCATATTCACACCCTCTATCTACTCCTTCCTGCTGCTGGGGATCTCCCCTAAGCCTGAAGCCAGACATAAACACCTGATCTCACCTACGCCTCCCTGCCATCTCTTCCCCTTTAAATGATGTTAACCTTTTCATTTAACACACATCTACAGCACTTATTGTATTGTATTGTATGTCTTTATTTATATAGCGCCATTAATGTACATAGCGCTTCACAGTAGTAATACATGTGGTAATCAAATAAATAACAGATAATATAAATAACAGGTCATGGGGATAAGTGCTTTAGACAAACATAACATTAAGGAAGAGGAGTTCCTGCCCCGAGGAGCTTACAATCTAATTGGTAGGTAGGGAGAACGTACAGAGACAGTAGGAGGGAGTTCTGGTAAGTGCGTCTGCAGGGGGCCAAGCTTTATGTATCATGTGTTCAGATTGTTCACAGTGCTATTCGTATGCTTCTTTAAGCAAGTGCGTCTTAAGGTGGGTCTTAAAGGTGGATAGAGAGGGTGCTAGTCGGGTACTGAGGGGAAGGGCATTCCAGAGGTGTGGGGCAGTCAGTGAAAAAGGTTTAAGGCGGGAGAGGGCTTTAGATAAAAAGGGGGTAGAAAGAAGACATCCTTGAGCAGAACGCAAGAGTCGGGGTGGTGCATAGCGAGAAATTAGGGCTGAGATGTAAGGAGGGGCAGAAGAGTGTAAAGCTTTAAAAGTGAGGAGAAGAATGGAGTGTGAGATGCGGGATTTGATTGGAAGCCAAGAGAGGGATTTCAGGAGGGGAGATGCTGAGACAGATCTCGGAAAGAGTAGAGTGATTCTGGCAGCAGCATTTAGGATAGATTGTAGGGGAGACAGGTGAGAGGCAGGAAGGCCGGACAGCAGGAGGTTACAGTAATCAAGACGGGAGAGAATGAGGGCCTGAGTCAGAGTTTTAGCAGTCGAGCAACAGAGGAAAGGGCGTATCTTTGTTATATTGCGGAGGAAAAAGCGACAAGTTTTAGAAATGTTTTGAATGTGAGGGGCGAATGTGAGAGAGGAGTCGAGTGTGACCCCTAGGCAGCGTGCTTGGGCTACTGTGTGGATGATCGTAGTTCCAACAGTAATGTGGAAGGAGGTAGTAGGGCCAGGTTTGGGAGGAAGTATGAGGAGCTCTGTTTTAGCCATGTTGAGTTTAAGGCGACGGAGGGCCATCCATTATTCCCTCACCTGCTGTCTCTGTAAGTTTCCCCTCAAACCTCTTAGATTGTAAGCTCTTCGGGGCAGGGATTTCCTTTCCCATTGTCTGATTTTTGCTGCACTTATTGTATTTTTAAAATTCCCTGTACTGTTTTCTTTGTGAAGCGCTGAGTACACTTTTGGCGCTATATAAATAAAGACATACAATACAATACACTACAATATAGATAAAATAAACCTCATAGATCTTAGTCAAATCAAATGTGGCTTGGATCAAAGGGCCAGTAGCTGAGGCTGAAACTAACCCACACCTTGTTTTTGCCTCTGATTTGGGTTTGGTTTCCCCCCTCCCACTCCTCGAGCCCTTCAAAACTTAACCTGCAGACTTTCCCCCTGTGGTCCCCTACCTCGGGTTCAACTATAGGGATTAGTGGCAGCCTCCAATCTGAAGTTAAGTCTGAGGGCCCTACTGCTGCATCAGAGGAGGTAGGGACAGTCCCATGCCTTCATATCACTGTCCAACTCCTCATTGCTCTAATCCCTCTTTTTGTCACCCATTTTCTCCCCCAATACAAATGTATCAGTTTTAGGGGCCTATTCAGATAGCTCCGATAAGTGACTTATTGACAGTTTTGAGCACTTTTAGAGCGAATTTGCATGTGTAAGTTTTCATAGAGCTCCGACAACATGCCAAACTCGCTTGAAAACTGCTTCTTCCTGATTAATAGCACTCTCGCTCAAAGAATATGAGCGGTAGCTCAAAAAAGACTGAAATGCACATTTGTTTTTAAAATCGAGCTATTCAGGTAGCTCAATATAACATCCCGTCTGCAGCTCACAGATTCTGATCTCACCACCTGAAGGGTGGCAAGATGGGATCCGCGATGTGCATCTGATTGAGAAAAATGTATTCTTACTACATCGGATAGAAGCCGGGGCTCTTTGGAGCTGAACCGCATTAATATCAGCTCCAGAAACCCCCTGCTTCAATCCTATGTAATAAAAATACATTTACAGACAGCTTCATTTCCTTAGTGGGTAATGAAGGGGTTAAATATCAGTGCCCTTTTTATTTGGTTGTAGAGGGTGTTGATGAACCTTGTGGTTGCCACAGGGTGGGTGGTTAACCCTACCGGGAGAGTTTCAGGAGGAGTTAACTCCTTCATCACCTTAGCGGATAATACTGCCAAGATAATGAAGAGGTTAACCCCTACTGCAAGGCCTTAACACCCACCCTGGGGCAACTAACCCCTTCACCCTCCCAATCTACCATCAATATCACACAGGAATGGGTTAAAGTGCTATTAGCCAAAGATGGCTAATAGCGCTATTGCCTATTCAAATAACAGTGTAAAATAATAAAATACATTACTATCAAACAAAACTCTAGCCATTTCATCCATTGATTTTCACTGTGGTCATTTACACCCTCAACAGGTCACAGATAGCCACATTGGCAAGCAATGGCCACCCAACAACTTCCCTCTTCCCCCCTTTTCTCCCCCCCCCCCCCCCCCAACATACACTGTATTTGGAAATAAGCCTATTATCCATATCTGGATAATAGTACATTTGCCCGTTCAAAATAAAACAATAGCCAGTATATAGTAAATTAAAGTTGTGCTTACCCTGCCATTATGAAGGCCATCCTCATCTATGGCCTCCTGGTCCTCCTCTCCCTCTGCGTCTTCAGTGGGCAGCAAAATAAAAATAAAAAATAAATACACAATAAAATAACATTGAAATAATACAATACATTACACAGTAGGCAATAAACCCATGATTGTCACTGTGGTAAACTATGCACACAATGGGGGCACAGAAAGCCACATTGGCAATGAATGGGGAACCTAAAACAAATCCAGCAAATAAAATACAATAAAATTAAATCAAAAGAAACTTTTGCCAAAAAATGCATTGATTTCAATGTGGTTATCTATACCCTCAAGAGGCATAGGCAAACACATGCTAAAAAAAATACAAGTAGTATTCTGATCAGCCTCCTTCTGGGGGTCAAATCAGACATGACAGGCCTAATATAAGGCCTGTGACATCACATTTGACTGTCAAATGTTAAATCCCCCAATCCGATTTTTGGATATACCATGTGATGGCTTCCATTTATTTACTGAAGTGATGTCATCTTAAAGGGAGGAAAGTATATGCTACCTGATTGGCTGGCTTCCCTCCCTTTAAGGTGATATCACATCAGAAAAAAAAGAGAAGCCATAATATGGTACATCCACCAATTGGATTGGTGATGTACCATTTAACAGTGAAATGTGATGTTGCAGGCCATATATAAGACCTGTCATGTCTCATTTGACCCCCATAAGGTAGCAGATCAACATCTCCTGGACCTGTTAAAGACAAGAAAGACGAAAATAAAGAAGTGATAAGAAAGGAAAGAAGATCTATTCACTTGAACCTCCATTTTAATTAAATGTGTATTTTTTTTAAGCATGCCCTTTGATTGACAAGGTGTTTATCTATGTCCCTTTTGGGTATAGATAACCACACACAAGATCTACTTACTGGGGCTCCCACTGCAAGCAACTGAGATCGGAGACATCTGTGCATCATGCTGATGAGGATAAGTGTGTCGTGGGTCATGAGTTGGTGCCACAGTTGGATGAGGAGGATGAATCTTCATCCTGGCAAAGGTAAAATACACATTGATTTAATTTAATTGTGTATTTTTTAGGATGCCCATTGATTGTCAATTTGAAGGTATAGATAGCCACATTTACAATCAATGCATTTTTTTAGCAAATGTTTGTTTTGATTTAATTGTTATGTATTTTATTTTTTATTTTTTAGGTTGGCCATTCATTGCCATCATGTTAATCCTTGCCCCATTGTGGGCAAAGTTTAACACAGTGACAATCAATGGGTTTATTGCCTACTGTATAATGTATTGTACAGTTATGTCAATGTTATATTAGCGTGTATTTATTTTGATTAAAAAAGAAAAATGACCAAAAGTGCTATTAGCCATATTTGGCTACTAGTGCTTTTGACCAGTTGTATGTGTGGTGATGGAGGTAGAGGTGTGGAGGATGGGGGTAGTTGTCTCGGAAAGAGTTGTAGTGGAGGAGTTAATTACCATAGTGGTTAATAACATTACCATAGCAGTTAATAACCGCTAAGGAAATTAAATGGTTAATGGCGAGTAGTTTGTTTTAATATTTAACTTTTCTGCCCATGGAAGATGTGGAGGATGAGGAGGATAAGGAATCTGAAGATGAGGATGGACTTCATCCTGGCAGGGGTAAGTATAACTTGAACTTACTATATGCTGGCTAATGTTTTATTTTTAATGGGCAAATTCGCTATTATTCATTATACATTTAAATAAATATCAATACCCCCCCACCCCCCGCCCAAACACATACAGTACAGTAATGGGCAAAATAACTATTATGCAGATATGGATAATAGATTATTTCCCCATTATTAAACACAACATTAGCAAGCATAAATAAAGCAAATCAATACAGTTCTACTTACCACAGCCATAGGAAGGGCTTCTTCCTCTGGATACAGCAGGTCCCTTTGTCCTCCGTTTCCAGAAAGCATACTGTACATACATAATAAATACAATCTAATGTCGCCTAACCCCTTTATCACCTTAGCGGTTAATAACCGCTACAGTAATTAAGGGGTTAACCCACCCTGGCCCGCTACCCACCCTGTACCCATTGAGTAGTATAGTGGTATACCATACCCGTATACTGTGATAATATGGGCATGATAAGCCACAGTAGCACACAATGGGCACCTAATCTCAACACATTAGTGCACAAAACACACAATAATAAAACATTTCAAAACAGCAAAGCAATTCATTGATTCAACAGCTATGAATTATTTAAACCAGTAACCAATCAAAGCAATTCTTTAATACTGCAGCTATTAATTAAACCAGTAACCAATCAAGGCAATTCATTAATACACCAGCTATTAATTAAACTAGTAACCAATCAAGGCAATTCATTAATACGAGATAGAAAATGGCTACCGCTCATCATATATTAATTCTTAAAATGTACTGGTGATCAAGGATAGGGTGCATACGGGATGGATAGTTAACTAGAAAGGGTGAAGGATCACAGAGGTGGCCTAAAAGACTCCTATTTGCACTCGCTAGACCAGATTTGCTAGGCTAGGAAAAATACAATCCTTGGAGTTGCCCCCATAGCCATACATAAACAATTATAAAATCACATTTATTAAATATATATACAATAGACCTTATGTCTAAAATACCACTATGTGGCTCCAGGAAAACACAGAGAGAGCAGGGGTAGGGGAATAATTGCTAAGAGAGTTATCCAGATGTTGAGAGACTGCTATTGTATACAGGATCGTATTTGATATGCCTGTACACTCCTAGAAGAGATTCCCACCACAATCCTCTATTAGTGTAGTTGAGGCATATAGCCTCTATGGTGTGGACAGGAGTCCCAGCGTGGGAAGGTTGCTAGATAAAATGAGTAACTTATATCAGTGTTGCATGGGGATATATAGTCTAAGGTAGCGTCCCTGTATATGGTATGGTATATGATATACAGACCGAGTGGTACTGGGACCCCAATAGACTTATCCCTCTACCTTCCTCTTATAAGGTGCACGGAGCGCCCGATTATTGTCCCTATAGTGTGTAAGCTAGGAACACACCGCTATATCCATAAGGTAACAGTCAGGGCGTCACTAAGTGTAACGTGGCGCCGCTGTCTCACAATGCAGAGCAAATCAGTTTAGCTGCTTTACATAGGTACTGCCATTGGTGCTGTCTAAAGGCAAGCACTAGTGGATATACAGCTCCCTTATGTGCTCGTACGACCTGTCAGCCTCTCAATGCTCTCTGCTTCCCACATCCTGCTTCTCTGCGACTCCGGATGACGTCACCGGAAGTGCGTCATCACGTACCAACGCACGTTTCACGCTCGTAGGCGCTTCGTCAGGGTCATGGGAGTGACGTCTCTGGTCTCCTCCCTGCTATAAGTACTGGGTGGTTGGGGGCGTGTAGCGTTTCCTGACCAATCCCAGGATTGTGTGAATAGGAGGACGGGTGTAACTAATCCCCGTTGAGGAGTGTGTGTATTAGTTGTCCGGCTATTTGTGATTCATGTTGCCTTGGGAACTTGTCCGAATCAAGGTATGAGGTATTGTACGTTCTCATAAGGAACGGAAATGATTGTACGTGATCAGCACAGAATGTACTACGTGAGTAATATGGCGAACTAATATAACGGGTATTGATACATCTGGAGGATGGCTGCTGCTGAGATAGGATATGACTCATGTGTATGATATAAACAATTGCTGTATTTGGCCTGCGTGCTAGCCCAGTGTGTTATTAATCATCATATAAGCTGACCATCAACAGTGGGTTTAGACTCCAATGGTGTTAATAGTCCACTGATATACATCTATATATAGTGTAGGAGTGTAAACCTGTACTAGGGTCTGCCTCTAAAGTCAATACGGACGTAATGAGTTTAGGACTCTATTTAACTAAAACTCCGTCCTTTAATATCGTTGTTATCCTTTAACACGAACCCCTACTGTTACTGTATGTAGTTGTATTATGGTCATGATGGTATATGTATAAACCCCATCTCTTTGTAGTCTGAGAGTGTGGTAAATTAGAGATCACTTATAATGGTCACCGTCATCATACTCTCTTGTGGGGTATCGTGACCCTAATAAATCCCACATATATATAGATGTATATCAGTGGACTATTAACACCATTGGAGTCTAAACCCACTGTTGATGTCACCTTATATGATGATTAATAACACACTGGGCTAACACGCAGGCCAAATACAGCAATTGTTTTTTATCATACACATGAGTCATATCCTATCTCAGCAGCAGCCATCCTCCAGATGTATCAATACCCGTTATATTAGTTCGCCATATTACTCACGTAGTACATTCTGTGCTGATCACGTACAATCATTTCCGTTCCTTATGAGAACGTACAATACCTCATACCTTGATTCGGACAAGTTGCCAAGGCAACATGAATCACAAATAGCCGGACAACTAATACACACACTCCTCAACGGGGATTAGTTTCACCCGTCCTCCTATTCACACAATCCTGGGATTGGTCAGGAAACGCTACACGCCCCCAACCACCCAGTACTTATAGCAGGGAGGAGACCAGAGACGTCACTCCCATGACCCTGACGAAGCGCCTACGAGCGTGAAACGTGCGTTGGTACGTGATGACGCACTTCCGGTGACGTCATCCGGAGTCGCAGAGAAGCAGGAAGCGGGAAGCAGAGAGCATTGAGAGGCTGACAGGTCGTACGAGCACATAAGGGAGCTGTATATCCACTAGTGCTTGCCTTTAGACAGCACCAATGGCAGTACCTATGTAAAGCAGCTAAACTGATTTGCTCTGCTTTGTGAGACAGCGGCGCCACGTTACACTTAGTGACGCCCTGACTGTTACCTTATGGATATAGCGGTGCATTCCTAGCTTACACACTATAGGGACAATAATCGGGCGCTTCGTGCACCTTATAAGAGGAAGGTAGAGGGATAAGTCTATTGGGGTCCCAATACCACTCGGTCTGTATATCATATACCATACCATATACAGGGACGCTACCTTAGACAATATATCCCCATGCAACACTGATATAAGTTACTCATTTTATCTACAGTAGCAACCTTCCCACACTGGGACTCCTGTCCACACCATAGAGGCTATATGCCTCAACTACACTAATAGAGGATTGTGGTGGGAATCTCTTCTAGGAGTGTACAGGCATATCAAATACGATCTTGTATACAATAGCAGTCTCTCAACATCTGGATAACTCTCTTAGCAATTATTCCCCTACCCCTGCTCTCTCTGTGTTTTCCTGGAGCCACATAGTGGTATTTTAGACATAAGGTCTATTGTATATATGTTTAATAAATGTGATTTTATAATTGTTTATGTATGGCTATGGGGGCAACTCCAAGGATTGTATTTTTCCTAGCCTAGCAAATCTGGTCTAGCGAGTGCAAATAGGAGTCTTTTAGGCCACCTCTGTGATCCTTCACCCTTTCCAATTCATTAATACACCAGCTATTAATTAAACCAGTAACCAATCAAAGCAACTCATTAATACACCAGCTATTAATTAATTACACCAGTAACCAATCAAAGCAATTCCTTAATACAAAAGCAATTAATTAAGCCAGTAACCTATAAAGAAATACATTTGAAAAATTTCAGATCGTATGAACCAATTCCACAATCTGATTGGTTACTGTACACATGGTGGACAACAACCAATCAGATTGGTGATTTAGTTCCATGTTGGATTTAGTGACGTCATCTTAAAGGCAAATGAAGCACAGCCATTCTGATTGGCTGGCATCATTCCCTTTTTGTAATGTAATCTGCTACAGTACTGTTTCTTAACCCCTTCATTGCCTTAGCGGGCATGTAACTCGGGAAGTAGGGGGTCCCGAGGCTGAAATCAACTATGTTCAGCTCCAGAGACCCTCTGCTCATGCAAACTATGAATACAAATTAAATGTAAGCAGCTTCATTACCTTAGCAGCTACCCGCTAAGGTAATGATTTTTTTTTTGGAGTGGGGGTGTTTGATACTAGTGTGCGGGAGCGGGGGGTCTTCTGAGCTGAATAAAAATTGATTTCAGCCTCGGGGACCCCCTATTTCCTGGGATACGGGCCCTGTTATGGGGTACCGGTATCCCTCTGCTTTGTTTAGATCCCACGGTCACGTAACCCACAGGATTTTAACATGGGGATACCGGCACCCTTTAACAGATTTGTAACTCGGGAAGTAGGGGGTCCCCGGACCTGAAATCAATGCGGTGCAGCTCTGGAAACCTCCTGCTATATTAGTGTTATGTTAGAATTTTAATAAAACCACACGATCACCTGTGAGAGGCGCACAGTTAGAGTGACTGATTCAGCCTCACACTGTGCATCTATTACAGAAAAATAGACTACGGTAGCATTCACACAGCAGGGTCCCTGTGGTGTTACTCTGTCTCCTTAGTCTGCCACTGAACATCTCTGGTCCACCATACGGGATCACGAAAATGTACCCGGGTACATTTTATAATAATGGCCGCTACAGCTGTAAAGTGGACAGAAAACTTGTGATAGGTAAAATTCAATAGGAGCATTACTGTACAAATATAAAACAATATACATTTAACTCTTAATTAAAAATGCAAAATAAGCATTCCAGCATATTTTTGAAATAATCTATTTGGCTGAAATTGGGATACTATACCCATGATAACTAAATGAGGCAAACGTTTCTTATATCATACAACCTACTATATGTTCCTTTTATTTGACTTCTTTACAGAAACATTTCTGAGAAATATGGAATCTAAATTGATGTCGATTTACAAAAAAAATAATCCTCCTAATTTGATTGCAAAGAGTTTCAATCTAATTTCAGCTGAGTTGGGAATTAATACCTGTAATAAATGTAATAAGTAAGGAATATTCTTCAGAATTACTTTTAGAACTACAGTAATATACAAATTTGCAATAGAAAACGTCTTAGCCTAAGACAACACCAGGGTGTATGATGTAGATCACTTAAATGGTCATTGCAATGACAGCAATTATAATCGCCTATTGCATCCAAAGATTTTATTACTGTACCTGCAGTGTCCTATACTATAAATGCAGTCATATCTGGCACTAATAAACATTTTAGTATCAATATACAACTTATGAGCACATTTCTATTTATCACTCTAATCTTCCTGGAAATTAATGACATGTTACATTTACTTTATAGGAGTTATGTTATTTTACATTTTGGTTACAAACCATCTCAACTTGGGAATCAACAAAAATATCTGTACTGTATCCCAACTGAATGCTTCTAATTAGCTTCATCTGTGTGATAAAGCAAATAGCAAGAAGCTAGTAAATATTTAATCATATATATGTGTTGCCTTAATGCGCTCTCTAGATCCAGGGCACATCTACATTAGATTTAGATCTCAAATTATTAAAAATGCTAAAAAATCAAATATGTGATTTAAAAAGAGATTGAAATCCCCAAAGCTCTGTATAGGGAATATTGGGGAAATCAAATACAGTAGGTCTCTTATGCATTGACTCATAAAAATAATTATTAGCTCAGATTTAAAAACAAAAATGTAGGTTTATACAGTAGTAAAAAAAACAAAGGAGCAGCACACAGCCAGGGTGCAGATACGAGAACAATTTTTTTATTGGAGAAGCCCTCCTATGTGTTTCATACAAAATTGTCTTTATCAAGGAGTATACTGAGCACAAAAAGATTTAGATTACTGCCAGAATGCTATTTAATGGCATACTGTACACATACAGTTTAGCTACCTGTTCTCAACCCCTTGTACAACACAAGGGCAACCTCTAGCTCACAATGAGATTCCAGCATCCAGACTAATGGCCCATCGAATACACACGGCAGAGGTCCCTGCTGTGTGAATCCTACCTGGCTTACCTGTTTAATAGATTTGCAGTAAGAGATAGACTGAAGCAGTCACTCTATCTGCGTGCCTCTAACAAGCGATTACGGGGCTTTTATTTTAACAGGCCACATTATGGGGTACTGGTATCCCGGCGGCCATGTATAAATTCTCACACATCACGGCCCACGTGATCGGGAGATTTAAACAAACCATAGAGATACCGGCACCCCATAATGAGGCCCGTAACTTAGGAAGTTGGGGGTCCCCGGACCTGAACTCAATGCGATTCAGCTCCGGAGACCCTCTGCTACAATACTGTATTATTAAAATAAAATAAAAGCAGCTTCATTACCTTAGTGCCTAACTGCTAAGGCAATGAAGGGGTAAAGACAGACTATCTGGTTTATTGGGGGTAGAGGGAGTGAGTGAAGGGGTAATTGACCCTGGGTGGGTGGTTAGGCCTATCGGGAAGGTTGCAGGAGGAGTTATCCCCTTCATTACTTTAGCCGTAGTAACCACTATGGTAATGAAAGGGTTAATCCCCCCCCCCACTACCCACCCGAGAGGCCTAACCACCCACCCTGGGGGCAACTACCCCCTGCACCCACCTCCTCTGTCCCCAATAAACTTTACAATACAAACATCAATATAATACATTCAACACCCCCCCCCTCCTCACCACCCCCAACAGATAAGTACAGTAATAGGCAAAATCCCTATTATCCATATCTGGATAATAGCTCATTTGCCCATTAAAAAATAAAACATAATCAAACATTAACCAGCCATTATATATCAAATTTAAAGTTCTACTCACCCCTGCCAGGATGAAGGTCATCCTCGTCTTCCTCTTCTTCAGTGGGCACGAACAAAAAAATAAAATAAATAACTACTGGCCACTAAACACTCAGTCACCTTAGCGGTTATTAACCACTATGGTAATTAAGGGGTAAACCTCCCCCCACCTGCTACCCACCCAGAAAGCCTAACCACCCACCCCAGGGCAACTACCCCCACCCTTTACCACATGATTGGCACAGTGGTACATCATGCCCATATTATATGGGCATGATTAGCCACTATGGCAGTCAACGGACAACCTAAAAAAAATACCAGCACCAAAAAAAAAAATAACACACAAATAAAAATAACACAATGCTAAAAATCAATCAGCCAAAAAAAACAGCACAATAACAAAAATCAATCAGCAAAAAAACTAAATAAAAAACAAGAATTAAAAAAACACAACGAAACAAAGCAAGAATAAAAAAACACAATTAAAAAACAAGCATTAAAAAATACAATTAGAAAAATCAAGCAGCAAAATAAATAAAATAAAAAAAATAGCATGAAAAAAACCGCATTGAAAAAAATATACAATCAAAGTTTTTCTTACTTTTGACATCTTCACCCTCAGATTCCGAGTCCATCAGCAACAGCAGGTACCTCTTGACACTCGACGCAATGATCCTCAGCAACCGGCAAGTCCATCTTCTTCTTTACCTTCTTTTAATGCTGGTTTATTTTTTAGGTTGCCCATTGACTGCCAATGTGTTTATCTATGCCCATATCGGCTATTTTTTGGCAAATGCTTGTTTTTAATTAATTGTTATGTTTTGTATTTTTGTTTCTTGTTTTTAGTCAATTGTTATGTATTTGTAAGGCTTGTTTTTATTTAATTTGTGTGTTGTTTAGGTGCTTGATTTATTTAAATGTTGTGTTATTTAGGTGTTTGAAGTATTTAAGTGTTGTGTTGTTTTGGTGATTGGTTTATTTAATTTTTGTGTTGTTTAGGTGCTTGATTTGTTTAATTGTTGTGTTGTTTAGATGCTTGGTTTTTAAAATTGTTGTGTCTTTTTTTGCTTGTTTTTTTTAGGTTGTCCTTTGACTGCCATATGAGCTAATCATGCCCATATTATATGGGCATGATGTACCACTGTGCCAATCAATGGGTATAGGGTAAGTGCCCTGGGGAGGGTGGTTAGGCCTCCTGGTGGGTAGCAGGGGAGGGGAGTGAACCCTTAATTACTAACCACAAAGGTAATTAAGTGGTCAGTGGCCATTAGTTTGTATTTTTATTGTACTGTTGCTGCCCACGGAGGACATGGATGGGGAGGACGGTGATGAGGACGACCTTCATCCTGGCAGGAGTAAGTAGAACTTGTATTTACTTTATGCTATCTGGATAATGTTTTATTTTGAATGGGCAAATAAGCTACTGTATTATTCAGATCTGGATAATAGTTATTTTGCCCATTACTGTACATTATGTGTTGAGCGGGATTGTTGGGGGTAGAGGAGGTGGGTAGAAGGGTTGTTGTGCTTTTTAATGTTTATTGGGGGTATAGGGATTGTGTGAAGGGAGTAGTTGCCCCAAGTGTGGGTGGTTAGGCCTCTCGAGTGGGTAATGTGAGTGTTTATTCCCTTTATTACCATAGTGGTTACAACCACTATGGTAGTGAAGGGGTTATCGCCTCCCGCAACCTTCGCTGCAGGCCTGATCACCCACCCTGGGGCAACTACCCCCTTCATCCACACTCTCTGCCCCAATAAACAGGGTACTCCGGTTTAACCCTTTCATTGCCTTAGCGGCTAGCCACTAAGGTAATGGAGCTGTTTTTACTTACATTTGAAAACTAGTGTGTGGGATCAGGGGGTCTCCAGAGCTGAACCGCATTGATTTCAGGTCCAGGATCCCCTGCTTAACGAGTTACAGGCCTCATTATGGGGTGCCGGTATCCCTCTGCAATGTTTACATCTCCCGCATCCGTGACCGGGACATTTCAAAGCATAGAAGATACAGATTGCGAGAAGATCGCAGGGGGGGGACTTAGAAAAAAGCTGAGATCACATTGCTACCACACCGAGCGGTATTAGCATTTTCCTGCCTCATGGTTTGTAACGCATACTTTAGGTAAGCCAATAATCAACCTCTATGTATTCTGCCACAAAATAGCAGGAGTAGTGTTTTCTATATTGAGCAGTAAAGCGTTTCTCTACTAGGGTGCTGTGGAACCTGAGAGGAAACATTCTGCTGACTTTGTGTATGGAGACGACCAAGGGCAATGATGGTCTCCATTTGGGTCAGATCTCCAAACCCAGGGTCTGCTTCAGACAGATCTTTCTGTATATTTGGACTGCAGAGACTGTTTAGGTAGCATATTAGACAGTGATTGATGTTCTATTCCTGCTGTAATATGTGATATGGATTTTTGCTGATCTAAGAAATTTTATATGCCACGTGAAGAGTATTTGGTTCTATTTTTTGTTTTATTTACTCTTTATTGACACTTTTTTTTTTGCATCTACAGATGTAGCAAGATCTCAGTCACAAAAGCAGTAAGTCTTGCTGCCCTGAAGGGATAACACTGCGGAGTACAATGCTTTTGAATGGGACCTCATAGCATTATTCCTTCGCTTGATGGGCCATGAGCTAGGGACAGAATACTGATGCTCAGATATATTTCGCAGTATTCTGAAAGGAAACTGCAAATGAAAGGCTACCTGTCCATGTTCAGACTGAGGATTCCCCACAGTCAGACTAATTGCCCATCAGGATTAGCACAGCGGGTGTGCCTGCTTCTGAATAAGACTCCCGCTGTGTTAATCCTACTGGGGGTCTCTGGAGCTGAACCGCATTAATTTCAGCTCCAGGGATGCCCTACTCCCCGAGTAACATGTAGAAAAAAGGAGGAATAAACCCCCCAAAACTGATGCACCAAAAATATGCAGAAAACATTGTACTTCCAAATATAGAAAGTAATCCTGCCACTGATCAAGCTAAAGTAAATCAATCAGTGTTGTAGATTACCCGTGTGAAAACAGAATCACCATCAGGACAGGGGTTAAATTGCGGTAAAGGGAGGCAGAAGTGCCGGTGAACATACTGTTAGGAACGTCCCATGGCAACCTCAAAACCTCTCCGCCACTTCCCCTCACTAAATCCTGGCGTCCCACACACTACAAAGCTATAAACACTGGCTGATACTCACGTTCTTGACACGACGTAGATGCCGGTTGAACGCTATGTAGGTAAGCTGTACACAGTGCGCATGTTTGGCGTGCTCCTGCAAAATTGGTCATATACATGACAAAAGGTAACTGACGCGTTTAGTCCTAGGTGTAGGACTTTTTCAAAGAGTAACTGGTCAGAGAACAGGTGAGCCTTAAATAGCAGTATTCAGTACCTGATTGGTTTAGAATGTGAGAGCTGTGTCAGCAACACCTCACCACGTGAATAGTAAATCCCAATAACATATTAGGAGTACTAGAAAAACTCCATATACCGCAAAGAACTGAATAGACAAACAAGGAATCACCTGATGACTGAGAATACAACAGAATAATGTACAAAGACATATATAACATAGATTTAAAAACACAACTACAGATATGACACCTATCAACTAGGATAGATATTCATAGTATTAAATACTAGATAACCAGTAAAAGATGAAATGCCTAATACTAAAATAACAGCAAATGTAGAAATAAATAAATGTAATTATATTAGAAAAAGAATAGTCTTATTATAATATATAACCTTGTGAGGACCCGAGTGTCACTGTGCAATTGCTCCGTCCCCCCTACAGCCCCCACTCCCCAATACCCCTGCCGCAACACTCTCTCCTCTCAGCCGGCGCTGGGACATGCGGCCGCCATCTTGCTGGGACCCCAGCGATAATTTATTCACCCCTCTCTGGCTCTAGACACGCCACCCGGCTTTCTCTCAGCTCGCGCCGATTCCCTACTCCTGATCAGCTGTGCCAAAGGTATGCAAAATACCGGCACCAATCAGCTACAGCTCCTCAGCACACTCTGGTCCTGCCCTCTGCTCCTATTAGGTCTCCTACCTTTATTACCCCTGTCCAGCTCTGCAAACCTTGCTTTGCATAGTCTTAGCTCTGGTGGATGTGTGCTTTACTCGTGTCTTGTTACAGTGTTCCTCAGGTTCTGATTTGGCTTGGCTGACGACTCTCTCTGGCTCTCGACCCCGGCTTTCCCTTGACTATGCTTCTTCTCTCATCCCGCGAACTCGGCTTGTACCTCGACCTCCCATACCTCTCTGCTCCCTGATCTCAGCTACGGCAACCACTACGGCACTTCTACTCTTCGGATACGGCAAGTACTATAGCTATAGTCTCCTGGCTTGGCCATGCAATCACCACACTCCGAGCACGCTCCTTCTGCTGCGGGTGCGTGTAATCTTACGTTCCACCTCAGTGCAAGGGACGGGTCTGGTCTGCGGGCAGCACTACCGTGACAAACCTTAATAAAATATGATAATCCTGGCGTCCCACACACTACAAAGCTATAAACACTGGCTGATACTCACGTTCTTGACACGACGTAGATGCCGGTTGAACGCTATGTAGGTAAGCTGTACACAGTGCGCATGTTTGGCGTGCTCCTGCAAAATTGGTCATATACATGACAAAAGGTAACTGACGCGTTTAGTCCTAGGTGTAGGACTTTTTCAAAGAGTAACTGGTCAGAGAACAGGTGAGCCTTAAATAGCAGTATTCAGTACCTGATTGGTTTAGAATGTGAGAGCTGTGTCAGCAACACCTCACCACGTGAATAGTAAATCCCAATAACATATTAGGAGTACTAGAAAAACTCCATATACCGCAAAGAACTGAATAGACAAACAAGGAATCACCTGATGACTGAGAATACAACAGAATAATGTACAAAGACATATATAACATAGATTTAAAAACACAACTACAGATATGACACCTATCAACTAGGATAGATATTCATAGTATTAAATACTAGATAACCAGTAAAAGATGAAATGCCTAATACTAAAATAACAGCAAATGTAGAAATAAATAAATGTAATTATATTAGAAAAAGAATAGTCTTATTATAATATATAACCTTGTGAGGACCCGAGTGTCACTGTGCAATTGCTCCGTCCCCCCTACAGCCCCCACTCCCCAATACCCCTGCCGCAACACTCTCTCCTCTCAGCCGGCGCTGGGACATGCGGCCGCCATCTTGCTGGGACCCCAGCGATAATTTATTCACCCCTCTCTGGCTCTAGACACGCCACCCGGCTTTCTCTCAGCTCGCGCCGATTCCCTACTCCTGATCAGCTGTGCCAAAGGTATGCAAAATACCGGCACCAATCAGCTACAGCTCCTCAGCACACTCTGGTCCTGCCCTCTGCTCCTATTAGGTCTCCTACCTTTATTACCCCTGTCCAGCTCTGCAAACCTTGCTTTGCATAGTCTTAGCTCTGGTGGATGTGTGCTTTACTCGTGTCTTGTTACAGTGTTCCTCAGGTTCTGATTTGGCTTGGCTGACGACTCTCTCTGGCTCTCGACCCCGGCTTTCCCTTGACTATGCTTCTTCTCTCATCCCGCGAACTCGGCTTGTACCTCGACCTCCCATACCTCTCTGCTCCCTGATCTCAGCTACGGCAACCACTACGGCACTTCTACTCTTCGGATACGGCAAGTACTATAGCTATAGTCTCCTGGCTTGGCCATGCAATCACCACACTCCGAGCACGCTCCTTCTGCTGCGGGTGCGTGTAATCTTACGTTCCACCTCAGTGCAAGGGACGGGTCTGGTCTGCGGGCAGCACTACCGTGACAAACCTTAATAAAATATGATAATAAAAATATATAACAGAACCATAAATCTAAATTTTGAACAAAAAAACATAAAGTTATAATTAATAAAATGATATTAAATATTAAACAATACTATAATAAACAGCAACGAAGAAGAATGAATTGCAAAAAGAACAATGCATTGACCAAACTATATATAAATAAATAAATAAATAAATAAATAAATAAACAAACAGTAATCTAAACACCATGAACACTTCATAATGGGTCTATTAGTTAGTCAAAAATGTTTCAATTCCTATCCTATATTAATACCAGAAGGAAATAAAGTGTTCATGGTGAATATTCAAAACATTTCACTTGAGAATTATATTAAGAATAAAAGGATCCCCAGAGGTCTTCGGGTCAAAAAAATCACCAACAGTTGGTTTTGCAAACAAACAATTAGAAGAGGATTGGTTTAAAGTGTTAGATCAATGTTCCACCAAGCTAATGGAGTTAACTATTCAGCAGAGATTAAAGCCTTTCGAAATAAATTGAAGCCATTTGAGATGATGGAACAATTTATGAGGAATGACAAGACCTTTTGGAAAATATAGAGACTATTGAAAAAACAATTATGGCTAAAAAACAACATAAATTTGAGCGACATCGTCTTGATTACACTAAGGGTCAAGTGTACTATTGGCAAAAACCACAATCTCTGAGGGATACTTCTGAGTTTGATGGGAGCATGTTACACCCAATAAATCTATATTAAAGACAAGGCATATGGAAACATCAAGCTTTGATTCTGATCATTCAGATCATGATTCTAGGTCACACTCAGTATCTTTCGAACATTCTAGTGATCATGGGAGAGAAAATCGACCAACACCAAGGGTTGACATTAGACCGTGTACCTTTACTTCCACCTCTTATACTAAACCTCTTGGATCCTCTTCTCACTCTTTTTCCAATATAAGTTAAAAAACCCCCAAAAAGAACCAGAAGATCGAAGAGGAAAATTGCCTAAAATTGCACTCGGCACGAATCCACAGGCTATACACCATATTTTATGATGTTTGGACGAGAGGCTCGCTTGCCAATTGATATTCGTCTGTGGGTATCTACCGATGGGGTACCAAATATAGCTCATTATAAGTATGTACAAAGACTTCAGAACAGTCTGCATCAGGCTTATCAGTTAGCAGAAAGAGCTACCGCCAGGTTGAACGCCAGTAACAAAAGGAGGTATGATCATAATGTACGATATCGAGAACTTCAACTGGGAGATGCCGTTCTGCTGCGAAATTTAGGGATCCCTGGCAAGCACAAATTAGCCGATCGCTGGAGAGAGGGACCCTTCCATGTAAATCCCAAATGCCGGGTCTCCCGGGATATTGCATAAGGGACGTGAATGGCAGAATCAAGGTCTGGCACCGAAATCATCTGTTACCTATACCGCAACTAGAAGAAGTGGAGCCCGATACAATAGTGGATGACAATGAAAAGAAAGAATCTAAGGAGAATTCAGAGAACATAGAGGAATTAATTCAAGATCCTTTGGAGGGAACCTCCAACCAAGATTGGTGGGCACCCCTGAAGGAGCCAAGGGTAATGGGCCTGCGATTCAACCCCCATCGGCAGAGAATTTATCACGTAATCAATCATTGAATCCTACCAACCCGAGTTTTGTGCCACAAAAAGACAATGCTCAAGTACAAGGAGACAATGTTCAAGTCCAGAGAGACTTTGCTCAAACTGATTCACCTGCTACCACAGAGTCTAGGCCTCAAGCTTCCGATGATATCTCTCAAGATGAAGATAAGGAGATTGAGACTCGTAAAAGCCAGCGAGTGAAACGTCCTCCCATTAGAGAAGCGTATGATTCATTAGGGGCACCGCACTATGAATCTCAGCAGCAAGCTAAAGCCAAGCTAACCTCCGTCATAAATATGTTCACTGAGTTGAGCAATTTGATCTAATGAGGATAAACAATATCGTCATTGGTTGTTGAAGTTTTATTATATAACAACGTTGTGCTATTTTTCATTATATAACTCTTGTATATGGTTATATGAAGTTGTGTCCCAAGCGAGGACGTTGGGGTTTTCGCCAGGGGGAGGATGTAGCCAAGCTTCTCTCTTTGCACTTACAGCTGTTGCTGGGAACGCGTGCAGGCCGTTGCTAAGGCCGCCGTCGCGTTGTTAAGGTCCCGGCGGCTTGAGTGCTGGGTACAGTGAATATTGCTCGGCAGAGTTGCGCATGCGCAGGAGACGCGCGCAAGGAGCTAACCTCACAGTTAGAGACATATCTCCCATGAGTATCCGGAGCGTCCCATGTGACGTCAAGGACCAATAGGGTTGGAGCATCTCCCCACAAGGGATAAATATATGCGTGGGATCGCATACGCAGTTCAGTAGGTGTCGGGAGCAGCAAAGAAAGGAGGTAGCGTGCAGGAGTCAGTGACTCTCTGCACTAGGCTAGCAGCCCCTTAGGCCCCACATAGCCCTATGACACTACAGCTGAGTATTGTAGGGACCGGCCCCAGTTAGGGACATTACCCTTATTATACAGCAAGTTTCTGAATAGACCCAGCTGACGCTGCGCGTACTGCCAGAGAGTTGGGCCTATACTGTCGTTACCGTTGCAGAGGCCTGTCGGGTGGGACCGCCCCAGATGGTGGTTGCGGTGTTCTTCCATCCGCCGATCCTTTGTGAAGTTCGATTGCAGAACCGAGCACTGGAGTGCTCGGCAGGTAATCCCGTTCAGCAAGTGCACCAACTTTACTGTTAATACTGTTACAGGACTAGTGACTGCGCAGTCATATGTGTTTTCTCCCTCAAATTGTGTGGACAGATTGTGTGGGGATTATGGACACGGGGTGGGATCACCCGGTGTAAGGGGAAGGCGGATTGCTAACCACAGTATTTAGTGTCCCCTCAAGGGAGGGACACCTGTTAATAGTTGTTAACCAGTAACATGCAGTAAAGCCAGTTCTGTTTTGCCACTGTTCGTTTAATGTGATTATTTCCTGAGAGGGCATTCTCCCACTCCGTTGGGATCCCTCCCAGGTGGAGGCGTTGCACCACGAGATATTAATATATGTATGTCTCCCCAGGCTCCGCAGCGGAGACTTAGGTTTCCTGAGAGACACACAGGTTGCACAGCACGGCAGTAACGCAAGTATTCACAGGCAATACCCGTTACACTAGACTAAGGGGAAAATATTCCAGAGAGTTCTTACCACAGTGGTGAGCACAGTTGAGTCTCGGGAGATTCCAAGGAGTAGTCCATAGGGGATCTGGGTTGCTGTAGGAACAGGAAACAGGGGCAGGACTTAAAAACAGCACGGCCAGGGAACCCCCGTACAGCACTCCATGGTCCGGACCTCAAGGGCTCCCTCCTGGAGTATGAGGAAAAACAATTCTGGAGAATTAAAAGGAATTAGAGTCTCCCAACGGTGAAGGGATTCCAGGCGGGGCCACCTCTGGGGTCCGTTTGTTCAGCTCTGCATAGTGCCACGCTTGTGCTCCTCACACACAAGCGCAGGGAAAGGGAAGGACCCGATAGCAAGGTGGCGAAGCCGCAGGGGACACGAAGGGAGCGAGTTGCCGTGCAGCTGGATATCGGCGCACGTAGTCACGTGACCGCGCCGCGGGCAGGAGAATGCGCAACGTGTCCGGAGGTGCGGTGCCAGACTCAGAGACACGAATGATCCAGCTGCATGTGTGTGCATGCTCTGACAGCAGTGCGGGATTGCGCGCATTCTAAGGCACCAACACAGAGGTTGTGGGTAAGCCACAAGTAAGGATCAGGGGAGGTAGAGTCCAGAGCACAAGGTAACACCCATAAGAGAATTGCTTCTTGGAGAACGTCCAGCCTCCTTAAAGGTGTAAAGCCAGAAACAGCAAGGTACAGCGAAACTAAATATAACATAAGGGTTCTTAGTCTAATCCATTGGCCAAGGAATTATAAGCCTGCTACCACGATAAGGTGAACCCTACTAAGCCGGTACCCGATACCCTACACCCTACACCGGGACACTACCCGATGTAAACTAACCTCAGTAGTATATGAGTGACTGTCCCAGTCTTCCGGAATCGAAAGGAGATAAGTAAAGGTCCCAAGGAGGTCCAGGCAGGAACAGCATGTGATGATAGTACTAGCAGGCACCAGGGCAGGCAGCAATTGACTAACAGCAAAGAGAAAGTCAAAGAGAGGCTTACTTCCTGTCAGGAGGAAGAAGGCAGGCTTTTCCAGGAAGCAAGATGGCATTGTTTGCTTCAGAATCCTTAAAGACACAGGATCTTGACTCGCAGCTAGGAAAGAACACGACGCAGGGGGCGTGTTACGTGCATCGTTACACTGACAGACCCATTATGAAGTGTTCATGGTGTATAGATTACTGTTTGATGATTTATTTACTTCTTTATTTACTTCTTTATTTATGGCTTGTTAAATGCATTGTTCTTTTTGCGATTCTTTCTCCTTGGTTGCTCTTTATTATAGTATTGTTTAATATTTAATATCATTTTATTAATTATAACTTTTAAGTTTTTTTGTTCAAGATTTAGATTTATGGTTCTGTTATATATTTTTATTATCATATTTCATTAAGGTTATATGTTATTATAAGACTATTATTCTTCTAATATAATTACTTTTATTATATACTTAAATGTATTTATTTCTACATTTGCTGTTTTTTGGTATTAGACATTTCATCTTTTACTGGTTATCTAGTATTTAATACTATGAATATTTATCCTAGTCGATAGGTGTCATATCTGTAATTGTGTTTTTAAATGTATGTTATATATGTCTTTGTACATTATTTTGTTGTATTCTGTCATCAGGTGATTCCTTGTTGGTCTATTCAGTTTGTTGTGGTATATGGAGTTTTTTCTAGTACTCCTAATATGTTATTGGGATTTACTATTCACCAGGTGAGGTGTTGCTGACGCCTCTCACATTCTAAACCAATCACTGTGCATGCAATGTCGTATATAATGTAAACCCTGTTCACTTACGTAACTGTATTTGTTACCATGTATTATTTGTCATTTTAACTCTATGCCCAGGACATACTTGAAAACGAGAGGAAACTCTCCATGTATTACTTCCTGGTAAAACATTTGATAAATAAATAAAAATCAGGTACTGAATACTGCTAGAAGGTAGGTAGACAAAGGCAGGGCACTGCCTTTGTCTACCTACCTTCTACATACCTTGCCTGGCTCGCTGCTAAGGATACCCGATGGGACTGCTCTACTGAAGAAGGCTGGAAGCAAAAAGTGAGTCTTCTTTGCACGTTATTACTCTCTATCTCATAATGTATGGGACAATCTATGTACTTTTCATTGTGCTTGTCAGCACTAGGTACTAGTCCCTTAGCCCTTTTAGGGTGTTTTATTGTTGCTCACAATGACATTGGAGTGGTCCTAACGGAATAATTCATAATTTATTAAGGGGACTTGTTTTTCTTTGATGCACCGGTTACCCACACACTGAATACTGCTATTTAAGGTTCTCTGACTAGTTACTCTTTGACCTACACCTAGGACAAAACGCGTCAGAGTTACCTTTTGTCATGTGTACAGATGCATCGGCCGTTATTCGAACAAATCACGTGGCATTAACACGGCCGGAGATACGGCACCCCATAACAGGACCTATAACTCGGGAAGCGGGGTCCCAGAACTGAAATTAATGCGGTTTAGCTCAGGAGATCCCCTACTTCAATTCTACATAATTAAAATAATAATTAAAATAGCTTAATTAACTTAATGGCTATCCTCTAAAGCAATGAAAGGGTTACACGGAAGTAGCCAGTTTGTTGAGGTGTAGGGGGTGGGTGAAGGAGATTGAAGCCCCAGGGTTGGTGTTAGGCCTCCC
The DNA here is from genome assembly GCF_040206685.1 of Ascaphus truei. NCBI lineage: Eukaryota > Metazoa > Chordata > Amphibia > Anura > Ascaphidae > Ascaphus > Ascaphus truei. The sequence continues at coordinate 359,307,465 of NC_134485.1, forward strand.
AGGAAGGTCGTGACAGTTATTCTACCCATTAGCTCCCACTGATGGAGCTCTAGCCTAGAAAAGCAGTTGAGAAGACCCACTTTCACACCGTGGTTGTAGATTCTTGTCCTGTAGGGTCAGACACCATTCGTACCCTATACAATACCATTAACACACACACATTCCCAGCTAGCTCAAACTCCTACACCCACCACATCATGAATATATATTTATGCCAATGTGAGTGCTACTGAGCGTGGCAAATGTATACAACAAAAGAGAGGGGTGCCCAATGCTACCTCAAATTGACAAAACATATATGGTAATAAGTATAAAGTTTAAATACTTCAATAATAATAGTAATTACTTGGTTATTTAGTTAAACCCTGTGGCCAAAGCGTCGTAAGCCAGCATACCAAACGTCAAGGTATAACCAAAAATGCAGGTCCTAACACTAATACTGTGAACCCTTCCTTTTACCTCTGTATGAGGGGAAGCAACTACAATGAGTCTTGTCCATTCTGAAAAATCCCAGAACCTCCCAAGTTAAAAAGGTGGGGAGGGGAGAGCTCTGGGAGGTGCCACCTACCTCCACTTAACTGTTACCAGTCAGAAATTGTTTAACAAACACACATTCCCAGCAAGCTTGAACTCCTACACCCACCACATCATGAATATATATTTATGCCAAAATGAGTGCATACTGAGCATGGCAAATGTATACAACGAAAGACAGGGGTGCCCAATGCTACATCAAATTGACAAAACATATATGGTAATAAGTATAAAGTTTAAATACTTCAAAAACCGTAGTAATTACTTGGTTATTTAGTTAAACCCTTTGGCCAAAGCGTCGTAAGCCTGCATACCAAAAATGCAATACCATACTAACACCTTAAACCTCTTGCTGCTACTCTAATCCCTACATTCACACATATTTTTAACTCCTCCCTCTACTCAGGTAACTTTCCCTCCTCCTTCAAACTTGCAACAGTTCTACCATTACTCAAAAAAAGCAAGATTGACCCTACCTGTCTCTCTAACTATCGCCCTGTCTCCCTCTTGCCTTTTTCCTCTAAACTCCTTGAACATCTTGAAGTATTTTGCTTCTCCGTTTTCTCATCTCCTATTCTCTCCTAGACCCTCTACAATCTGGCTTCCGCACTGCTCACTCCACCGAAACAGCCCTCACTAAAATAACTAATGACCTTCTTGCTGCCAAAGACAAAGGTCACTACATTCTGCTCATATTGCTTGACCTCTGAAGCCTTTCATACTGTGGACCACCCTCTACTCCTTCACATTCTCCATACTTTTGGTATCCGTAACAAAACTCTATCCTGGATTTCCTCTTTCCTCTCCCATCGTACTTTCAGTGTCTCGTTTTGCTAATACCTCTTCCTCCTCTGTCGATCCTCTGTGGGGGTACCACAGGTGTCTGTACCATAACGCTTCTTTTTTCTCTTTACACACTCTCTTTAGGTGACTTTATCACATCTCTTGGGTTAAAATATCACCTCTATGCTGATGACACAAATTTGCTTTTCAACCACTGACCTTCACCTGCTGTACAGACCAAAGACTCTGATTGTCTCTATGCGATATCATTCTGGGTGGTCCTCTGCCGACTCAAACTTAACATGTCAAAAACAGAGCTCCTCAAACTTCCACCCCAGCCTGGCCCTACTGCCCCCTTCTACTGTTCATTACTGTTTGCAGCACTATCATATACCCAGTATCACAAGCACATTTGCACAAGCGCAGGCACAAGCCCTGGTGTCACATTTGACTCCTCCCTCACATTTTCCTCTCACATTCACAAAGTAGCTAAAACCTGTAGTGTTTTCCTCCGTAACGTTTCAAAAATGCACCTTTTTCTCTGTTGCTCTACTGTTAAAACTCTAACACAGGCGCTCATTCTTCCTGTCTTGACTATTGTAGAATTCTGCTGTCCATCCTTCCTGTCTCTCACGTGTCTCCTTTTCAATCTATCCTAAATACTGCTGCTAGAATCACTTTTTCCAAAATCTGTCTCATCGTCTCTCCTGCTGAAATCCCTCTCCTGGCTTCCTAACCAAATCATGTATTACACTCAGAATTCTCCTCCTCACTTTTAAGGCTATACACTATTCTGCCCCTCCTTACATGTCAGCCCTAACTTCCCACTATACACCGTTGCAACTCTCGCGTTGTGCTCAAGGATGTCTTTTCTCTACCCCCTTTGTATCTAAAGTCCTGTCCCACCTAAAACCACTCACTGCTCCACAACTCTTTAATGCCTTTCCCCTCAATGTCAACAGGCACCTTTCCATCTATCTCCCTTTAAGGCTGCCAGTGAAGGGGCGGCACCCTGAATGTCCAGCAGGCTGCAGGATCGCCATCTTTACCTGTTGCAGGCATCGGGGAGGCTGTCTCTTCACAGGTACCCATGATCCTCCTCTGGTGTCGCATGACGTCATCACGCCACGTCGCGCTGGCGCTCTGACGTCACGTTGGGGGCGTCGACATCCATGAGCATGGCAGCAGTAATCATGGAGGGGTGAGTACCCATTTGTGTATAAATAGTGGTGTGTTAAGTATATTCTGTAGCCCTCTCCTTGATAAAGGCAATCTTTGCCGAAACGTTGGACCTTTTGGTGGCACAATAAATTGCACCCTCAGAAAGACCGTGTGCCTGCTTCCATTTCCTTGCTTGACCATCTTAAAACACACCTCATTAACAAAGCATATGGGTAGCTCCGTGGCTAATACTATACACTACTGTACATATATCAACCTTGACCCATGGCAAACGCACTTATCAGAACACACTCCTACTGTCTCTGTTCATTCTTTCTACTTACCTCTTCGATTGTAAGCTCTTCGGGGAAGGTACTCCTTTTCCTAAGGTTACTTTCATGTCTGAAATGTGTATTTCCATTATGTGTTATATTATTATGTCAAGTTTATAACTGCTGTGGAGCACTATATACATAGATGGCGCTATATTAAAAAAAAAGATATACATACATACTGCACCGACACACTTTATCCGAGCAAATACCCGGTATGTACCTGGCAGATACCTGGAATGCGCCGCTCCTCACCTCTGACAAGCCCCGTTGCGTTTGCCTTCCCAGCCTGGGTTCATGCCTGGCTGACGGGCGGCTGATCTGTTAAATGATAATGATTAGGATTTAATAGGCTGCAATGCTTCGCGTGTCTACCAGATGGCATAAATTCATGAATTGTAATGCAGTATATATATATATACTGTGCAGTATTGCAGCCAGCTGGAATAAAATGCTTCAATCCCGGCTTGGAAAATAACTCAATGCACTCGGGCAGAAAACAGTCACAAACCTCAATACACCCGGGTATACCCGAATTCGTGGGACTAGCCGAGCTCGAATAAAGTGTGTCGCCAGTGTATGAGTAGAGCACAGGAAAGCTAAACCTGCCAGGATCTAGCAAAGGGGTTCCCAGTGTCTCCATTCCAGGCATTAGAGTAACAAAGGACAGAAACAAAGGCGTGTTCAACTACTGTAGGTATGCCTCAAATAAATGGTTCTTTGGGGGAAGAGTAAACAGAGACACCCTGTGTAGTATGACTACATCCCTCTCTCAAGCATAGCGTCCCTGCTGGTACAGGCCCTGGAGAAATCCCCAAAGTGAGAAGTTAAAACGTGTTTATGGATTATTATTGTACAGAGACTGTTCAATAAAGTGTTTTGGCAATTTTACAAAAGTCATTGGCACCTTCATTCCCAGAGTCCTTTATGGCTCACCACCCGGCCCCTGAACGTTCCTGAGGTTGAAGCATTCTTCCCCTGAGAGAATACCCAAGTGACTTACTGGGCACCATACAATTCTTACACAATAGTGTGTCCTCTGGGCCAGGAGGGGTTACATTTAATACAAAGCTGTTTTGTATGCTTGATTATTATCTAAGAAAGTATTTCTATTAGCAGAAACTCAAAAATGTACAGTATATGATGTGAACAATCATAGAACAATATTATAGAAGTAAAGAAAATACAATAATGCAAGAGTACCACGATTTATATTACATCTGCAATGTGAAATTAATTACATATTATTCATTAGAAGAGCTGAAATTTGAGATTTGCTGTAGGCATTGGATTAGATGGAATTAATAATAACAGATACTGTACCTACATTATTAAATAAAATGAACCAATATGTAAATCAAAAAACCATGGCAGTACAATAGCTTTAGGATTTATATTTAATTAGTACTTTAAAGTCGACAATTTCTGACTATTAAAAACAAATGCTTTCTTTTTCTCTTTCCTAGGCTACTTGGCGTATAATCCATGTTTTGAAACTATTATTAACAGATGTAAATATGTTGTTATTTTTATAACCCCTTGATTTTGCAAACTGTTAAATTGCATAAAAAGCTACATCTTATGAAACAGGTGTGCTTGCTGTAAAGAGTAATATAATCCTAACTTTACCTCCACTATTGCTTATCTTGCATTTGGTCAGTGTGCTGTAGCCCAGAGCTGCAAGGATTCCAAGATATCAATATGCAGGGTGCTATAGATATGCAGTGAACATCAGAGATGCACATCAGAAAGGTACATACTGTATAAGGGGGTGTCAAATGTGTGAGGGAATGCCAGGGGTAGTTATTATGGAATGACAGGAAGATGCCACGGGGAACACAAGACAACAGTCAAAAGATTGGTTCTATATGGGCTTGGAAATGCAACAGGCAGAAAAAAAATCTGCACCTGAGCTGGAAAGCCAGCATGTGGCAGGCAACGGAATATAAAACAGTGTCTTAATAAATTGCTACTCTTTCTATTAAGGTCAAAAATAGGTTGAGAAATGTCACAGTATGTATAGGCAGGGATCAGCTGCATTGACAGGGATTACAAGCGCAAAAGAAATAGAAAGCCAGTTCTGAAATGGCTACTCTGCCACATGATAAATGTAGACTGCTAAACCTGAACTGATTTAGTGAATACATTATTTATTATCATTATAATTTTTATGTCCAAATCTGTCTTCAAAAATAGAAAACATTACAATAATAAATATATTTTTTTTCTTATCAATACAAGATAAAACCGAGAGAGATAGTGTCCATAGAACTGGTTGCAGAAAATAACTTTTTTTTATTACAGCTTAATGTGAATTCAAAAATGAAAGGGCAACGATTCAGGCCAATATGCCTTTGGGGGTATGACAAAAGAACAATGGGGCATGAAACATTGCTCTTTTGTTTTGTATTCACATAATGCTGTAATAATTGATGCTGAGATTTTCAGCAAACAGAGTGCTGTGGACACAGTGAGCACCACCAAGTGAGCAATAAACAGAAATAACCAATAATCAGAGGTGGGAGAATTCCACAAGCATTTTACACTTGTCAGTTTGCGAAAAATGTTTGCTTCAATCCAAAAGTTTGCAATAAGTTTGATTAACGCTAAAAAGTAAATGGGTATTGTATTCTCTACTTTAAGTCGCAGGGCTGCTATTTCATCAATGTAAACCTGCAAAATAGCGAATTTTGAACAATTTGGGCCATTTCACTAGAACGTTTGACTTCAAAAGATCTTCCGATATAAATAATAATTATACAAAACGCAGATGAAGTACTATGCAAAAGCAGATAGTCTCGATAAATGAATTCATTATCCTATTGACCTAATTTAGTATAGGACTGTATTAGATATGTGCAGAGGTTTAAACCAGGAGGCTGCGTTTTGAAAATAAATGTAGGATTTATTTTCCCCCTATGCTTTAACAACAAAAATAGAGGCTTTTCCTAGCAAACAAATGCAGCAACAAAAATAACCGTTTTCGATAGCGGATTCAAGTCTATATTTATCTGTAGATGTCTGTGCAGGTACCAGGTTACAGGTGTCCCTATGTATCAAGGAGACCAACCTCTGGTCTGCACGGCTCAGCCATCCTTGCCCAAAGTCCAGGGTTCCTGAGGCTAGAGTCCACCAGCATCAAGTCCAAGGTTTTCAGTGACAAAGTCTCTCTGCATGAAGGACTCGCAGGTACAGATGGGTTGTCCAGGTGTCCCTCTGTATCAATTACACGTACATGTGGTTGTCATGCCCTGGTGTCCCGAGGTAGCAAGGGCACATACTATACATGTGGTGTGTATGCAGGTCAGTGAAGCAACACAAACACTTTCCTTTCCTGCCTTTTAAACCACTGGAACACTCAGGTGGGCTCGTTAGTAGCCATGCTTTCCTCCAGACAAGATTAACTACTACCTGGCCAACACCCAATAGTAAAAAAAGAAAATGTCTTTGTGATCGATCACAAGCGGAAGTGACGCGATGGACCGACCGGAAGTGATGCGACGCAACCTTGGGAGCAGGGCTGGAGGCATACACAAGCTGCGCATCACTATTGTTACGTGTCTATGCACATAGTGCCTAATGTAAGTGCAATACCTATTGCCTCTGATAAATAATTTACTGGAACATGCAATGTTGCACTAAGTGTGTTATCTTTTCACATTGAGGGATTATGCTGCCGATTCCTGATACTTCACACTGATCAAGTCTTCATTACTATCTCCACTGCTGATCTCTGACTGGGAAAGTGTGAGTTCCCAATCGTGATTGTTTGAATTGACTGTTGAATTTGTAGAACATACTACACTATATGTATTCCTTTCCCCACATATGGTGACATCTGCGCTCCCCACAAGCTTCTCCCTACAACACCCAATAGCTCTGTTGATAACTGGCTTGCCCTTGTTACATACCTCCCCTGTTTGTGGGTAGCTACAGTTAGCCACGGTGGAAGCCCACCCACCACTCTCTCTTGAGACAAAATTGTATCTTGAAAAAGAGCGGCTTGAGAGAGATACCACTTAGTTAGTTTAGTTCTGGAGTTTTCCATGGTTTTCGCCTTTGAGGCAGTTTTTTGGTACCTAAGAGATTGAGAAATGCGCATTGCTACGTCTTTATCAGTTAGTGGCCACGATATGTGTTCGTGGTTGAAGAGAACACTGGTGACAATGTCCTTGTAGCCAGTGCACATATCCTAGGTACATACTGTATATTAGTTATGATGACAATACATGGTTACATTAAATTAATAGAGGTTATACATTAGATTTAAAAACATTTCATGGACAATTAGAGACAATATATGTTATGGGTGTATGTGACAGTTATGAGACAACATTAAAATGTAAGAAGGCTGAAGTCTTGAAAGAACTTATCCTGGTGGCTTTGAGAGTCTCTGGAAGGTTGTTCCAGATTACAGATGCATGGTAACAGATGAGGAGTGATTAGACTCCTTGTTAAACCTTATGACCATGAATAGTCTTTTGGAACCAGATCTCATGTTACTAGAGCTGTGTGTGGTAAGGGTGAGGAACTTGTCCAGAAACTATTTGAAGACAAGACAGGAAAAATGTATTTTGCGTCTGGATTGAAGTGATAGTCAATCTAGTTCTTTGAGCATTTCGCAATGATGTGTGTTGTAGTTATATTGTAGGACAGAGCGGTGTTAGAGTTTGTTCTGATCTGTAGCTTTTGAAACGCAAACTTACTCCCAAATACCATTGTTACAGTTTTGTCAGTGTTAAAAATCAGATTAAAGTATGTTTCCAAGGTCAGAGAGGCTAGGGCTGTGTGCATACTGTATAAAATTGTGTCATCTGCATACATGGGCATTGCAGCTCCCTTATAAGCTCTAGGCACAGTAGATCATTAATGAAGACTGAAAAGAGTATGGGCCCCAGAGGTGACATCCAAGGGGTTGGAGTTACAGCCTGAGAGACAAATATTGGGATCTACCTGAGATAGTAGGAGTGAAACCAGTTTAAAGCGTGTTCCCCTATTCCAGAGCACTGGAGCTTTTTTAACAAGATAACGTGATCAACAGTATCAAAAGCCTTTGCAAAATCTAGGAATATTGCACTAGTAAGTTGTCTAGTTCATTCCACACTGGATCTCATTGCAATCTTTTAAAAGGGTAGTTATCATGTAGTGTTTTAGGGAAAGCCATATTGGAGTTGACTACGGAAATTTGTCTTCATATAGTAATTGCTTAATTGGGAGTGGACACATTTTCTGTGAGTTTGGATAGTATTGGGAGAAGAGAGATTAATCTGTAGCTGGAGACAGTATTTTTGACCCCACTTTTGAAGATTGGAACAACTCTAGCAGTTTTCCAGGTCATTGAGTTTTGGCCTGTAGACAAATAGAGTTGATTAGGGAGGCAAGCGGCTGGGGCACTGAGTCGTAGAAACTTTGATTACAGTAGATAAGGTCCACATTAGTTTAATTATACTGTGATGAAAACTTGTGTAGTGTGTATTGTGAATGTGAGCTTGTTAAAGATGGAGGAGATTAGAGTAAGTGGAATGACTGGTTGGAGTGGAGTTAGTGGTGTGAATGGAGTGAGTGGGAGTGTGAGGAGTAGAGGAAATTTGGGGAGTTGTGGTGGGCAGTAGAGTGAGGATTGGAGGAGTTGTGGGAAGGAGAGCAGAAGGTCTGGTACAAAGGACAGTGCATGAACATGCCAGGGTAGGAGGATGGTGGTGAAGGGGCAGTGAGGTAAGTGAAGGGAGTGGGTGGTGGAGTGAGGAGCATACCATAGGAATGGGCTGGCACAGAGTGTGTATTGTGAGTGTGATATTGTGAAAGATTAATGATACTGGAGTGAGTGGAGTAACGTTTATCGGGTTTGTCTGATATCACATATATGTGACGCTAGCTACCCGGAGTTAGCTGGGTTGGTGGTGTAGCAGCGTGAGTGTTCTCAGATGATTCCATTTCCCTGCTTCTACAACAGTCGTGGAATCATGGAGAGATGAGTAACAACTTTTGTTACAAGCACAGCAGGTTTATTACCTGTTTATACACTTTTCTTGAACGGATCGCTACATCGATCGATATACTACTGGAGACTTTCATACAGAGGACTGGCAGCAAAGGAATCTTCAAAAAAATCAGAGTACCGGTGAATCAATGATTAGAGAAATGATGTCCAACGATCTATATACTTGTTTGAAGCAGGTGCTTGGGGGAACAAAATGGCTATTATTACAGAGTTGATCTAAGAAAGATCAAAAAGATATCCCCTGTCCCAGGCACCCAATGCTGGATAATGGTAGAGAGACATTAGTAGTCTCACAGATTATTGCTGTTAATCGGCCTGTTGACCCTTCGAGAACCAGGAAGATCAATTTATAAAAATAATAAAGTTTTATTTCATATTCACTATAGAATTTAATGTAAAGATAAAAACATATATGTACTGATAAAATCCCCATAATAAAGTGGTATATGGTAGGCTGTTCAAAATAACTACACTTAATAGTGATAGAATGTTATGCAGCCTAATCTATATTGACATCAAATAACACTATATGTATGTATGCATGTATGTATGTATGTATGTATGTCTTTATTTATATAGCGCCATTAATGTACATAGCGCTTCACAGTAGTAATACATGTGGTAATCAAATAAATAACAGATACTATAAATAACAGATCATGGTAATAAGTGCTTCAGACATAAAAGTAACATTAAGGAAGAGGAGTCCCTGCTCCGAGGAGCTTACAGTCTAATTGGTAGGTAGGAAAACGTACAGAGACAGTAGAAGGGCGTAGAAGGGCGTTCTGGTAAGTGCGTCTGCAGGGGGCCAAGCTTTATGTATCATGTGTTCAGAATATCCACAGTGCTATTCATATGCTTCTTTAAGCAAGTGTGTCTTAAGGTGGGTCTTAAAGGTGGATAGAGAGGGTGCTAGTCAGGTACTGAGTGGAAGGGCATTCCAGAGGTGTGGGGCACTATAATAGTTTCTGCTCAGGACTGGCGATCTACTTGTAACATCATATGTCTGCAAACCAAAGTAGCAGAAGTAATCACACTGGTAAGTATATTAGTGGTATCTCCCCGAATGTATATCATTATCATAATATAACATCACACAAAAAGAAACCGCTGTGTAATAATACCTCAAAATAGCCTAATTCAAAAGTTGCATATCCATTGATATACCAATGACCAGATTCTTGTATTTAGGCAATATATATATTTAAGAGGTAAATATTAGTGACATACATATTATCAACACATTCTCCGTTCAAGATTATAAGTGGTGAAGTGAAAAATGCAGTACAAATAATATCCGATAGTCTATCTATGTGACCATTAACCCGTCATAGTATTAGGGTGTCACTACGTAATTGCATACAAATGCAAAAATCACTCATGGATCAGAATGAAGGACCCAAAGCAACATGAATGAAAAAGAAGTTCCCAAACATCAATCACTTGCAAAAATAAATGATTAGAATAGTGATAAGTGTGTTATGAATGTAACCACAGCGGGTCATGTGTAAGGAGCGACGGCAGCCGCCGATACAAGTCTGTAGGTTTTCCTCAGCTGGAAGATGTCGCCACTTCAGATGACGTCACATGCGTGACGTCTTACGTAACCCGACGCACGTTTTGTGTGTACACCACGCTTCTTTAGGGGGAGGAGTCTAAGATACCTGGTCTCCCTGCTGATTATTTATACTCTCACAGTAGAGAGAGTTTAGACTTCCGCCGGCTAATCAGGGCGGAGCCTAAGTCCGTGATCCAATCGGATCAGGATAGGAATCAAGTAGGAACAATTGTTTAACTCCTCATGTACCTTGCATCTAGAGACACATCAAAAGATGTGAGGCGTTCCTATGATGTAATGTATGGCAAAAATACCCAGGTAAGTATTTAATTCTGAGACCCAGACACACACATCTGCAATTTACTTAACCAGATGAATTTTAGGCAAATTTGGTTGTTCACTTATATTAATAGAAATACAGGGACATATATACTTTAGTGGGCTAGTAATGGGTGATAGTAGTATGGTGTAGTAGTGTATATTCTTCTAGGTGATTCGCCCCTACTGGTCAATACGGGTCAAAATAGATTATATTGTTTTCTAACCATTAAATAACTCGAAGTGCACTTTTAAACCTTTAAATGTAGGGGTATAAGTGAAAAAGTGAGGTGTATAAGTGAAAAGGAGATCCATTCCTGTTGTTCAAAGCAACAGAATATGGATCAATTACTTTGCGGGGCAAAATTCCCCACATACATAACGGGGGATAAATATATCCCCAAGTTGTAAATATATAGGTGATTATTATAAACTAAGTAAAGGATAAATTAATATCATATCTACAAATCTATTAATTAACACAAATTACCAAATAAACTCAGTTTTTGCTGTATACAGTGTAGGAGTGAATGAACCATTAAGTGATCTACCCCTATTATTCAATACAGATCAGATTGAAAATTAAGACTGTATACCCAAAAAACCCTATATTATCCCGTCATACATATTATAAGAGAGAATATATAATTTCTTTAATGTTTAATTTCTAATCGATGTATGGTCCGATATATGCATACTAAAGTGATTTGTCCCTTTCTATTAGTGAACAAGAAAAATTGTAAGGATGCATGTGCCTGGGTCTCTATAGTCTATCACAAGGATTATAGAAAGGGAGAATAGATGAACCCTTCATTGAGTCCTTGTGGGGTGAGGGTTTGAAGTTGGATAATCCAACGACACTCCTGCTGTAAGAGTCGTTTGTCCCACTCCCCACCTCTAGGGATATGTTCTATGCCACAGAAATGCATAACTTTTGAATCTCCTTTATGATAGTGAATAACATGTCTAGCTATAGGAGTATCTGTGGCATTACATACATTCCCTATGTGTTCCAATACCCTTGTTTTCAATTGCCTATGGGTTTTGCCAACATACATGACACCACAGTCGCATGTCATAAGGTAAATGATGCCATATGACAAGCAATTGATGAAATCTTTTATTTGAAAAGTTTCAGTATTAGTGGAGTTGGAAAACTTTTTTGTGGCGGGCATAAACTGACACGCTTTACATCTAGAGCAGGGACACGACCCCTGTGGTTTAGTACCCAGCCATGTTTTCGTTTGTTGTTTTCGAAAGTGACTGTGTGCCAAACTGTCTTTGATATTTTTGTTACGTCTGCATCCCGTGGTTGGTGTATCTTTGAGAACTTTACTTATCTGTCTGTATCCTCTAACAGAATATGCCAATGTCTTTGGAGAATGTTCCTGTTTGTTGCCATTGGCTACTGTAAGTAGAAATGAATCTAATGACATCATCAGTAGGTTTTAGTGATCTTATTTACCAATATATAGGGGGTTGTGTGGGTTGCTTTGTTTTGTAGCACACACGTTAAAATGTTAAATTTTACATTTATACTTATTTGGTGTTTGGGGAAGTGGAGGAGTCACAGAGTCAAGGGCTTATAGACATAATTTTATAGCTATAACTATTTGGCTACCATTGATTGATAGAGTAAAAGTGTTCCTGGGGTGTGTTATATGGTTGATTTTTACAAAGATGTTGCATATACTTTGGCATATGCAACAGAATTCCACCTTTTCATTTCACAAAACCTCGCAGCCACATTTTTATTCCCATAAATATGGAGTCAGTGTTGACTGACTTTGCTAGTATCTTCTATCAATAAAAGAACCCCCATTTTTGTAAGAATAATAAGCTGTGCTTGGCCATCTGGGAAAAAAAGAAAAGTAGATATTTAAAAAAATTAAATAAATGTCCTGTTTAAGATGTCATGTATTGGTCACGTAATATGCAATCCACCCGAGAGAGGTACCAACTTGTGCTAAATAAACAATATATAGTTTTCATAGGCACATAGAAAGTCTGTAACGGGAATCATGGTTAACACATGTATAGCAAAAGTTTGACATTTGACTTTGCCACACAGGTGGTAACTACTGTACTTGGCAGTGAAAAGCTGATTGTACTCGAATAGGCTTTAACTCCCATTCAAGTGGGTGCATTAACCCAGGGGTGCGCAAACTGGGAGGTGTGATATTTTCAAGGGGGCAGGGGGTGGGTGCGGTGCTTGCAGAGGCCCCCACTGTCTTCCCGAAATTATTTAAATTAAATGCGAGGGGTGCAGCAAAATCCTCTGTAAGGTCGCCAAGGCACGTTCTATAGTGCCGTGCGCGCGCTATGCTGTGCGTGCGCTATGCCATGCGCGCGGAATTTCAGTTGGCTGACGTTAGTCAGCCTTTCTATAGAAGGGCCGCGCGTGCACACGGCAGGGAGAGGGGAGCCGACAGACAGCGGCGAAGAAGAAATTCATCTTTTCGCGCCGCTACCTGCGCTCAATTGTATGTATATGTGTATATGTGTGTATGTATGCATGTATGCATGGATGTGTGTTTGTATGGATGTGTGTTTATTTGGATGTGTGTGTGGGTCAAGGATTGTAAAACAAAAAAATTAATATTTATTAAACTTTTTTTTTTCTTTAAAAACAAATCTATCTAGGACTTACTTTCACTCACACAACCCATGCACACACATATACTCACACACACACAAACACACACACACACACACACATATATACACACATATACACTAACCTGAAAAGCATGCGGCACGTGCACGCGCGTTCGCATAGGAACGCGTGGCCGCACGCTGTATAAAACAGCCCTTACCTTGGCTCAGACGGCTTCTGGCGACGTGTCAAATGATGTCGCGTTGCCATGGCAACGTGACATCACAATACCTGAGCCAAGGTAAGGAGGGGGGCACAAGCAAGGGGGGAGAGCCGGCAGGGGGCACATGGGAGAATGATTGTGCACCCCTGCATTAACCCGTAGTGGAGCATGATGAATCTGGGTGTAAAAACCCTATCTTTTCCCATACCCAAAATAAAGGTTAATACAAACACTGTCTTAAAGATAATTGTCCGAAAAACCTGAAAGCCCAACAACAACTCCTAATACAGTTAACAAATACTCCAAAAATGAGGGAGTGACCAAACCTTCTCTGAGCACAGTGAGCAGGATTTACAAACTTTGATCCCTGTTTAATAATTGATGTAACAAATGCTGTTAATCTACATCCATTTTCAAAGAAATCCATCACAGCTAGAAAACAGAAGTAAATACAATTACCATATGGTTAACAACATTTTGAATATTATGATAGTATTGGTTTGCATGATAATGTACATGTAAATGTATTTTAAAGTGGGTATTACAGTATTTTAATAGAATAAAAAATATTTTTACTGATTATTGGGAAACATTATCCTGAAAATACAGGCATATAGAAAATTTGCAGCAGACATTAGTGTAATTTTTAATATTAGATTGTAAGCTCCTCGGAGCAGGGACTCCTCTTCCTTAATGTTACTCTTATGTCTGAAGCACTTATTCCCATGACCTGTTATTTATATTATTTGTTATTTATATGATTACAACATGTATTACTAGTGTGAAGCGCTATGTACATTTATGGCGCTATATAAATAAAGACATACAATACAGTATAATAATTTGTTTTTTTTATACTCCTGGAACTTGCCGTGATACTTGAGTACCATGTCACAAGGGACTGCCACAGATGTAACATTATTATTACATCATGATTTGATCATTTATACAAATTGTACCTGCAAATATTGACTCATACAGTATGTATGTCATCTGATTCTAGTAGGTATGTACAGTATATTAAAAGCCGGGTGTCTTCTGATTTACGCAAGCGTGCGGGGGGAATGGAGGCGGCATTGCGGGCCAGCTGAGCACGCGGGGAAGTCAGATTTTTTTGTTTTGGTAAGTGCTGAGCGCGGGTGAGCGTGTGACCGCGCACAAGCGTGCGCACAGCGTGAGCAGGAACTACATATTTATATATATGTAAGTTAATGCGGCAAGCGCCGCCCGCGCCGCCCGCTCAGCGTTAGCGGGGACGCAGCCTTAGGAGGGTGCGCCTTCTACCATCTTAAGATGCTTGTTATATCGAACAGAAGCATCTAATAAGCTACGTTCTTAGATACCGAAGCCATACAGATGTATCTATAATATGTATCTTATAATATGTATCTTACAATATGTATCTTACAATATGTATCTTATAATATGTATCTTATAATATGTATCTTACAATATGTATCTTACAATATGTATCTTACAATATGTATCTTACAATATGTATCTTATAATATGTATCTTATAATATGTATCTTATAATATGTATCTTATAATATGTGTCTTACAATATGTTTCTTATATGTATCTTATAATATGTATCTTACAATATGTGTCTTACAATATGTGTCTTACAATATGTATCCTATAATATGTATCTTATAATATGTATCTTACAATATGTATCTTACAATATGTATCCTATAATATGTATCTTACAATATGTATCTTACAATATGTATCTTACAATATGTATCTTACAATATGTATCTTACAATATGTATCTTACAATATGTATCTTACAATATGTATCTTACAATATGTATCTTACAATATGTATCCTATAATATGTATCCTATAATATGTATCCTATAATATGTATCTTATAATATGTATCTTACAATATGTATCTTACAATATGTATCTTACAATATGTATCTTACAATATGTATCTTACAATATGTATCTTACAATATGTGTCCTTGCTACATGAAAGATGATTGAAGAAAGAATAATAAAGAATGCTGATTTTTGAACTGAAAAAAAAATAAAAAAATCTGCCAGAACTGAGGTGACATGATATACTGGCATAAAATGTTAGCTGTGTTTTACCACCACTTTACACATGTAAGCACTAAATAAATATACATTTGATTTCCTTTTTGGTACACTTTACAGGAGCCTGATATACTGTAGCACACAGTGATGATAATCCTTCTTGATAATAAGAAGTATTATTGAGGTGCATATTACACAACGCAAATGTTCGTGGCAACAGTACTAACTACTTAAGAATCTTTTTAAAACAAACTGGCTTTGATTTTTTGGATGACAAACAACAAAAGGTATGAACAAGCTGAAGGATATTTGCATAGGAATGATACTGTAAGTAACATAAGATACAGCAATTACTCAAAACGGTGTCTTTCATTTATAAGATAATTACATCAAGGAAACAAAGAAGCAACATGTTACTGTCTTATTGCTGTCGTGGTAAATGTTTTATTTGCTACATTGCATAATGTAGGAGATATGTTGCTGTGAACAGTCATTAAAACAGAATTAGCGTGAATGTTGGTGGAAGTTCTCTTTTTACAGCAAGTACCCAATATATTCCATATTTTCCAACAGACGCAATTACAACACAGATCAATTTTAGAGAATTATAGTAGTTTATGTAATACAATTATTGCTACAAACATGTATCCAATTAATTAATAAAAACGTAGAAGTAGTATTTCAAAATTATAATATTCAAATATAACATTATTGTCTTCTGCATCAGACTTAAGAATCATAACTTAGCAACGGTTGTTAAACATGTAAAAGTTACACTATGCTGCCTTATCTAAAAAATGCTATGTTATTTAGACATGCAGCTATGGTGGCCACTATATGAGTAACAAATGTTTTCTCTAAAATCTAAATAACTAATTGTTTTTGCAATATGGAGAACAAAGCAAACCGTTCTAATGTCATAAAGCAGAATATTGGTCAACTATTTTTATGCCTTAAAATATATTCCATAAACACAAAACATAGATACCTGTCCATGCTAAACCAGTATTTCTTTCTCCAAACTGCTTTATCATACATCTCCTGATTGTGTAATTTACTGAATCTACAAAAAAAGTATTATGCTGAATATATCTACATTAGGTCTGTTTTTAAGTCTGTAAAAACTCTACAGAATTTACGATATGTAAGCAGTGTGTATATTTCTAGGATCCATCTTATGGGATATACTGTACATTGTTGACAGTATGATTCATCCACTTATAGAGCTCATGACATTTACGCTCTCTGGTTTATCTTATTATATATATTTTCAGTGTTAGTCAGGCTCAACAGTGAATAAGGTAGGTAGCAGGGTGAAAAAGATTAAGTCACTGTCTGCAAGATATTTTCTGCTCTTCAAAATGTATGATTGTGCTGAAATTGAATGCCAATTTCACATTTCTAGTGACCTTTTAAGTTCATTCAGGCATGTAACTAACTTAACAGTTTTGGGTGCTTATGGGGCTTATTGTGTATCAACTAAATAGAGGCCTGAACATTCTGTATGTATATGAGCCAGGACTCAGCTTACACTATAAAAAAAAACTAGGGGTTTGTCACTAGTTTATGTTATTAAGTATGTTAAAGTAAATTATTAAAACTTTAAAAGGACGGTCGTGTAGGAGAGGAGCTCCACAGACCCTCGCATAATTTCAGCGGAATAAATACTTTTCCCCCCAAAAAAATTAGCAGGATTTATAAAATACCTCGCAGGCAACACCCGAGGCAGAAATGACGGGCAGACCGAAAGCCCAACCAGCTCAGGGAGTCGCAAAATACTTCTCTCCCTCGCAGCGGTGCTCAGAGGCTGTCTCGAAAAGCCAAGATGGCGCCGACTCCACCAGCGCACGCGGGACCAAGCAGGCAGTAACGGAGCGAGACTGCACCGAAACGCCTCCGCCACCAGGGGAAAGGCTCACCAGGGACTACATGCAGGAGCTAATAGCCTCCATGCTGAATAAGCTTCATACCTCGCTGCAGGCAGACTTGCGGGCTGTGGTCGCAGAATTAAAGCAAGAGATAACGGGCCTCACTGAGCACACCACGGCCTTAGAAACTAAAACGGCCGACACCCTGCAGTCCCAAGAGGAGGCGGCGAACGAGATCTATCGCCTGGGAGCAGTGGTGAGCAGTCTGAGGGACAACTTAGAAGGGTCAGAACATCAGAATCCGCGGTATACCGGAATCGGTCCTCCCTGGTAAGCTCAAACCATACCTCCTAGACTTTTTCAAGTCAATGTGTGAAGATCTTACCCATAAAGACTTGGAGACGGATATAGTCCACCGCGCCCTGGGGCCGAGGTCCGAAGACCCCAACCGGTCAAGGGATGTAATAGCCCGCCTCCACAGATATGCCATAAAAGAGCAAATAATGGAGGCCTGCCGGACTCAAGAGCCTGTCAAGTTCAATGATGACCCCTTCCAAATATATAATGACCTATCCAGACTCACGGTAAACCGGCGTAAAGAAATGAAGCCGCTGACCATGCTGCTCCGTGAAAACGAGGTCAAGTATAAATGGGGATTTCCGTTTAAGCTTTTGGTACAAAAGAATGGCAAATACCTTACAATTAGGCACCCAGAAGATATCCCACAATTCGCAAAGGCGCTGGGATTGAACCCGCCTGCAGATTGGAACACAGGCCCCTCCAGTTCCCAAAGGCCGCACGCGGAGGACCCCCCAGTCAGGGCATCAGAGAGACTGGCAGGCCAAAAACAGATGCGGGCCAAATAAAAGAATCAGAGGCCAAACACCCAAGTTAACCCCAAGTTAGCCCCTGCACCCAGTTTGCTCTGTTTACCCAGTTATCCGGCGGACTACCTTAAAGTGAAACCCTGTCGCCTCAGATTACTCGGGACCATGAGAGAACCTAAGCAGCGGGACCCAAGGGTAACAGAAATACCTCGTTTATGGCGCCGGAACACAGACTAGCCAGGTATGCGGCAGAAGAGGGCCAACACCATCTCGACACTCTCCATCCTACCTCGCCATCAACAGCTGCTGCCGTCCACGACGCGACCCAGGTGGTTCCCGAGGCCCCGACACTGACACAGAGGAGTAGCTTATCCTGGAAGACGCCAGCACACAGTCTGATCCGTCGAAAGAGAGGAACCGAGTCCCGCATGGGCAGCAGTTCACATTTTGCCATTTCGCCTCTTCGTTCCTAATTCGCCCCCGTTTATGGGGAGGGTGGAGAGGGCCCACAAACGCAGGAACTGCATGAGCTAAGCCCGCTAAGCAAGCCCTCATACCACACACCCCCTCCTCCAGGTAGAGCGCTGGACTCGCCGGTAACCATGAGTACGAACGCCCCCACAACGCAACACGGCCCACGGGGATACAACACAGCAATCCGGGACTGACTAGCATAAATAGGCGCAGCGCAAAGAGCTGCCTCACCAAACACAATCCACAGACTCATAAGCATAAAGACTGCGATTAATGCATAAAATCTAATGTTATTCAATGTAAATTCCTTTAGCCCACATGTTATATATGTTCTCCCTCCCTCCCCCCCCTCCCTTCCCCTCCTCCCCCCCCCCCCGGGCTCTGTACCCGCCCCCCCCCCCTCATCCCCCCCCCACCGTTGTTCCAACGTATGCCCTCGCTGCTAAGGTTAAAAACACATACTAGTAGCTTGCTGAGGGGTTGAAATTTGGCACGCCGCCATGGCAGAGGAGGCATCGGGGCCCCTGGGGTGCGGTAAAGCATAGCACACAGAACGCCTGAAGGAGCTCAGACACCACTACGGTCTGAATAAGAACACAAAATGGTGTTAGGCACTGTGCATGTCCACACATCCCAAGTTCGCTGAAGTACTACCTCTAAAATGTCACTGTGTACTATAGAGCAATGAATCACCAACAACACCACCCCTACCCCCCCGCCCCCCACCCCTCCCCCCACCTCTTCCCCCCAACCCCTCCCTCCCTCTCCCCCCCCCCTTCCT
The DNA here is from genome assembly GCF_040206685.1 of Ascaphus truei. Lineage (NCBI taxonomy): Eukaryota > Metazoa > Chordata > Amphibia > Anura > Ascaphidae > Ascaphus > Ascaphus truei. The sequence continues at coordinate 359,326,973 of NC_134485.1, forward strand.
CTCCCCCCCTCCCACCCATCCCCCCCACCCCCGCCACCCACCCCATCCCCCCTTCACCCCCCATCCCCCTCCCACCACCCTCCCTATCCCCCCCACCCCCCTCTCCCCTCTCCCCCCCATCCCCGCCACCCCCCTCCTCCCCACCCCCCTCCCCCCCACCCCCACACATATTCCAGGCAGGATTGCTGCTTTGGAAATCAAGAGGGGGCATTCTGACACTGGTTAATTGGTTCAGAAGTCATTCACATCTGGCTTTTTTAGTTTTTATTTTCATTTTGTGAGATACACACACACACACACACACACACACACACACACACACACACACACACACACACACACACACACACACACACACACACACACACACACACACACACACACACACACACACACACACACACACACACACACACACACACACACACAGTACTTTTCGAAATAAACCTACGTTTCTATGAAAATTTAAGTTTTTTTTTTTTTTTGCGGCCCACCTAGACTTAAACCTTGTTTATTTGGCCCTTGTTAGCATTTGAGTTTGACATGCTTGTTGTAGTGCATATTGACTGTGGTGGTGGTGCAAATTTCAGACCATACATCTCCGTCCAATATAGTACCCAGGTCGGACTCCCACTGCAACATGTATTTAAATGTGTGTTGTGAATCTGCCTCTGGTAATGCCAGGCAGCCGTATAGTTGTGATATGAGCTTTTGTGTATCTATGTCAGCCAGACACAATTTCTCAAAGTGGGTCAAGGATACAGTAGAGTGAGATTTTATGTAAAACGCTCTTAGTTGAAAGTAGCGAAAGATTTCTGTGTTGGGATTTGCTTTCTCTGCTATAAGTTGTTCAAATGGTTTAAGTTTTAAGTCTGGACTGAGATCCATAAGTCACATAATTCCTACTTTTTCCCAAGTTTTAAAGTGCCTGTTTTTTAGGCCCAGGACGAAGTCCAGGTTGTTTAGAAAGGGAGTCATAAGGGAGTTCTTGGAAGATAGGGAGAATTTAACATTTGTGGCCTCTGAGATCTTCAGGGAGTTATTTATTGTGGGAACGGTGTCTTTAATATTTTCTGAAGCCGCCTGGGGAAGACAAAGTACTTAATTGAGCTCGGCTGGGTGTATCAATGAAGCCTACAGCGACAACCATCTTTTGAGATCTGGCTTTACATGCCATTAGAGTAACTGGCACAGCTGAGCTTCTTTGCAGTAGGATAACAGGCAGGGTAGTGCTAGACCTCCCACGGTATTGTGGGGAAGACAAAGTACTTAATTGAGCTCGGCTGGGTGTATCAATGAAGCCTACAGCGACAACCATCTTTTGAGATCTGGCTTTACATGCCATTAGAGTAACTGGCACAGCTGAGCTTCTTTGCAGTAGGATAACAGGCAGGGTAGTGCTAGACCTCCCACGGTATTGTTAGAATTTGCTACTCATTCGTGTTTTATATGATTCAAAATAAATATGGGGATCAAGGATTAGAGGGTAAATATATTTTTGTTCACAATTGGAAATGGCAGGGTCTGAAAAAGATAAAGAATACGTTGATGGAGATTCATCTTCGTCTAATGTATTTTGCCTATCCAAGATATATTATATCCCGATCATGCTTTAATATTGTCTCACGTAAAGAAAACCCGCACAGCTAGTGTTAACCGCAGTGAGGTGCTGACTGGATGGAGACGTGATAGTATCAAATGGGAGAAAAAGAACCCAGTCTTGTAGCACTCATTCACAACAAATGTATAATGATAAATTTAAAATACTTTATTGATAACTATGAATAAAAAATAGGGTGTTAAAACGTAATTAAATACTATATTTGAACAGCACGTGACTGTATCCTTGGTAACCCACCCAAGTCTATTAAATTTATCATTATACCCCTGGACCCGTGGCTGTTCCTTGTGGGCAGGCGGCCCCAGGACATGTCTAGAACGACACACAAATTGGTCATGCTCTTCGCGACCGCCACCCGGTGCGAGATCGCAGCATTGTGGAAGCAGAAAGAGATCCCAATCATCCCCAAAATTAGGAATCGAATTTGGCACGTCTGCCAGATGGAACAGTTGACGAGTGGGGTCAACGACTCTGGCACTAAATTTCTAAAAGTATGGGACCCGTGGCTAGCCCAGACCAACATCCCAGGGGTGGACGCCGCCACAATCTTGCATTAATAACATTAGATGCGTTCTCCTTGGACGGGACAGACTGGACGCCGACATAGTGACATTCTAGGTAGTGCCACCCAGCACTTACATTGATCGGTATGATCAGTGAATTCAAGAAGTAGTCGCCGTAGGTAGAGCGGACCCACCTCCAGCACCTTGCAAGATTTCCCCCCCTCCCTCCCCCCACCCTCTGTGTCCTCCCCCCAGTCCCGTGAGTCGTGTATGTCTTGTCTTGATTTCCTTTATGTTATACGTCTGATGTTGTCATCATTGATGGCTGTTAAAAATGGATTATCTGTAATATATGCCAATGGGAGGTGAGAGTCTGTATAACCGATATCCACAAATAAAAATTGAAAGTTGAAAAAAAATTTTTTTATCATTATACATTTGTTGTGAATGAGTGCTACAAGACTGGGTTCTTTTTCTCCCATTTGATACTTTAATATTGTCTCTAAAGGATTTAAGAAGTTTGGGATAATTTTCTCGGTAAAGAGAATCATAGGTTGGTGATGTGTACTCCCAAGTATTTGATGATCTGTTGTTGCCATTAAAAAGTCAAAATGTATGGCTAACAATTTGACCGTGTCTTTTGGGAGGTTAAAATTGAGGGCCTAAGATTTTGCTTTATTTATTTTGAAACCTGACATTATATTAAAGATTGAAGGTAGGCTAAAAAGGTTTGGAATGGAGATTAATGGTTTTGAAAGATTAAGATTACATCATCTGCGAATAGTGCAATTTTGTGGCTTTTTTTACCTAGTTGGATACAAGAAATGTTTGGATTTTTCATTATATTATGTGCTAAGGGTTCCATGCATAGGGCAAAAAGGAGGGGGGAGAGCAGGCAGCCCTGCCTTGTTCCACTTTTAATATTAAACAGTTCTGAAGGAAAGCCCTGGAAAATCACTTTGGCCTTTGGATTTGTATAAAGTGCGAATATTGCTTTCAGGAACCTCCCTCCGAAACCAAAGGCTTTAAGAGTGGAATGTATGTATGACGAGTCTATTTGGTCGAACGTCTTCTCTGCGTTGAGTCCCAGGAACATAGAGGGAATTGTTCTCTTGTTTGCTAGGGCTATTAGGTCTTTGACTTGTCTGGTATTGTCCACAGCCTGCTGCGTGAGACAAAGCTGACTTGACAAGAGAAAGGAGGACCGAATTCAATCTATGTGCCAGAATTTTTGCAAATATCTTTAGGTCTGAATTTAGTAGGAATATTGCCTCTAGCTTGCACAGCTTGCAGGATCTTTACCCTCTTTATGGATTAAAGAGATAGATACCTGTAGCATGCTGTTAGGAAAAAAGGAGTCTGAGAATATTTAATTAAATAAATGCAGGACATGTGGTACTAATGTATTTGCACATTTGTTATAATAAAGATTCGAAAAAACATCTGGCCCTTGGGCTTTAGAAGGCTTTAAGTTTTTGATGACTTACAATATCTCTTCTGAGTACATTTATTTTCCCATTAAAACCCTATCAAGTTTGTTTAGTTTGGGGAGGTCTGCTGAGACCAAAACATTGTCCAGATGACTCATTGTTTTGTCACAATGGTGTACCTTATAACCATTATAGAGATCAGTATAGTAGAACTGAAATTCCTGAGATATGATTTCGGGATTGGACGTCAGCATACACGACTTCATACGAATAGAGTGTATATTGTGAGGGGATTATCTGTTTCTTAGTGTAGTTGCTAGCATGGTGTCTGGTTTATTGGATTTCGCAAAGGATTTCTGTTTAGAAATGATTCAATGATTGCTCTGCCTGTGAAGTAAGTGGCAGATTTAGTTCTGACCTGGAGTCAGTTTGTTTTTTGAGGGTAGTTTCTACGTCATCTGATGGATGTTATGTGGCTAGTACTAACTGTCACGGGAGACCAGGAATTAACACTTTTATACCGGGATCATTCACTAGGCGAAACACAGTAGTGGAATAAAATGAGGTTTATTTGGGTAAACCCGCCTACACACAGTGGAATACAGATACAGACAAAGTACACATTTACTCGGGTGCTGAGGGTGAAATCTGGGCTAAAATAGGTGCAGGACACCTGCTTCAGAAAGCTTACCCTGACCAGGATATCCACCCGTGCTTCCTGGTCCTCCTTACGGCTAAATTTTTTAGCTGTGACCACTACATACTAAAACGAGAACTTGGACCTCGCTTCTGACGTAGCCTCAGCTAGGCAGGCTTTCTTAGCTCCAAAAATGAAGCCGGTTGCTCTGCTATTCACAACACAACAACTTTGAAAAGCCCGCCTTTGCATCACCGGCCAAGACACAAGATTGTCTAGTTCTCTGACTGGGGCTTCTTCTTACATACCTTCCGCTGTTCTATGTTCAGCATGGAAGTAGTAGGAGTGACCAATCAGTGCGTGGGAATTCTTCCCCATCAGCCAATAGGAATAGAGTCTCGTCATTTGGCTGACGTCAGAGAAGGGGCGTTCCAAGCTGGCTTGGGATGCCCTATGGGCGGGACATACGAATTGACCAATGGGAAACGCGCCGACATTCTGCTGCTTCCCCCAGTCAACCCATTGCCACCCACGGGGCAGGCTCCACTGAGTCTGGCAGACCAGAGAGTTCTCCCCGCAGGGGGTCTCTGTTCTCCGGACTCATTACTCCATCCTACTCCGGCCACTTAGCCCCCCCCTTTTGAACTACGATGTCTATCCAGACTCCCCGGCACCTATATTGATGCCTGAACTAACTGAATAGACATTTATAGTAAGAGCCCAAAACATTAAAAAACATATTTTAATAAAGTATGGCTCTTGGGGATCTTTATACTTATAAGGGAAAGGGATCTGGGATATCTGGGCTCGAAAACCAGGAGTCTGGGAAGCCCTGGTGTAATTCAACCCGTGGACTGGCAAATGGTGCCTGCATGCCGGGGAGAATAAGGGGACTACCGGTAACTTTGGCCCCCGAACACCTTCAAACAAAATAATTACATTTCGATGCAAATATCCCACATAAAACTTACACACAAGAACTTTCACATTTCTAGGGCAAAGGGAACATGTAAACAGGAAAAGCAGGGGTCACTTTATTTCTACATGTGTAAAAATCCCCCACCCGACAGGAGATCTCACTGTTAAACGTGTTGTGGTGCTCACCTGCAGGTATACAGAAGGCCCTGAGCTTCCGCCAATGTTAGTTGGGGAATCAACCGGCCAGGCTTTTGGTGATCCGCATCTCTCTGCTCCTATGGTACAGTGCCTCCATTGCCACAGGGCCTATCGCAGATAGGTGCAGTCCCCTGTAGAAAACACCTCACCCTACCCCTGACAGACTGCAGCCTCAGGCAGGAGTATAAAAAAGATAACTTGGATCTTTATTCTTCTAAAGCACTACACAAAAGATATAACAGCACACACTTCTCTCTTTGGACCCTGGACTCAACCCCCAGGGCTTGAGGCCCCAATGGTCTATCCCAATCTCTCACACTCCCTGGTGGAGTATGGGGTAGTTGCTTCCACTCCCCTGTGGGAGGGAAGGCCTGAAACCAGGTCCCTGGCTCAACTTGGATTACATCCCACTCCCCCTGAGGTTAGAGGATAGGACACACCTCTCTCACTGAGGAGTGAGAGACACAACCCACAAAATTTGGAACTGCAGCCCCTTTTTGTTACCCAGGTCGACGCCCCTATTATGGGCCTTGGACCATCCCCCTGTCAATAGTAGGGAGTGGTTTACTGCAGTAGGGCAGAGATTAACCCTAACACTTCCTGCGCTGGTACCAGGATTTATGTGTTAAGCAGGGAAATTAGTAGCCCAGGGAGTACCTGGCTAAACATGTATAATCCCTGGCCCCTGGTTTATGGTGCTAGGTAGTTGCCAGGGACCCCACGGTCTCAGGGATAATCAGATGGGCTTAACCTTTATTGTATAGCCTGGTTACACCCTCCCGTCACACTGGCATTTTAGATTTTGAGTTTTTTTTTCTAATTTTTCTCTTTTCCTGCCTGTTATACTTTTTAGTAGACCTCTTAAGCAGCTTTATGGGTCTCCCAGAATGTTGAATGGGAGGGTACACTGCCCTCCACTCTTCATTAATCCTAGAACATATTTCTTGAATTTTTAACAAAGATTCGTTTAGCTTCCAGTGGGTCCCCTGGTGCTTCACATTTAGGTGGGAGCATCTAAGTTCAATTGGGGCGTGGTCCAACCAAGTTATATCGTGAATTTTTGTATGGGACATTTGAGGTTGTAGCCTGGCCGGTACAAAGATGTAATCAATTTGGGAATATGCTTGGTGAGAGTGGGGAAAGAATGTGAATTCCTTATCCTGTGCGTTTTGTTCTCTCCATCTATCAGTTGGGTTACTTCTGTGCCAGATAATAGGGCTTTAGCGTCCTCTGATCTATGAGAGGGTAGGCTTTTGGATTTATCCAGGGACAGATTGAGCACTAAATTAAAGTCCCACCCAGGATAGTATTGCCGTTGGTCAGCCTTCCTAGGACGTGGAAAAATCTTATAAAGAATATTGAGCTTGATTTGTTTGGTGCATATAGATTCACTATTGTGAGGTCCTGTAAGTACAGGGAGCCCACTAGAATCAAGAACATCCCCTCGTTGTCTCTTAATTTGGTCAGCTATGAGTGGGACTCGATTGTGTATTAGAATAGTGACAACTCTCTTTTTGTGATGGGCTGAAGAAAGGAAAATATGACGGTAATGTCTGTCAAAAAATTTAGGGGCATTCGAGTTGCTAAAATGCGTTCCTTGCAGTAGTAGTATATCTGCTTTTATTCTCTGAAAATCAGATAAAGCTCCTCGACTTTTACTGGGAGCAAAAAGGAGGGGTTTGTGGCGCACAGCCAAAGGGTGGGTCACAAAAGTGGATAATCAAAAATATACTTTATTCGTCCATTATCAAAAAACGGAAGTGTAGCAAACCTCTTACGCATTTACTTCATAAAGTGAGGTTTGCTACACCTCCGTTTTTTTGTTTGTTCATTGTGACACAACTACTGGCAGCACACTCCATCAGAGGCACAGGACAGAGGTACTACATCTAAATGTGAGTATCATTCCAATTATGAAGTTTATCTCCTGCATTTACAACAGTCCAGGGACTATCCCAATGATGTTTTGAGCAGTGGGTTTCATTAACTCTTAAACTTCGGGGTTCATGTGTCTCTTTATGGACATTATATTCATTGAGGATCACTCTGATTCATTCTTCAGCACTTATACCACTAGCCTCATATACTGTGCCTCTTCTTAAAGCTGCAGTTCAGTCAATATCCTGCATGTGTTTTTTTTAATAAATCAGTTCTGTAGTAAGAAAAAATACTTTTAGCATTTTCTGTTTTAAATAAAACAACTTTGAAAGACCAATTTTCTTGTATTCTATTTTAACAACCATTTGCTAAGGCACTGCCCCTTCATGTCCTGTCACAAGCCCTGGCACACCCCTTTGTCAGCCCTGCCCTCCCTCTAGCACATGTCAGTGCAGGAGTGCTCATGAATATTCATGAGCTTCCACTGAGAGACAGAAGCAGAAGAAAAACAGATCCCTTCACTAATTATGTCACCAAATTTCGCCGATCAATACATGGAGAACGAATTGACCTGCAGCTATACAGTTCTTTAGGTAATTAGAGATTGCCCACATGAAACTATTGAAGTAAAAAAAAAAAAAAAAAAAGACTGAACTGCAGCTTTAAGTGCAGTATCAAACGCATTTACATTTACAAGATCCAGCGCTGGAGCGCATATATCACCACAAACGTTTTATATCTCGACTTTTACAGGGACTGTTGAAACCCTTTACGTTCTGAGAGATTATAGTCAGAGACATTCAGAAGTGTGGGAAGGAGAGAATACTTTAGAATTGCAGAAAATACATTTGTGAGGCAAATTTAGAAGCAAACAAAAATAAAGTGAACCTCTGAGTTCCCCCTTTTACAGGAAGGGGAGAGGGGGCGGGAGGAGGAAGAGGAAGAGGAAGAGGAGGAGGAGGAGGAGGACACAAGCTACTCAGGGCTCTCCAGGCCCAGATCTCTGATGCTTGGCTAGAGGGTAAAAAAAATAAACATATGAAGAGGAAACCCAAGGGGCAATTTAGACAACACACATTGCCCTATGCCTGTCTGTGGGAAGCACATCACGGTCACAATATCAAACACTTTTCTAACAACCATTATACTAGTATTAAAAATTAAATGTGAGTTAGATTATGACCCTCAACCAATGTTTATTTTTATTTTTTATACCCCCCTATAGTCAAACAAGTAACTTAAGCGTTGAACCCGTGCCTGCCATATATTTAATGACTGTCTTTTGGAGCAACTTTTTAATCCAGATTGTAAGAAACCATAGCCTTGGGTCCACTGTGGGAAAAGGGCCGCAACAGTATGTAGGTGCATGTCTTCTGCCCATTCTAGTTCCCACTCACCGGCAGCTCAAAGTCAAAGTGTTCCTTGTACCTTAAAATTGTCTCTGTTTGTGGGATTTCTTAAGGGCTGCTGTACTTGTCATCAGTATAGTCATGGCTGTGAGACTCTACAGGAGATTGAATTTTACCTGTGAAGGAGGTCATGGTCACCACCGAACAACTGATCCCTGGATCCAGACCAGCCCGTGTACCAGCCTAATACGACAAATGGGGCCTGTCCAGGATGAAACACCCCCAACCCTTCCCCCCTAGGACCATTGGAGAGACCCCTCAGGATCCCGGGAAGGCAAAAGGACAAGCACCAGGGAAGATAGGGGAAAAGGGAGAGGACCCCAGATCCCCGGAACCCAGAGACCATGTAGATCCCCAGTCCTGGCTAGTGACCACAGATACGGAAGAAGGTAGGAGGACCCGATCGATCACGCCATCACTGCGGAGGTGTCCCTTTGCTTAGAGGACCTGTCACAAATTGGACATCAATCCCTGAATCAGACAGGTCTTCCACCCCTCTCTGAGATCCCCTCACCTCTCAAGATGGCCGGGGGTTCGATCCCTCCAACGTCATCGGCTGAGACCCAGGCGTAGTTGGTGGTAAGGCATTGCTTTCTGCCAGGTCTCTCATGGCAAAGCAACGTATATCTTTGATTACCAGCAGCCGAAACGGGAAGGCCGAATGGTAACGAACCCCCCTCTCTCTCTCTCTCTCTCTCAGAAGTGAGGTAACTGACTTCAAGCTCCTCCGTCTAGTAAGTGTTGAGGGGAACAGATCCTGAAAGACCTTGATTGTGATATTTTCAAAGGATAGGTCCCCTGTTCCTCTGATCACCTGGTAGAAAGCTTCTTTTATTATAAACCAGTGGCAGTGTCCTTAGGCTGCTCACCTGGGGGAGGTCTTCACCTCAAGGCTCTGTGACAGCGATCCAGCACCAGGGAGGCCTCTGTAGGCCTCGTTCAGGGTGCCAGAGGCAGGAGTTGGAGGGAGGGCGTTCGGGAGGGAGGGCGGCAGTCTGCTGGACGATGTGTGTTCATCCCCAGCAGACTTTTTCAGGAGTACAGGAGGGAGCGGGGCTACAGACGTGAGGTTTGGCTGCGGTCCCAGTACAGCCTGTGTGCACGGCGCGGCGTGCACTGTGCGTGTAAGCACCGCCCCTCAATGGGGCTGGGCCCACTACGCACCGTCACGCATAAGGTGCAGCCGCGCCGTGCTGCAGGGTTTTTCCCAACTCAATAAAATTGAGTTTACTCCTAGCGACGGAGGCGTGGCCACGCCCCCACTGGCAGTTCACCCAATGAGGGCGAACCAGCCGCGTGACGTAATAGCCACGCCCCTGTAAATCCCCGACCACGCCCCCTCCCATCGCAAGATTCTCCTCTCCTCACAGACCGCAGATCGCGGTTAGTGCTGTGACATGCGCCGCCCCCCCCCGCCGGGCGCGCGTGTCACAGACATTACTGGGACCGCAGTCTTAGGGATCGAGGCTGCAGTCTTGAAATCATTCTCAAGAATGATTTCATTGGCTGCCTAGGTCCCTGTGACACTGCTGCAGCTTCAAAAAACGAATTTTTTGTTTATTGAAACTGTAGCCAGCGTCAACTTCGGAGACAGGACAGCTGCTACCCTGACAACCAGTATTCAATTTGAATACTTTGTGTCCCACGGCAGCTCGCACGGCAGCACGCCCTCCCTCCGAAGCCTGCACCCTGAACGAGGCCTTAGATCCAGCAGCATGGCAGTCAGCCATTTTGAGAAAAACTCCTCAGGCTCTGTAATGGATTCCGGCATCCCCTTTGCCATAAATTATTTCTTCTGTCCCTGTTTTCCGCGTCCTCTTTGAGGTCGGTAATATCTGCGATTTGAGTTTGAAGGTAAGCAGAGACCTTTACCGTTTTATTCAGGAACTTTATTGTTTCGTCAAGCTGGAAATATCTTGCTAATATCTTTTAGTTCTGTTTGAAGGAGAATTTTTAGGCTCCCATACAGATCTTGGATGTCTTATTTGGTCGAGTGTTGTCTCAACTCCTCCTGCTCTGACTCCTGACCTGATTCAGAGACCGAGCTTGGATGATGGTCTGCCACACATGGGAGACAACCGTTTTCTTGTTGTTTAAAGTACGCACCCAAATCGGCCATGGTTTTCTTTTTTTGTTGTTTTGCATGCATCCTGAATGATATAGAGGGCTGCTACTCTCAATAATCGGGTTGAAATGTTTTTGTTGCTAGAGTTTCATTAAATGCCCAGGGTCCAGAGCTAATGCACTAGTCCAGGCCTGCACAATTCCAGTCCTCGAGGGCCGCAAACAGGCCAGGTTTTCATGATATCCCTACTTCAGCACAGCTGGCTCAATTAGTGGCTCAGTATGACTGAGCCACTAATTGAGCCAGCTGTGCTGAAGTAGGGATATCATGAAAACCTGGCCTGTTTGCGGCCCTCGAGGACTGGAGTTGCGCAGGCCTGCACTAGTCAGCCATTCACTCCGACACTGCGCATGCGGCTCCAACTTTTTAATGAAGGCAATCATATCAATAAAAGAAGGTGTGGCAGCCATAATGCATAAGTGAATTAAACTTTAACATTAAAGAATGGTTTACTACAATTTGGAACATTATGTGCAGTACTAGTGAACATCCCTGTGTAACACTGACACTAAAAAATGATTATGGAGATGGGCCTTGCTTTGGCTAACAATTGTCAATCCAATAAGTTATTTATAAATATTCTACACATTTTTTTCCCCCAATCTAACAATAACCCTAAAGGTACTACAAATGTCCTCTGAAAGTGGTCTTGGCTGCAATGATGCAAAAAAATATGCATAATTTCATGAATCATAACTTGATGAGGTAATGAAGCAAAGCGCTTCCTAGGGCTAGCTCATCACTGCCCAGCAGCAGGCTTTAAGAAAAATAAAATGTTCTGCTCTGATGCAGGATCCTGGGGTGGTTTTCTATAGTGCAGTAGAATATAAAGAAAACATTACTAAAGAAGCTTTCATTTTTAAAAAGTCTAATTACTATTCAGAAGCAGCAGATGTGAATTTGTTTTAAAATGACTCAGTTCAAAGCTGCCATTCTACATGGTAAAAAAGGGCGCATTTCCACTGTAGATGCTAATCTAGGAATCAGTATTCAGATCCATGCTGTGCATGGGAAATAATTTGTTGATAAACCACCCTCCATTTGTGTGTCTTTATGTGTTCTTCTGTGACCTAATTGTTTTATATTTCGAATAACTACTTTGGTTACATATTTGAAGTATGGAGCAGCATGAGATTATAGGGGATGCTTTCAAACTTATTTTTTTCATGTTACTCAGATTAACATGTACATTAGTATATGATCATCTCCTTTGTAGTATAGTTCTTTCTGACCACTTTCTGTCTGCACTTAAATTAGTTATTGTGCTTCTTTGATATAGCCTTTCTAAACAACTATAATTTGGATTGTGAGCTGGAAGCCACATTTTTTCATTACCGTTCGTCGTTTTCAGACAGATCACTGAAAATTTGCAAAACTAAAAACAAATATCCTGAAACATTCTACATCGAAATGTAGAATTTGGGTTGTTCATTTTCAGATGAAGTGGTTAATTTAAGTGAAATTAAAATGGACATCCAAGATGTTTTAATAAATGTAGATCAGAGATATGAATTCATATTCATACAGTATGTGAAAGTGAACAAATACAAGTGCGCAATTAAATTCAGACTATAAAGTGATAAAACCAATCTTGGTGAAATTATACCCACTTATACCATTAGTGTTGTTTCCACATATACAAATTAAAGGAAATACATAACTGTGTACTGTGTCGTAGGGCGTCTGCAGCTAAAGGTTATTTAAGGGTGGCAATGCACTAGAGAAACAACAAAAAAACACAGCGCAAAGATGCAATAGTGCAGTATATCAGGAATATATTAATAGAGTTTTAACAGGTATTCCCCCACCCAATAGCATATAGTGTGTGTGCGGGGAACCTAATGTTACCAGGTGTGGTGCTTTACCTGTTAGGCTCACAGGAGGCCTAAACCTCCGCCATGGGGAGCCTGGGGCAAGTATAAATAAATGGAGTAAAATCGTTCTCGGTGCAGCGCCTCCACCTGCGATGGCTCCCACCAGAGGGGGAGTGGTTCGTCGCAGGACAATATATATATATTCCACACACAGCATGTAAAACAACCAATGACTTTACTATTGCAAACGTACTTGTGCATATGATAGACCGGTGTCCCTCCCTAGAGGAGACACTAACTACTGCGTCTCGCAGGACGCGACCCCCTTTCACCGGGTGATCCCACCCCGTGTCCAGTAACCCCACACAACATGTCCCTTCAAGTGAGATAGATATGTGTGACTGCGCAGCCACTAGTCCCCTGTGAGTATAATATAGGATTGTTGGTGCACTTGTTGATGGTTACCTGCCGAGCACTCCAGTGCCCGGGCCTGCCCAGGGAACTTTGCAAAGGATCCGAGGACGGCTGAACACAGGAACTACCGTCCGGGGCGATCCCACCCGGATGGCTGCTGCAGCGACAGCGAAGGTCTGAGCCTAGACCTCTGGATGGATGCGCAGCGTTCGCTGTGTCCCTAACTGACTCTGGATAATAAGGGGCAGGGTCCCTAACCTGGGGCCTGTCCCTGAAACAACACAAAGCTACTGGTGGCTCTGGGCTATCTGGGGCCTAGGGGGCTGCTGGCCTAGTGCAGGGAGTCACTGACTCCAGCACCCTATCTCCTTTCCCTAGCTGCTCCTGATGGCGACTGACCCTGCTGCAAAAACCCCGCGAAATTGTATCAATCCCTCTGTGCAGGGAGATACTCTTGCCCTATTGGCTCCCTGGCGTCACGGGGGTGGTGCTGAGGCTCATGGGACTTGTAGTCCCTGCTTAGAGCCCTCTACCTATTGACCAGCGTTCGCGCGCTCCTTCCTGCGCATGTGCAACTCTGCAGGGCTGTCGGGACTTATTGCGCATGTGCGATCTAACGCAAGATGGCGGCGCCCTGCTCGGAAGCCGCCGGGGACCACTGGAACGTCTAAACGCTCCCTGCACTGCCCCCTACCCTCCAGAAGTGCCGGCAGGTCTATCGAGTGACCCCCGGCAGCGGAGGAAGCGAGGGGGGGTTTGCGGGCAGCAAATGTCGCAGAGGGAACCTGGTTACATCGTATAAAAGGTAAGTATTCTGCGTACATCAACATGAAGAATAAATCACATTGTATGGTATAAACACACTTGTATTTGTTCACTTTTACTATGTTTTAGCTCTTTTTAGTGCTGCACATTTTTTCACCATTTTGTGTATTCCTGCAAATTTTTAGTTCTAAATATGGTGTGGAATCTCATCAACTGTAGGGACAGGAGAGAGGAGCATTTTAATCAACTCTTTTCAGATGGGAGTGTGAATGATCTAGAGAATGACAGTACTGAGACTTCAATTAAAGACCGGTTTAAGGTTTTAGAAAAATTGCTTCTTACCGAAAATAGATTATGGCTCGAAAAGAAACTCTACAGAGTTATATTGACTATAAGAGAGTACCAAGAGGTCTTAGGATCTTAAAGAGCCCTACCTTCGGTAAGGACAATGACCATTTCATGAAGGAATGGAATAGGATATTAGATGACTGCTCAACAGAGCTTATGAGGTTGATAATTTATGTGAGGGGTCATACTATTAAGAAATTAGAGAAAGAGATTTTAGAGAATATTCATACTTTTGAACCACTCATAATTAATAATGATTGTTCTGAATTAGAGTGTGAGTTAAGGGGGAAACTTGAACATGAGGAGGAAGAAATTTTACAAACAAAACATAAGAAATTTCTTCGAGATAAAGCTGATTATAAAAACAATAGACAGAGAGACTGGGCGAACAAGGAAGATAGAGGAAGAGTAGTGGGCCATGCATATGTTCCTAATTGAAAAGGGTGGGGCAACTCAGCACACTCTGGAACGAGACACCCCTATGGGGAAATATCCAGGGGTTATGAAAGGGCTTATGATCACGGAAGGAAGGAGTAATAGTAGGATTGAAACATCAAAAAGGGACAACTCCTATCATAAACAGGACCATCATTATCGTAACCTGAATTATAAAGGCAAAAATTACATTAGAGACTATAGAACAAACTATAAGCCAATGCCCAAACCAAGCAAAACTGTTATTGTCCCAACAACCATTAGGACTGAGACGCACTCTCATTCCCCTAGTCGTTCTTCACCTTCTTTTTTAGATCTAGTCAAGGAGAGATTAGCACCGCCATTAGAGAAGAGAGAGAAAACAAAGAAAATCACCCAAGAAACTCCAAAGGGCAAAAAGAACAAAAGAGCATTGTCCGACGAGGAAGCAGAGGGTGTACCAGAGTTAAAGCGCAGAGAGAGCGAGAGAGACGGATCACCCCCATGAATAAGGGGATTTTAAATCTATTATCAGTAACCCTAACCAAAGATCAACTTAATGTGTTGGGTAAGGGTCAGACCTTCTCAAAATCATGTGGGTCAAATTCCTTCCAACTTTTTAAGGATCTACATAGATTCACAAGGAATATGACGCTCAAAAGGCATTTCCTTAAATGTGATGCAGAATCTATACCCAGTACAGGGGAAGTTGAAGATTCAATTATATCTGTTACCAATGTTAGTCCTGAACCAATTATACGACATACACCATTCAAGGCCCAATCTAAATTCTACCTGGCACAATCGAAAGGCCACCATATCGACACATTTTTTAATATGGTGAACAATGATTTCACCGTGTTAACACGAGAATTTAAAATAGGAGATATCAGACAAAATTTGAATGCAAAAGAAAATTTAGCGTTGAAACCCTTAAAGAGAATCACGATCTAATTATACGACAGGCAGATAAGGGTGGAGGCGTGGTAGTGCAGAACCGAGGTGACTATGAGAGCGAAGCACATCGGTTACTAAATGATACGTCTTTCTATCGAAAGATCAAAAAAGATCCCACCAATGAGTTTTTAAGTACTCTTAAAGCATTTTTAGATGAAGCTGTGTCTGCATCAATAATTACATCTACTGAGTTTACATTTCTATATTCAGAGTTCCCTAGAATACCATTATTTTATCATCTACCAAAGATGCATAAGGCCGCAATAGACCCCCCAGGAAGACCAATAGTATTGGGGATTAACTGCCTCATGCACTAAGCGCCGAGAAAGTGCAATCGCCAAGTGTTCCCTATCAGCATGATTTTGGCGATTTGCCCTCGCAGTATTCAGTAAGGGGCGAATCCATGCCGAATCACTGCGAAAGCAAAACGCCGATGAGCCGGTGATAAAAAAAGCCTGGCTCCCGATAACCTGGCGATAGGCCGTTTCTG
The DNA here is from genome assembly GCF_040206685.1 of Ascaphus truei. Lineage (NCBI taxonomy): Eukaryota > Metazoa > Chordata > Amphibia > Anura > Ascaphidae > Ascaphus > Ascaphus truei. Next base: position 359,342,894 of record NC_134485.1, read on the forward strand.
CCGATATGTGTTTGCAGCAGAGAGAGACCCGCCGCTCTCTCTGCGCAAACATCGGCACATTAAAAATCTTTCTAAACAATTTTTATTCATAGTGTACATGTGCAGGGGGTCTCTGGAGCTGAACCGCATTGGTTTCAGGTCCGGGGACCCCCTGCTTTCCGAGATACAGGCCCCTTTATGAGGTGCCGGGATCCCTCTGCATTTAAATGTCCCAATCACGTGACCGCGGAATGTAAACAAAGCAGAGGGATACCGGCACCCCATAAAATGGCCTGTATCTCGGGAAGCAGGGGCTCCCCTGACCTAAAACCAAAGCGGATCAGCTCCGGAAACCCTCTGCACATCTACACTATGAATAAAACACACATATAAATAAACAATCATTCCTTACCTTAGCGGCTATCCGCTATGGTAATTAAGCAGCCTTAATGTATTTTTAATAATATTGAACGGGAGCAGGGGGTCCCCTGAGCTGAACCACATTGTTTTTTGGCTCAGGGACCCCCTGCTTCCCGAGTTACAGTCCCCGGTAAGGGGCATCAGGTGCCAGTGTCGCCGCCTTCTTTATAGAGCCCACGTCGCGTCTTGTACGCTATAAAGATGGCAGCGACACTGGAACCTATGCCCCAAACTGGGGCATGTAACTCGGGAAGCAGGGGGTCCCTGAGCCACAAATCAATGCGGTTCAGCTCAGGGGACCCCCTGCTCCCGCACAATATTATTAAAATACATTAATGCTGCTTCATTACCATAGCGTCAAGCCGCTAAGGCAATGAAGGGGTTAAGGCATAATAGCATGTTTATTGGGGACAATTGCCCCCCAATAAACATTGCAATAAACAACATACACCCCCTGTGCCCCCAACAACCCCTATACCCCCATTACAAATATCTCATTTTTGGGATCACAGCAATGATACTATGATAATGATACCTCCGGTGCTCCCCGCAGGCCTGCAGTACCAATTCTGTGCCCTCCCCCCCTAAAAAAAATAAAACAACACAAATACTTTACAATAAATACACCCCCCCTAAAACATACAATACAGTAATGGGCAAAATGACTATTATCCACATATGGATAATAGTGCATTTGTCCATTTAAAATACATAAAGAAAAATAAATACATTAAATACATATTGCACTCACCCTTGAGGCCATCCTCATCTTCATCCTGCCCAAGCCCCGTCCGCTGCTGCAAAACAGAAACAAGAATAAAAACATCCAATGTAATGTCCCCTAACCCCTTAATCACCATAGCGGTTATTAACCGCTACAGTCATTAAAGGGTTAACCCACCCTCACCCACCACCCGGGAGGCCTACATACCCTCCCCCACTAACCCCCCACCCCGTAAGTCCTAACCACCCTCACCCACTACCCAGCCGGGAGGCCTACCCACATACCCTTGGGGCCAATACCCCCTATCCCCACCCCCAGTACCCACAATAAAAACAATACACTGCCCCACAATAAACATCATTCTATGTATTAAATACATAACCCACCCCTGTGCCCCCCCATAAATACATTATTTATCCTTTTACATACATCATCATACCCCAGGCCCACGCGAGTCCCCGGTGGGCCTGACGGGTCACCTCACAGACCTACAGGTTACCAGCAACTTGTTTCATACAGGTTCTGGAGGCCTGTTGGTGGGTCCCGCCAGGAGCCATGGCCCACCAGGTGGTCACCGCGGGCCACAATTGAGTCCCCACGGTAGGCCCGCGGATGTCTGGGAGCCCTGGGTCAGACCCACAGGTGTCTGCGGGGCCTCGGGTGGTTCCCACGGGTCTGGGGAACCACGGTGGGCACTACGGGTCCGTGGTGCCCCCACAGATGTGAGGCCACTGGTTCTTCCCTGCACACTACGGGTCTGGTTCTTCCCTGCAGGTGTCCCCCGTGGACCCACCAGCCTGATACCCGTGAGATACCCGAGGATACCGCAGGTGGTCTCCAGAGGTCTCACGCAGAACCAAAAGGAACAAACCCTGAATGTAAAATAAATAAACCTGACCTATACATTCAATACATCAATCTCCCCCCCCCCCCAACACATACAGTACAATAATGTGTAAAATAACTATTATCCAGATAGGGATAATAGATTATTTGCCCATTATTAAACACATTAAAATAAATAAAGTACTACTGACCTCATCAATAAGAAGCCCCCGTCGCCAGCAAAATGAGAGAGAGAGAGAGAGACACACACATGATGAACCAATATACAAATACATGTAGAAGGGTTATCAAAAACATGCTCTACTACAAATACCACTTCTCCATTCAGACACAGTACAATAAAATCATATGTCCTTAAAAAATCCAATCTCATCTTCCAATCAAAATCCTCAAATGCCAATCAAAAGCCTCAAATGCCAATCAAAACATTGCATTTACATTGTATACATGATGCATACAATCTATGCACCATGTACACTCTGCCAATGAATGTTAACAATAACATATTCCAAACAAAATACCAATACATCCAAACAAGTATACTATTTAAACCAATCAAGTAACAATAAATCAATTAGCATTCATTAATTAAATCACTAAACAATTTAAATTCCATCCATAACACTTAAACAATTAACTATTTCAATCGTTAAACAGAACAAGTTACCATTAGACAAAATATAAGTACCAAAAAGAATACAATATACAAAAGCAAGCCTCACCCTGACCTAAAGTACACCATACAAGACCAAAAATTACATCTAATTTTAAAATACATGACACACATTTATGCATAGCCAAAAAAAAATTAAACACAGAAAACAAGCTTTTCAAACATAATTTCTTACACTGTATGTATATATCGATCTAGACATACATACATACATACATACATACATACATAGGCAAGAAATTATATACCAAAAAAAAAACCACATGTACAAAACCCCCCAAAAAATGAACAAGTTAAATAAAATACATTTCTTTTGTTCACTTACCATTACTTGACCCACTCACCGACTCCCGTTGAACAGCTTACTCTTGAACCAATCCACGCACAGGAACCCATAAAATAATAAACCATACAATAATAAACAATAAAATAAAATAAAAAAACAATCCAGGGGTCTTCTATTTGTAATCCATCTTCATCTGTATTCTTCTTTCTTGTATCTGCGGCTCTCTTCCGGGGTCTTCTTGTCTTCATCGGCCACACCCTGGCCTTCTTCTTCTGTAGGAGGTCCTTCCTCCTCGGCATCTGCCTTCAAAATGAGACATAGGCTTTTAGAGGCCTATGACGTCACATTTTCGTCATATGGTTCCCCCGGCCCTGATTGGGCCATGAAAACCATGTGCTTTCGCCGATAAAAAAAAATGTTGACGTAATTTAAAGGCAATGAAAGCACAGCCAATCAGAATGGCTGTGCTTCAATTGCCTTTAAGATGACGTCATGAAAAGAAAGATGGCCAGCCTCACATGGCCTCACATGGTACGTTAGTCAATCAGAGCGTGGGAACTCCATCCCAACTCTGATTGGCTCTAGTAGACCATGTGACAGAGGCTTGGGGGAGAACGGATGTGACGTCATTGAAAGCCTGTCACATACTAGAGCCAATCAGAGTTAAAGATAGCTGTTAAAGATAGCTTTGGGCAGTCTATAACTGTGGCTCCCCCAGGTATCCCCACTGTGATTCCTGAATTTTGATCCATGATGTAAAGATGCAAGACTTTGTTCCAGCACAGCAGCAACCAGTCCAGGAGTGAAGGGGTTAATAACACCATAACCATAGGACTTTTAAAACCAAGGCTGCATTTCTTGCGCTTGCAAGCAGAGGACAATTTCTTTTGTTTCAAAGGACAATTTCTTTCATTCCCTTATTCCAGTAAGTGTTGTTTTCAAGTATATTCTGCAGATGCCGTGTGTTTGTCTATTAAGGAAAAAAATCACAATTTATTTTGCAACTTGATCTGTTCAATCAAGTACCCAGAAATATAAATGTGTTGATAAAAGTTGGTGTCATCAAGACAAGGAGATAATGGTGAAAGGTAAGGTTGCAGACCTGTGTTAGACATGTGAATGTGCTCACAATTGATATTTTTATTTGCTAAATACATATAAGAAGTAATTAAATTAACCAGCATAGACACCAGATCTAAAGTTTGAGATTAATCTTTTTTATATGACCATTTGCTATGCCATGCATGACAACCAAGCTTTGTATTTCACCCTGGTGTATAGGCCACCAGGACACGGGGGTGATTTTGTGTCTCAGTTGTCAGATGTGGTCACCCCAATATCACTGGAATCCCCTCATTCTGTGGTGCTTGGGGACCAATACATGTGGGTTGATAACCCACACAATGCTGATGCTGGAGATCTTGTGGATACTATGGGATCCATCAAATTTAGTGAATTTGTGCATGGCCCTACATATACAGTGAGCACAGTGTCATGGGAGACCAGGTTCTACAACACCTTTTTATAACCGGAATCATTTGATTGAGCAAAACAAGATAGTAAAATAAATGGTAATTTATTTTTTTATAAAAGACAGACACAAAGTTACACAATTCAAGATTAACACACTTACTAGGGATGGGACTAACGAATAAATCAATTTCCGGAACAAAATTCCTTCAGATCATCCTTTTTAGCACACTTACCAATTACCGGTAGTTACTCACAAAAAGTCCTGGACATCTGTTAATTCGCCGCTGTTGGTGTGGTGCTTGGAATCAGCGCTCCCCATTGGCAGCAGGCTCTCACACACTAACCTGGACAGCTTATCAGAGCGTGGGAATTCTCCTGCCAGCCAATCACTGACTTGCCAGTATTGTAAAGCAGGGCAGGCACCTTTTCTCAGGTAGCAAGGGGGCATGGGTTAACTTGGCCCCTCCGCCTCTTTGCATACTGAGCCCACCCTCTGCTCAGGCTTCACAGAGTCTGGATTTTGGCAAATGGTATTATCTTAGCTTGTGTCAGGCCAGGATATATGAACTCCAGAATAGTGGCAGTGCTCCTCCTGTCCTAACACCTAAGCATCTCTGAGCCTTTCAAGTACGGCCTCTGGGCATACACAGAGGCACGAACAAGTAGCCATCTGGGTCTTCCGGAATCCATGACTTAGAAAGCCCTCAGTTAATATACAGGTTATCAATATCTATACACATTAAACTATATCCGTTTAATAAAAGATATGGTGTCCCGTCTTCTGTGTGCTTAAAGTTATGAGTTCTTAATCTGGTGTCAGGGGTGGAGTGAGTGTATATATTTCCTACAATCACTAGCCTCATTCCTGGCACACATGAGAATACTACTTTTAAACTTTTCAAACACTGAAAACATGCTCAGCTTTATAACCTTAGCTCGAGCACCTTCTTGAACCCCTACTCTAGGCTCAGGGTACCTGGGCATGTATGTGGGTACTTCTGCTATACTGTGAAATCCCTGCTATACTAAGGACTCTGTGTATACCTGCAGATATATTTTAACCCCTTCATACCCATTTACCTTGTCTGGAAGATGCTGCAGCAGGGATCCTGGCGGTGAGTCGTAAGACCAAGTGCAGGGTCCAAGGTTGGCGGAGTAATGAGCTTAGCTGTATCCGAAGATATCACTCAATCTCCGGATACAACTTTTGGGGTATCCCATAACTCTGGAACTCCGCAACATAGACATATTCTGCATAGACTTTCTCTGCCAAACCCACCCTGAAACTTACAGCCTAGAATTCTCCTGATCCCAGCAAAGGCAAAAATCACATAATTATTTAATGTCGCAAAATCAAAATACAGTTGCAGTAATAAATTTTCAACATCTGGGTCCCAGAGCTGACACTGTAAGACCCTAACACACGGGTCCGGGTTAACCAAGTGGGCTTGACCTTTATTATAAGCCTGGTTAACCCCTTCACCGTCACACACAGTTATACACTCAATTTGAACATCGCGCAGGGGAATCAGTTGATGAGGGGGACTTTTCCTCCCCCCCTATGAACAGATCAGATCCAGGCTTAGATTGGAGACACCCCACCATGCCTTAAATTGAGTGGTGAGTGAGAGGAAGCGTGGGTACAGTATAAGAGGCTGCTTAGGCCCATTCAGTTTAGAGTTGCCCTTGGGGCTCATCTGTCTCATTTGCACCAGACCTATAATATCTCTGTCTCATCGAAGTACAACTTATTTTTCCGTGCAGTCATGAATGAAGTCGCCTTTCTTCCGAGAATGCCTGCTCAAAGACCCACTTGTGCGCCATGGTATTCTCGCGACTTCTGGCGCCTGCAGGGGGCTCTCCGAAGGAAACAGCACCAGGATGCTGACCAGACAGCCTTGAAGGTATGTCAATGTGGGAATAAGTGTGCGGTAGAGAAGAAAGTTTGTTGCCCTGCGCATCGACTCCACAAGGAATTGTCCAACGGACCTCTTCAGTATGGTGAGCAACCTGGTTTATCCAGACTGCTCCTCCATTGTGGTTTGTCCAGCTGAGGAGCAAAATGGTGAATTTAAACAATTATTTGATAAGATCGCATGCATCCGTGCTTCTTTTCGTCCCCAGATGGACCCCATAGTCTGCCTCACCCCGCAGGCAAAGCTCATCTTGTTAGAGTTCAGTCTCATCTCAATCCAGAATTTCCTCTCAATCATGGCTGGTATGAACTGCACCATTTGTGACCTGGATCCCTGTCCATCATGGCTCCTGAAAGAGACCATTGATGCAGTGGCTCCATTGTTGGTGGAGATCATCAATAGATTCCTCACAGTAGGATAGGTGCTGATAGCCTTGAACAACTTGCTGGTCCACCCCCTGATGAAGAAAGTGGGTCTAGATGTTAATGATCTCATCAACTATAATCCATGGTAGAGAAGGTGTTGGAGAGGGTAGTTTTAACCCAACTGGAAGATTGTCTGGAAAGGGCTAGCCTCTTCGACCCCACACAGTCTGGCTTTAGAGCAGATTATGGAACGGATTCGGCCCTGGTCTGTGTAGCGGATAACCTATTGATGGCCATGGACAAAGGCTGTATTTTCTGTTCACCATGGCAGTGGGCACCGTAGGGTTAAGTCTATCCCCAGCTGAGTAGGACAGGAAATGGAATTATTGCACGTAGGCCATAAAAGGCCCCTCCCCCTACCTGCAGATAGTCTTTTTTCTGTCCTACAGCTAGGAGTAGTGCTTGTTATTTTGTTAAAGGACTCACCGGACTGTAGTTACTGCAGTCAAGCCAGGGGGTTCATAGCCTCTCTAATCCTGAAGCTCCGCAAATGCACCATTGGTGGTTGGCAAGACGGAGGCCCGTACTACTGGGCAGAACAGAGGATGCGTCATGCAACAGGCAGTTAAACCAACGCAAACGATCAGACCAGCCTGGATATAGTGAGAGACTCCTCATCAGACGAATCAGAGATATATCACAAAGCGTCGGAAGGCGAGTGTGATTCGTCAGAGCAAGAAATGCCGGCAGAAGAATCCGAATTTAATTTAGAAATGGTGGATCCTCTTATAAAGGCAATGAGAGAAACATTGGAATTAGAGGATACAGAAGAAGATACTCAGGAATCTGATACAGTATTTGGAACAAGGCACAAGAAAAACAGATGTTTTCCAATTCATCAAGTAATCAGAGATATTATACAAATGGAATTGTCACAGCCGGATAGAAAACTGAATAGTCCAAGAAAATTTAACAGGATGTATCCTTTTGTACAAGAAGAGGTAAAATACTGGGAAGTCAGTCCTAAGATTGATGCAGCAATTTCTAGAGTTTCAAGAAAAACAACCATACCAGTTGAAGATGCAGCATCCCTCAAAATGTAATGGATAGGAAAATGGATAGTGTTTTTAAGAAAGCATGTTGGACAGCAGGTACAGCATGCAAGCCTGCAATATCAACGACATCGGTATCAAGAGCAATGCGGATATGGATTGCTAATATAGAAGAAGCATTGGAAAAAGGAGTCAAGAGAACTTCGATTTTTAAAGCATTGTCAGAAATCAAATGGGCAGCCGACTAAGTCGCTGAAGCGTTCCTGGATGTGGTAAGACTGGCAGCCAGATAAATGGCATATGCAGTAACAGCAAGAAGAGCGCTGTTGCTCAGACACTGGATGGGAGACGCAGCATCCAAAAACAGTTTATGTAATTTGCCTTTTGAAGGAGGATTTCTATTTGGGAATAAATTAGATGCAATTATAACCGAAGCATCAGGAGGTAAAAGCACATTTTTACGACAAGAAAGTAGAAATAGAAGATATGTCCCTACATACCATCAGACGGAATGAACACAGTATATGAAAGCAAGAACATATCGTCCTGGAAAGCCGTTCTCAAGACAGATATCATGGAGAGGCGGACAAAATAAGCTTCTTCGTGGCTCCAGAGGGAGAGCTTCATTTCCCAGAGGTAAATTCTCATGAAGGTCAATGAGCCCAGTGGCTTCCCGCGAGGGGTAGACAGAGCCAATTCGAAGCATCATGGACTCAATCAATAAAAGACAGGTGGGTACTGCAGACCCTTTCTTTCGGGTACCACCTGGAGTTCAAGATTATTCCAAGAAGGGATATATTCTTAAATACAAGATATACAGAGACAAAACAGAAGATCAAACAAATGAGTTTTATCATGAAAGAGTTATTACAGGGCAAAGTAATAACAAAGGTTCCTCAAGAATAAAGGAGAACAGGGATCTATTCCAAAATCTTTTTGGTGGAAAAAGCATCAGGAGGTTTCAGAGCAGTATTGGATCTAAGAACTGTAAATACCTACTTACAGGTAAGAAAGTTTAAAATGATTTCACTACTGTAAATATCATTATCCAAGAAGAAAAACCAAACGATTGGATGATATCAACAGATCTAACGGATGCCTATTTAATAATACCTATAGCAAAGAGGCATCAAAAATTCCTCAGATTTCCAATAAATCAGGAACACTACCAATATACGGCACTTCTGTTTGGACTAGCAACACCACCCAGAACATTTACAAAGGTGTTGGCACCATTGATAGCAGAATTAAGAAAAATGGGTGTAGAAATGTACTCATATCTCGATGATAGTCTGATAAAATCACAAAAATAAGAAAAACTGCTACAAGACAGAAACATAGTGGTGTCTTTTCTAGATCATCATGGCTGGATCGTAAACGTGGACAAAAGCCAAAGTTTGTAATAGTCTTAACATTGCTAACTATTGGCTACTAATCTCAGTGAAAAGTTAATTTAACACTGTGAACATAATACAGAAAAATTAATTATTAAATGCCCCATAAAAACAGGCGGAGAATAATAATCGCATAAAGATATATATATATATATATATATATATACATATATATATATATATATACATGTAGAGGTATCAGTACCGTGTTAGCCGAGCTTCAATAATCAAAAAATAAATAGATGATACCGTTCTGTGGCTAACGAAATGCTTTTATTTGTGCGAGCTTTCGAGATACACTGATCTCTTCTTCCGGCGATGTTACAATGAATGAAGCAAGGATAACTTAAAAACAGTGTCTCTTGGAATGTTATCTGTGCTTCTCCTTCCCCCGGTGTGGATGTGTTTTATGGCTAGAGGTGTCAAAGGGTGACTGAAAGCAAGTGAAGAAAGAGTGTGTATGTGTATCAGTGTGAATAAAAATGAATGAGAGCCCACAGTATAAACAGTGCTCTACACAAGGTGTGTGTGGAGTGAGAGGGATATAAACCCACCCACACCATTTATATCCCTCTCACTCCACACACACCTTGTGTAGAGCACTGTTTATACTGTGGGCTCTCCATTCATTTTTATTCACACTGATACACATACACACTCTTTCTTCACTTGCTTTCAGTCACCCTTTGACACCTCTAGCCATAAAACACATCCACACCGGGGGAAGGAGAAGCACAGATAACATTCCAAGAGACACTGTTTTTAAGTTATCCTTGCTTCATTCATTGTAACATCGCCGGAAGAAGAGATCAGTGTATCTCGAAAGCTCGCACAAATAAAAGCATTTCGTTAGCCACAGAACGGTATCATCTATTTATTTTTTGATTATATATATATATATATATATATATATATATATATAACCCAGCTACAAAATGGTATAAAATGGAGGATTTGAGAACACTAATATGACATTGAATTATCATACCATAATGTGCTTGACAGCACCAACAAAAGGAACAGAAAGGAAAAATACACTATACAGTAGGTGCGGGCGACATTGTGGATCACAAAAACATGGCAAACCCCATATATTCATTCATGCCATATGGCAGAAGGGTGCCAAGTTTTATGATCCATCTGCATTCCCGAGGTGGTAATGCTTTATCAATGTCGACCCCCCCCCTCCTAATGCCCAAAGAAATGTCATGGAGAGAGCGCCTTAAATACTACTGGTGCATACCTCCTAATCAAGCCCCTAGACAAAGCGGTGGCGAAACATACATCAGAGTTTGTCCTTGCCTGTTTGTACTCAAACGTGATCTCCTCCTTGTTCCTGCACTCTCCGGAAGAACCTTGGGGATAAACGGCGGCCATTATGTTTACATCAGCAGCAGACTGAACTTTGGCTCTCTTGAACTCTTGCTACAGAAGGCATAACATTGGACTCAGTATTGCCTCATTATTATAAACTACTGCCTTGTTCTCTATCAGCTTTCCGTGGCTGCCATTACCTATATTGCAATGTATACCTGAGGCCACACATTATTTGATGTGCCTTATATCATACAGACAGCTGTTGGGCAGTTTAATTATGCTATATATGTGCATCAGTATTTGCAATTGTTCTCTCTGTGTTTCATTAAGGCTGCTGTTTCACATCATTGATTCATTTTGCTGCATTTCTGCACATAGCTCCTCTCAATCATCACATGGGTTTATATTGACTCATCTCATGTATTTTGAAGACAGGGTTTAACACTTCTGGGATTTGCAGGACCGTTGATACATTTGCATACTTTAACTAGGGCTCATATTAACTCCAGTTAGCTTTATAGCTTCTATTGTATGACCGGCCGGTCTAGCAAGTTGTAGGCAAATTGTTTGCCTTATCACTCTGAGGTTATTGTGTTATATTATATACAGGGTATCTCACATTTATTGTTGCTATTTGGCTTTTATTATACCAAGGTTTATATGTGACTTTTGGACAACCTCATGAGGCACTGAGACTGTTTTACTTTGTTATATGTTACGTGTTCGTTAATAAATTTGTTACATTTTGTGTATACCGGAATGCTTAATGTGGGATACTTTTCTTTCTCTTTTTCTTATACACACACCATATTCTTGAAAAAAAAGGGCCATTTAGTTTAACCCTTTGGCCAAAGCATTATAAGCCTGCAAGCCACTTCAAGGTATGACCATAATATCGCAGGTCCTAACACAAACTGATTAAAATTCTTATTTATCTGTATAATTACAGGAAGAATGATTTGCATTGGATCTGTCACAAACAGCTGCATGAAAAGACATGTAAATATGCAAAGTGGGGAGGGGCGAGCATAAAACCTGGGGAGCATAAAACCTGGGGAGCAGGGGCCACTAACCTCCAAAACAGCGGAGACCAGCTGGACAAAGTCAATAAACACACAGATACGCAGCAAGCTCATATAAACCCCAAAAATTACCACAACATCTATCTTAATATATAAAATCGAAAGGTTGGTACTAGCTGCGGTGAATCTGATTGGTCCCCAGCCTCTGGCCAATCAGATTGGTTGCTCTATGACGTCACCCGGCTCTATGACGTCACCCAACTCTCTCTCTCCCCCTCCCCCCCACCGGCTCCCGGACGGAGGGGAAGCGCGCCGCCAACGCTCACTTCCCTCCCTCCCCGGCGGGGGGACAGGCAGTGGGCAGGCAGCCTCCGGAAGGACCCCCTTCCTCCTGCAGCTGCCCCCGGTAAGATGGCGGCGCACAGCGGACAGGCGGGGGGTGGTATTCAGTCAGGAGAGAGGGGGGGGGGTTAATCAGGAGGGAGGGGGGGGGGTTAGTCAGGAGGGAGGGGGGAGAGGGTGGGGGAGAGTCAGGAGAGGGGGGGAGAGGGAGTCAGGGGAGAGGAGTCAGTAGAGGGGGGGGGAGGGAGTCAGGAGAGAAGGGGGGAAGCCTGAACAGCTGTGAAGAGGAGGGGAAGGGAGTTGAGAGGGAGGATGGGGGAGGCAGAACATTACACCACGGGCAACGCCGGGTATATCAGCTAGTATTTATATAAGTGTCAAAAGGAGTGCTAGAGCATGGCACTGTATACTACAAAAAAAAAAAAAAAACTCAAAGGGATCCTAAAGCTACTTCCAATATGACAAAAATACACTGTGAAATACATATACATATATATATATATATATATATATATATATATATATATATATATACATATATATATATATATATATTACATATAAAAATACATATGCATATAAAAATACAGTGAAATATATATATTATATATATATGTATTTCACTGTGTATTTTTGTCATATTGGAAGTAGCTTTGGGCTCTCTTTGTGTTTTGTTTTTTGTAGTATACAGTGCCACACTCAGTAGTACTCCTTTTGACACTTGTATACATAAATATATTTTGTGGTCATTTTTGGGGTTTATATGAGCTTACTGGGTATCTGTGTATGATCTCAGGTCCTCAGGGGGGTCCGCTTCTCCGTGAGGTGTGGAACTCACTACCAGAAGAGCTCAGGCGTATATCGACTTTACCACTATTTTGGGTTCAGTGTAAGACTTACCTCTTCCTTCTGGCTTTTCCTGTCTAACAAAACAATTGTATATTATTTTATTTTGTTCTGTAACTGTAAAGTATTGCTATGCCCCATTAAGTGGTGTTTTTACTCAAAACATAAATGATAATGATGCAATAATGCTTGTGCTAAATATATAGAAGCCTCGGGAGGGGACAATGTGCTCCCTTCCCTCCCTGGCTGTCCTGGGTATACCACCTGGGTTGTGGGAGATGGGAGCGGGGGGGGGGGGAGGGGAAGCAGGACAGTGGTGGTGCGGTCCCGGCTGGTTGGCAGCGCATGGCTGTGTACACGTGGGGTGCTGGTGGCTCACATTCCCATGTTTGCCTGCCTGATGTGGGTGGAGTGTGAGGGGGAAGCTGGCGTGGGACTGGCGCGCACGGTGTGGGGAGGCTGGAGGGCCGAGTCTTTGTGCTGCACAGGTACACATCCCCACCCCTGGTTGCTGGGCTGGCCCGCCTGGGCTGTGGGTGTAGGGGGTAGACAGCCTGTGGGCCAAGCCACCTGCTCGGATCACCGGCCTTTTCTCTCTTCCCCTCCTCCCTTCCCCCCGTCTCATCACTCACATCCGTCACTAGCTCCCGTACTCCTCTTAGTGTGTGGGGGAAGAAAGTGTGCGTCAGGGAGAGAGGGTGTGTATGTGAGTGAGAGTGTGTGTGTGTGGGGGGGGGGGAGATTGTGTGTGTGTGGTCATCCAACATTTATACACACACACATAACAAGGCCTAATTGTGGTAAAAGTATAAATGTAACAATAAATAAACTTGTCAAAAACTAATGTTATTAGTTCTTACTAGGAATTTATTAAATGTCTTTTTTTTTAAGCGGGGCGGGGCTAGGTGGCGAGTAGATTTTTGGGCGATTTATCAAGCACTGACTATGACTGACTACAAAACTTAATTTTGTGTGGTCACGGTGCACTCGAAGTCTTTTGCACCGACCCCTGAAAAAGTAAATAATTGCCGCGGACCTCGTGGTGCCCACAAGGGAGTACATCTTGCTACAGTAATCTGTATTGCCAGGAATTCGTTCTCCTCCACTTTATCTAAACTAAACCTACCAACTCCTTATTATACCCTATCTCCTTTCAATACTTCCAAAACTATGCTACTATACAAACTATATTTGGAAGATATAGTGGATAGAGAATATAGGACTACTTTGGCTCCATATAAAACAACTTAAATGGATTGTGTCTCCAATTTATATATTGAGAATCTAATAATATTTAGACAGTATCTCAGGTTTTAGTATGTTCTATTTGTTTACTTGTGTTGGGTTCTCAAACCACATTGTGTAATGTTTGCAACACACTGTCTGTCGGTCTGGCTACCCCTTACAGAGCACCAGCAAACATAACAAATCAGTCTCTTTATTGTATTACCTTTATTAAAAGGTTACTTTTTAATTCATTTCATTTATCATTTCGCGGTGTGCACAAGTATAAGATTTTGTCCCTTCTGTGCTTGCACAAATCATAAATACCCCTTTGTTTACTGCTGTATATTTAAGGTCACTTTTCCATTAGCATTCCTGTTAAATCAATAATACTGTGGGATTGGGTTTTGAGCTTGCCAAGATTGTCAAATCCAAATATAGACCTGTTTCAGCAAATTCATTAACCAGGTTGTACTGCGCACACAAGTAGTGAAGAACAAAGGAGCCACGCACAGCCAAAAAAGGGAGTATGGGTCCATATACTAGAAAAATCCTTTATTGAGAAGTAATACTGGAGACAAAAAAAGTCCTCCTACGCATTTCGTACAAAGTGTACTTTATCAAGGAGGTCTAGTACTTGAGCAACCTTATCCACTGTGCACCCTACCAATTGTACTCACACAAAAAAATCATCTTTGGACTTGTCTCATAACATATCAGTCTCAATTACAATACAACTCTGTGATAGATGACATGAGAAATTTTTCAATGCTAATGGATAGGAGATCAAATATTTCATATTTTGGAATTCAGAAATCCTTCCCTTTGAGTTCTGGTTATCAGCAGGCTGGGGTCACTGATTAGAATCATAATTAGAATACATTCATTTGAATATAAATCTGATTATAACTAAGCTATTGCAGTTCATAATCTACCAAGAAGCAATATGTTCCTTATACAATATATTTTCATAAATTATGATTTGCATAATCGTTGCAATAACCCATTGGCCCCTATTCAATAGGCTGCGAAGCCATCTTTCTTGTGCAAAAGTAGATTGTAGTCACATTTGAAATGAGCCAAACTCCTCTCCAGCACTAGGAAGAGGACTTAACCTTATATTGCATAGAAACCAGAGAGATTAATAGTCATTTCTGAAACAAAAACCACAATGAACCTTATAAAAACTTAACTATCCAATCAAAAAGATCACATTCAAATAGATTAGTATCAGAACTGCGATGCCAACTCAGTCTTTCAGTGGACAATGTTACTTATTTTTCTTTATAAAACACTTATATGTGTAACATTGCATTGGTCTCATATCTTCTACTTGACATTAAGTTGTGGTTAAAAAAACTGTTTTATGCTAATGCTGAGTTAAACCTTGCATCTGCCTTACACTTACTTTTGGCTTTCAAGCAGCAACACTGACTCGGTTGGAGTTACTGTAACCCACCCAGCACCCCACGTGATATAGTTAGAAGCATGCTGATGTACGGTACAATACATTAGTTTCTATTCACTTGAAAGGTAGCTGGTGCATTAACTATGTTACTACTTCTTCCACTATACATATTAATGACCAAGGAGAATGCACACAAAATATTACATTATTATTTTGTGGCGTTTACTTGGTTGCACATACAAAGCCTTAATCCCACCCCCCACTGACTAAAAACACACAGGTGAATCTTCTGTCATTGTAGAACCAGACAAGTCCAGGGTTTAGTTAGAAAAAACAGCCCTTAAAACAGTTCAACTTTTTCTACCAGTCTAATTTAGAATCAGAAATGTATAAATTCACTTTCACATTAAATCACCCATTTTGTTTTTTATTAACCTTAATTTATTTTCACTTCCAGCTCGTTTCTCACATCTCTCCCTTGTCTGCTCAAATCAGAAAATGTCAGTTTTCCACAATCTTTAATTATTAATTTTAAATAGGGTTCACAGTATCTAGTCTATGGTGCAAGGACTATTAAAACACACGATTAACTAAACAAAATACAGCTTAGCGCAATCACCACATTAAGTTAAATTTATCAGTTAGCTCGAGTAACATACCTATTTAAAAATATATATTTTTTACCTATCTTGCAATTTTATTTTGCTATGGACTATAAATGAGGACAGACATTGCAAAACACACTTACTTTCTACTTGCTTCTATTATAGACCAAAAGAAAACAATATTTTGTAAATGAATTTTTACCTTTTTTTTTTTACATACAGCAACTGAAACCGGGGGTTTTCCAGAGCTGAACAATGGTATTTTCAGGTCCATGGACTCCCCTTACCGATGAAGTTACAACATTTAAAGCCCTCTGGGGAAACAATATTGCTGCACATCTAAAGGGATCCGTGGGTCAAAAGGAAGCTGCACAGTCATTGGTTGTGGCTTTCTATTGGATGAGAACAGTGGTAAAGTTTTGATGAGGGAGAACTGGTATCTTAACCAGTAAGTATCTCGGAAACCATATGACCCATGGATCAATAAGTAGCAAGTTTAATCTCCAGAGGAACTTCTGGCTCCAATTATGTGCAAAAAAAATAATTATATATATATATATATATATATTTTTTTTGTGTGGAAATCCTGAAAAATATACTATATTAAATTAGACATTTCTGGGAAGAGTATGCGTACATTGTAAAAATGGAAATTACAGTATAAATAAAGGATGCACATCACCCAATATACTGTATTTCAGGACAATTTTTGTGTTTTGTTACCGAAATTGTATTTTGATGTTTTGAATTGAATGAAAGACTGAGCAATTACAATTTGACTGACAAAACACAAAGAAGTTTTACTTAAAATGCGCGTGCTCGACACACCTTTTTTTTAAATAATAAATGGTATAGAAGTGCAAATAGAAACATTTTAACAAATATATTTGTACTCCCTGGTAATTCCTCAAATATCATGTGTGTCTGCCTGTGTGCCACTGCATGAGCGTGAGCCTCTACACATGCATGCGCGAGCAACCCTAGCCGCTTCTGCACATGCGCGAGAAACACGGACCGCTTCTGCGCATGTGCAGGGAGCACGATCACTTATGACACTTCCAGTACAAATAGTTCAGCGGCGACGTCACTTCCGTTACACACATCCGTCACCATGGAGATTTGCCCAAGCTAAATTTTTGTAGGTGCCACCAAAGAAGTTTCACTTCAAAAGGAGCACAAAGATTTCTACATTTGGTAGATACATAGCGAGAACTGAACCCAACAATGAAGGACTATACGTTCTTTTCTCATCCTCACAACACACACTCTCGAATAGATTATATTTTCACAAGCACAACTTTAGTCCCCCAAATCCCAAACATAGTATAAAATGGTCTGACCATGACCCGGTGGAAACAGATGTGATCAACCTGCACATCAATTATGCCAGGGTCCCTTGGAAACTCAATGAAGCCTTACTGAAAACACATGATGTAATGCAAAACATAGACCGAGAGCTTTCTTTCATACCAACGAGGGAAGTGTAACATCCCTGTCCCTCCTCTGGGAAGCCCACAAGGTCACAACTACAGTAGAGGTACACTAATCAGTATAGCAAATTGGGCTAAAATATACCAGTGACATGTTTACATTAAGAACATAGGTCTGTGTAACAAAAGGAGTCATTTGGTTGCATCTTTTGATCAAAACATCAAGCCTGACAACCTCATCAAGGTAGACTCTGTTTAGCCGGTACCTGCACTGAATATGTTATTTTTTATTGTCCTATGGACTAAACTTTGTGAAATATGTGAAAAGGTCCTGAAGGGTTTAAATGAAGCATATGCTTATTTGTGATTTAGTGCAGTTAAAAACTGGGCAAAGCAAGTATCAGATTCCCTTATTATAAAAGGTAGACTGTGGTGGGAAAAATACTCTAGTGTGAAATATGAAAACTTACACATCTATTCTTTCAGACAGCCATACATATTCACCTACTCTTCAGTGGAGGGTGATGTGTACTGACAATGAGGTGTATAATACCTTTATGCTAATTGGAGAATTGGTAGGAGCTTTTTCCTGAAGGGAGGAGCCATAAAGCTCCAAGGAACTGCTCAAAAAATCAGAAACCAGGCGAGCCAATAACCTACCCCTATGACGCAACGTATCAGTAACACTAATTAAATGCCCTAATCGAGTATGCAGCATGGACAATAATTGGCCTAACATTAGTGGAAGACTGTACATATTACCCAAATGTTAGGCCAATTCTCCCACTCCTCCCTTCTTTTTGTGATCTTCTCCCTCCCTCCCTATGCCTCAACTTGAAACACTAAGATGAAAGAAAATAATGCATATAGTCTAAATAATGGCAGCACTTTTTCCCATCTTTTTTTAGATGCTATTTATGTGGTAAAGCCTTGAAAAAAAAAATCATAATGTATATGTATAAAAGGCACATGTTAATGTATACAAGGAACATAATTTACCTAGTTTATGCTAAACATCTATATTATGTAAAATAAATGAGCATTTTGTTCTGACATTTTTAATGTGAGCACACATTGTAAAAAGTTTATACAATAGATTTTTGTTGTATAATAACATAAAGTTGCATACAGTATATCACCATTTTGTCGTAACTTGTGATATGATTAATAGCAGATTCTACATGTGCATTTTCAGCATTTAAAGCAGCAATCCGATCTACTGTACAGTACTCCATATTTTTTTTTTATAATTTGAACTAGGGGTAAACTGGACTTGAATTGCCCTATTCTCAGCTCTGGACCCTCAGGTTCCAGAGAAATTGTATTTGTTGTTTTCATTTTCCTATGGCCACAAGGTTAGCCTCATTCCAGTGGGTCAAAAGGAAGTTGTGATGTAATTGGGGTCATGATATTGCAGCTTCCTATTAGATGACCTAGACAGCCATTTTGATTTTTGTTTTAATTTAAAATTGCAAACACACAATGTACATTTTTTGGGAACTAGGTGGTTCCGGGAGCTGATAATAACAGGGTGCAGTTCTGGAAGACCTCCGTGTGCAGTCTCTACTAACACCAAATTAACTAATGGCACTGATTAGGCTAAAGAGTGTAATCTTAGGGATTGATGCCTCAAATAAAATATAAATATAAGAATTAATCGCTTTTTTTCTCATGTTAGCAAGTAAATATGGCAACAAGAAACTTGTTTTACATACTCCTTTGTGCAATGCAATTACAGGTAGAGTAGCACCAGAGGCAGTGTGTCATCCCCTTCACCTTCCCATTCTCCCACTTGGTTCTCAGAGTAATCCATAATTACAACAATGGGGTAAAATAAAATGTATCTTTGTTAATCAACACTATCAGTATTTCAGCACTCAATCTTCCACAGAACCCAGAAAAGGTAAACCTATACTTTCAGAATGATTTCACTTCATTAAGGAAAGAATCACATTTACAAAATTATATTTTTTGTATGCTATATGGGGTGGCATTTCAAAAACCAAAGATCCCCACCTATAATCTAATGCGTGTAAAAATGTTAACCGCATAGCCAATGGCTCTGTGTGATTAACTCTACATACACATGAACATCGACAGATGTATATCAATCAACTCAACAAATCTTATGGTTTGACAGATTTATGAAACACTCATTGAATCATACAAAAATGTTTAATGTAACTAAGATTTTTAAGCGAAAAAAAAAAAAGCTGTGTGAAGTCTTTGAACCAACTTAAAATGTTGCTTAGTCTAATGTTTTTAAGTTCCTCAATAAATATGTTGTCCTTTAGCATATGACTCCATATGTCATATAGTAGTCAAGCAGATATTAACAGCTGCCCACTCTGTCTCTTGGAATGAGTCGGAGTTCTGAGCCATGTTTAAGAAAAACATTTCCTAAGAAAAAGAAAATATATGAATGATTAAGAAACAGAACAAATATATTACCAAATCAAACAAACATGCAATAATGTTTCTGCTTCACTTACTAGTTTAAAAAGGATACCCCCTAGAAACTTAAATGCCCCTTGCATATTTATTTTCTTCCATCATGTGCCATTTTTAGCAGTTCCCTCTATTTAATTAAATATTTAATTACTTCCATTATTGCTATAAAACCTGAATATAATAAATAGTGCAGTAAGTTCAAAGTAAGAGCTAATTTATATGTATATACATGTATATGTATATATTTTCCCCCCTAGAAACACATGAATGTACCTTGGACACAGGACCCCTTTTCCTACCCGATCATCGTTTCCCTATTCCCTTGGATGTCTTACTCCTTAAAATCCCCAAATAAACACTTTAAAATTATTTTACCTTGGAAATATTTGCAAACATTGTAATGCGAGATTGTCGGGACTGCAAAAATTATTTTAAATACTTTGGTGCGGTTTTTAAATTAAATTGGAAAGACCAATCACCTAATTTTAGCCTGTTACAAATATGTCTGTCACGAATTCAAATGTGGTACTATGCGGGACTACATATTGGCCTTGTTTGTTTCATCACATTTTTCCCTACTTGAGGTACTCAGGCCGTCTATTCCAAGACATTTTGCACTCAATCACACATGTCTTTCATGCACGAAAGGTTCATTAAACAAGAATATGACAGGTATATTAATTTCACAGTAAGAAAGCTGGATTAATTAGTTCCTACTTGTTGCAATCACTTAATTTAAATATGCGCTATGGAGCTATTCTCGTATTGTACTTTAGTTATACCGTTAAATAAATATTTAATAGCCCTGTGCCCAAACCATCAGGATGAAATTTACATTCAGTAAGATCAGGTTTTAAATGAGTTTGTCCTCTGGCATGAGCACTCATATTTACAGTAGTTTAATGCCAGTTACCTCAGGACTGAAAATAATAATAATGGATTTTTCAATAAATGTATCATTTTGTTTATTACTTAATCTGTGTTCCTTCAAAACAATGGACTTTGCTTTTTCATTAATAAAAGCTTCTGCAACCAGACAAGCTTCTCCAGAACTATTTCCATCATGAACCCTCAACTTATATTCTTTGAAACCTACAAAACTGACACAAAGCTCATAACATTGGGATTTTAAACATTATGTAATAAGAGACCAACATAAAGTACAGTAAGCACCTAATGGTTAGAAATAAATTGATGTGCCTTTATTTGATCCGTTTTTACTTACCTGCTGTTTGGGCTGGGTTTAATCCTATTCCGTCTGTGTGACAAAAAGAAAAATACAGTATATTAGAAAGAAAAAAAAAATCAATACTAAAACCCGTCTAAGATTTGTTTATGCACAAAGAAAAAGTAGCTTAGTACAAATTCAGGTAAACACCCATAGGATACTTATCCTGAGAAAAATTGACTAATCTATATCAATGGAAGTCACTGATCGGGGCTTTTTTTTTTGTCCATTTTCCCAATTGCCTTCAAAAGGGAATTTCAGCCGAAAACTGCCTGCTTGGCCACTTTAGCACATATAGAAACAGCCACAAAGTTAGTAAGCAACACTTTGCATATTATAAAATAGGGGACCTTGATACCTGAAGTAAACAGATGATAAATGATGTGCTTGCTTCTGGCCCAGACATGGCAGTAGACATTAATTCTCTACTCCAAGATACAAAAAATTGTTAACAAGGGAGGTCAGCATAGTACTAAGCAATCATATATAAATAGAAAAAAAAAGGATTATGCGCGCCTTATTAGTTGGGTATTTTGTCTATTTTTACGACTGGGCTAAATTAATAAATAGGGACATTTGTACAAGTGAATCCCCTTCCCACAAATGGAAAGCAGATACGTTATTTGTTGTTTGCTATATTGGGGAAGGAATGTGCTCTTCCATCCAAATAATGTTTGTAACATCTTTACCCCTAGTAGAGGATTGCAACGGATTGAATGAGATCAGCACTACGGACAAACAAATAAAGAACGCATTAACCGGGCTTACCATTTGTTATGATCGCACTTGTTGCTGCAGGAACTTTAAACTAAGAGACAAACAACAATTTATGTTTAGTGAAAATATTTGAAAAATGTGATCAAGATTTTGTTAATAGGCATTTATTTGGCAAGGTTAACAAAACTAATGTTAATAGTATATTAGTAAATACCTTACTGCAAAATGGACATATATTTTCTACCCTTACCTAAACTGGGGTACCCTGGAGCTTATTCTTGATTCCTCAAAGTCCGGTGACCCCCTGGTGCTAAAGCACGGTAAGAAAACGGCTACATACTTGCCATTTTTTATTCGTGTCGGATTTGATAACATTTCTTTTTTAAATTTTAAAACAAGAACAATGACATGTTCACCAGACTAGGAACATAGCCGCCGGGCCAAGCCCTGACCTGGGTGCCATATTGTGTCCGGTGGGCACATATGCCAGAAGCCGGATCATGGAGGGGCCCCAGTTCATATTTTAAAAAGTTGTCTTGGGGAAAGAAAGAGCAGCATGGAACTCTTATTAAAATGCAATGATATAATATATTCAACACTCAATCATAAATAACAATGTTGAAACTGTATTAAAGAGCATCACTATACAAGTTACCATCTATTTCAAAATTGCATCATTAATGATATTATAAATAAAATGAAATAGTTTATGCTTTTGGCGGCATAATTGTACACAATTATCAAAACGATAATATAGCAAGTAGCTTCAGTTATACATAGATATACAGGTGTAGCAAGATTTACTGTTTTCGGCACCGGGGCAAGTCATTGAACTGCGAACACCCCTTTGATGGCAGATTATCGCTGTGGGGGTTTTTATCCGGAAGCATGTACCACCCACAGCAATATTGTGGCAGCAGTATCTCTAGAGTGTCAGCTTGAAGCTTTTTCAGCAGCCGCACCGGATTCAGTAAGTCTTACTACAGTACATCTGTATGTCAAGTGAGATAAACATTTTACTCAATTCTAACTGGGCGACATACTCATACCATTGTATATATGTAAATATAGTGAGTTATGGATATGTTGTGCAATAGGTTAAGAGTGGTTTAAGGACTACCGCCTATGCTTATTTTTTATTCTAATGTAATAAAGGTTTGATTATGAGGCAGTGTCCCTGTATTGTGAACCACTGAACTTGTCATTGTTGGACATTTTTTCTTTATTACAGTAAATCTCATCCTTAAAAAGGACAACCCACCCATGGATCAGTCCAATTTCCTCCAATGAGAATCCCTGTGCTATCCAGGTTACCCGATGGGTAAGCCCCCCCCCCCCCCCCCCAATAGTAGTAATAAAGAGTATTTTTCCAGTGGACATGTATTTCTATATATGCGAAGTATGATATGATAGATAGAGAGACAACAAAAAACCTCCACATGTCTTAGGCCGCGCGTATAGTGCCCGTGACCGGCGACGTCACCGCAACCGAAAGTTATATTTCGCTTTGCGGCGGCGTCGCGGGCTTCCGGGCATTTCATTTGTTCAGAGGCTGTCACATGAGGCGACAGCCAATGAAAAATCAAAAATTCACGGCTTACAAATTTGGCGACGCTGCTCCGTCACATTGCCGCCGTCGCACTTACAATAAGCGTACGCAGCGGCGGTGGTAATGTATTTGTTTTTGGGCGGCGTCATCGTCGCGGGCACTATACGCGCGGGCTTAGACAGGTCTGCAACCCTGCTTTTCGCCATCATCACCTAGCAAACAGTGCTTCCACTGCAGCAAGGGATTCTGGGAAATGACATGCAAATGAGCACACAGTGTCACTTTTTGCCTCAAAAACCATTTTTAACATGGTTCCCTATAGGCTTAAGCTTGCTGCATGGTCACAGCTTTGAGCACAGCCAGGGTGAATATATATATATATATATATCCATACATACATACATACATACATATAATTTATGTTATGGTGGGTGAAAAGGTGACTAAAAACCCACCACTGTATAGCATATAAAAATATTACTTGTGAGCACATTCACATGTCTTAGGCTAAGGCCCCGCTGCCTCTAACCACGCGCCCGCACTGCAGATAGGCGGCGCGTGGAGAGGCACTTGACCGCTATACGCGGTCTGTAGGGAGAGGGAGCTGGAGCGGGAGGGGGGGGCGTGACCAAAATGGGTCGGGTGGGCAGGGTGTTATGATGTGGGGGGCGGGACCATTACACACAGGCACACGCATGGAAACCCCTCTGCCTTGTTGCTTCTCCCCCCCCCCCCCTCTCCAGCACAGGATGGCATGGGACATGGATTTATATTAACCCCTACGAAGCCAGGGAAACCAGCAACACCTTGCTCTGCATGTCCTTTTTTTTTTTCAAAGCTTCTCCGGCAATGAATAGGGCTATATTTTGTGCTTGCCAAATATATACCCTGTGTCTCCTACCTGTCGCTCTGAAAATGATATGGTGTATATGGATGGTTTGAATTATTTGAGCCCTGGTGACGGTGTGTATTTAAGCATGAGATTTCTCTCTCTCCCACACACGTGAGAAAAGAAAGAGGCTCGTTAAAAGTGCATGTTGCTTCTCTCCCTCCCCCCCTCTCCTCCCCTGGGAGACGAGCTCAGCAGCCGAAGCTGGCCGCAACCTCCCCAGCTCGCGCGGCCTGAAACGGGCACCGGAGGGGAGGTGAGGCAGGGAGGGGGGGATGTTGCCATGCTGCACAGAGGACAGTGCAGATTTCGAACCACACAAACTCCCGTAGCTCGAGACAGCTCCCCTCCTCCTCATCTCATTGGCTCCCTGCCGCACCACGTGACGCGTCGCTGCTTGGGATCACGATCCTCTTGTATCCCCTGCTGGCTGACGTGTCACAGTGCGCAGCGAGCATTGCAGAGAGGAGGGACTGAGGCCAGCTCGGGAGGAACACGTCTGGTGAGTGACGCGCACACCGCCGGATGCAGCGGGACCCAGGCCTTAGACAGGTCTGCAACCCTGCTTTTCGACATTATCACCTAGCATACAGGGATTCTGGGAAATGACATGCACACAGTGCCACCTTTTGTCTCAAGACCAATATATGTGTGTGTGTGTGTATTTTTTTGGTGGGGGTGGGGGAGGGGGGGGAGAAAGAGATTTACAGCCTGAATTTAATTGTGTGACTGCATGAACGTTTCTACTAAATTCTAAATTATACGTAAATTGTTGATAGTAAATACAAATCTTATTAATTCGGTGCTCATTGCTTAGCATATCATGGGGTGAACATGTATTATTGCTTTTTCATGTCGATCATCTCACTGACGAGAATTCCTTTAGAATTCTCAGATAAGAGCTAATCGATACTTCTCCTTTCTGAACGACCAACAATAAGAGGAATATGTGGCTTCAAGAAACCTATTTCTTAATGCAAAATATAAATTCCCTCAGATGAGGTCTCCGATCTTTCTGTTGTGGCTTTTGCTGCTTCTCACTTTTGTGAATCTGTCAACAAGATTGCTCATCACTTTGTCAATTTAATGGTCTTACAGCATTCCTTATTACAGCAACTAACTGCTTGGAAAAAACTCCCAAAAAACAAGCACATGGATACAATTTATCCCCGCACAGCTGGCTGATCAATTCACATTTGCTGTCTTTGAGTGGGTTTCATCAATTTCACATTGTTTAACTTTAGACACAGAACACTGTACTACGCAAAGGACACCAGAGCCAAAGAGGGGATTGTAAGCTGTTTTTTTTAATAACAGCATTGCGTTTAGTTATGGGAAAGATGAAGTACAGGATTTGGAAAATATGTGGAAAAGAGATATATATATATATATATATATATATATATATATATATATACACACAGTATGTACACACACATTTTTTTTTTACATGATCAATGAAGTGACTGTATTTGTTTTCCCAATGACAAATGGATAATTATCATTTTGTTTAAACAAAAAGTACATTAACCATTATGATCTTGGAAGCTCCTCTCAGCTTTCAAATTCTATTTTGTTTTTTAAAAACTTAAAGCAACGGAACAAGTGGGTTTCTTTTAAGGTGGGATGCAGGAGGTCTTAGGAGCTGAACCGCATTCATTTCAGCTCCGGGGACACCCTGCTCCCCAAGATATATACCTCTGTAGGTGATGCCGCTAGCAGCTCCGCAGGTTTAAAATTCCTGGCCACGCAGGCCAATAGGAAGCCGCAAAGGATTATGGCTTCCTTTTGGCCCGCGTGACACGGGTACTTTAAATCTGCCATTTCAATAGCCCCACAGCGCCAAGCCAACACCCCCTCCGAAGGCAAGTATCTCAAGAAGCAAGGGGTTCCCAGAGCTGAAATTAATGCGGTTCAGCTCTGGAGACCCCCTGCTTCAAACCTAGAACGTTTATTAAAAAAAAAAAAAAAAAAAAGGAAGGAAACTTTAAGGATACTTTACAATACTGAACATTTTATAAAAACTCAGCCATAGACCCCTAATTGTAAAAGCTAAATCTACTGTCCAACCACTATTTCTTGATTTTCATACTATAATATTACTTTACACAGAATCATAGACTGACACCTGAAAAGAACCACATGGACCACATAGTATGCCTATCCTCAGACCTGATTTGATCCTTGGCTTTCCTTTCTATTTAGGGTGCCTTGCGTCTATCCCTAGCTTTCTGAATTCCACTACCACTTCTGCTGGCAGACTTTCAAAATGTACACAAAACATGCAGCAATACAATGTAATAGGGGTGCCAAAATGGGGGTGTTTAAAACAGAGCGAATAAAGGGTAGAGGATACCACCTTTACTGACATAAATACCATTATTTTTGTGCTTTTTTTATTTTAGATTTTACCCTGGGATCAATTTAGATGGTTTACCTTAAATTTACACAATGCAATTAATCCAATCAAGAGCTGGATATTGAATATGCCTGATTGATGTTTGGGGTAACTGCACATTTATTTCAGTCAATTGCTCATTGTTCAGCCTGTAGTCACAATTTTTTTCCCTTTGGAAAAATATAGATTGATGTCAGAAAGATAAATTAGCTAACAAGTCATGTCATATCAGTATCAAGGTCTACAGTCCACAAGACACATTAATAAATGCTTACAGGTATAAAAGCTGGTTACGAATTATAAATGAAGAACGAATAGGGCAGTGTCTCTCCAGGGAACGTGTTCCATGTGTCATTACCACAATAAAAGTTGCTAGGGAAACCTGCTCTTGCACTGACATTTTAATCAGGAAAAAAAAAAAAATAGCAGACAAGGAAACAATTTTTTCCAGCTGACTTCCCTTTGCTTTGTCCCTCTCAGCAAACAACACTTAGGAAAATCCAAATAATTTGCCACAGGAAAGAAAGCATCTCTGTATTTCTTCTTACAATTGCAGTGCTTATGCAAATAGATCTAATATGTGTACAGTAAAACAGCAGAAAACAAATACAGATGTAGGACAGAACAGTGAAAATCCATTATAGGATATATAAGGGACTATACTACAGCAGCACGTACAGTAGCTATGTATAATAAATACCAATTGTAATGTCCAAGAAAATACAATTTAATTTTAGAAGTAAAGCTGAAACACAAAATCACACTCAAGGGAAAGGAAACTAAAGCTTGCATGTAAAAAAACACAAACACTATTTAGATCTGATAAAACATTTTATGCTGAAAGAACTTGCTGGTATCGCTACAAAAGTAAGATCCCACCTTTATATCTAAACCTTTGACTGTTGCAAACGACCAGTGCTTCAGGCAAAGATTGAACCATAAATAATGGTTCAAGATAGTATTTCAGAAAGTAAATAGACGGCAGGGTATTTGTGTTCTCTTCACGCAATGGCTTATTTAACTTTTCTGAAAACCTTACTTTATTACGTCGCCATCATTACTGTAATTCGTGTGTTCCACGTAAAGTAACCAGCGTGACGCTTTTACGCAATGAACATGAAGGTACTTACTTCTTCTGCTGCAAACTTTAATACCGCAGTGAACGGGGTATTTTCAGGAACACTTAGCCTGAAGACAAAAAGGTGAGAAAATGTGATGCATTTTTAAAACGTCTTATTTTTTTTTATAATGTTTAATACATGGCTACTAGATTAAATATTTAACTATCAATGCTTTTCTTTATGGACGTGCAGTACAAATGAATCGTGGTAAATGTCAGTGGTTTTTTTTTTCCCCCCGACAGTACAGCTTTAAGATGCTAGGTTCTTGTTGTCGAGGCTTGGCAGACAGTTCTCTGAAGCTCCAAGGACTTTTGTTATGAACCCTAAAACAGTACACTGCTACCCCTGAAACAATGAAAACTTATATTGGTTCAGTTTTACATCTGGTAAGGCAGCGGAGGACAACTCGGGTCAGGTTTGCAGGATATCCCTGCTTCAGCACAGGGGGCGCAATCAGTGGCTCAGTCTTTGACCAAATCAAACACTGAACCACTGATTAAGCAGGGATATCATGAAAGCCTGACCTGTTGGACTGGAGTGGCCCACTCCTGTGGTAATGTAAAGGCTAATAAACCAGCAGAAAAGAAAACTACACAAGACACAGAAAATCAATAACCGAGATAAAAGACAAATGCTCAACGATAATCTGGACCGAATCCTGTTTTACTAAAGTTGATGATTACAGTATCGATGATATTATCTGTGCCGTTACTGCCTCACACTTACAATGATTTAGAATGACTTGTCTTAATGATCTGCGATAATTAGTTGTAAGGAATAATACAAAATGTAGGACCATGAAACTAATTTAAAAAATAAACAAACAAAGTATTGATTAATATATATAAAAAAACATACACTTTGTAAGGAAGCCGTGCGTCTGAAGTGAGCGTGATTTTAAACGTCACCTTTGACCTAAAAAACATAAAAATATATGAATTAATACTGCACCCCCATCATAACAATGACTGTATTGATATAGCATTGCTTAACTTGTTTTACAAAGGGGCCAGATCAGAAAAATTATTTGTCCACAATGGTATTTAATACAGTACATTTAATAAAAATTGAAAAAGCAAACAAAAAGCTTAAGCGAACAGAAAGCTTAAGGTACAGAGTCAAAGGTTAAAAAAACATTTATATGAGGTTATTGAGGTTTATTGCGGTGTCAATAGTGACTTTAGAACTGCTTTATTAACATTTCCATCCACACAAGGAACGAAGGTTGATTTTTGATAAAAGTTTTTGTAAGGACTAAAACATTGATTGTTCAATGAAGCAACTGAAATGCATGGGTCGAAAAATCTCGGACGCCTACAAATTCACTCCTGACGTCTGTTAGAGATGATCTACAAGTTTGAGAAGCCCTTGTGTAAAATGCCATGACATTAACAAGGGATCAGCCAATCAGTGGAGAGCATTAGTAACCACACCCTTTCCTCCGACACATGGTTCTCTGTGTACGCTGTGCCCTGCACAAGGGGGAGGCAGTGAACGGGCTAAAGGAGACGGTGAGTGAAACAGAGCAGCCAGTAAGGGGCAAAGCGCTGGCTCCTAAGTATTTTATATTTTCGGCCACCCCTGATAAAATTAAATGCAAAATCGTGCACTTGGACCACAAAAAACAATGCAGGCAAATACAATATTATTATTGTTGATTGGTAGAGCGCATATACTGTGCCGCGGTACAGTGGGGGTACAGAGATTTGAGAATTACATAAACAGTTACATACAAATATGGACAAGCATGCACCCCAATACACAAAGTAATGGGGGCCCTACTCATGAAAGGTTACACTCTAGAAGGAATGAGGGACAATGTTGAAAAAAAGGTAAAATGGCTGCTCATTGTGGGATGGAGTATGCATCATGGTGGAATTTGGTCCAGCCGCACAGTTGTTACCAATAGGGTTGGCAGGTGCATGGTGTAGGGTGCACTGGGTAGACTTCCTCGAAAAGGTGAGTTTTCAGGGAGTTTTTAAATGACGACAGGAAGCTGGGGGAGAGTCTGATGCTGCATGGTGGTGAATTCCAAGAGAGGGGGCAGCAAGGAGAAATCTTGAAGGCGGTAGTGAGAGTAGGTAGAGGTAAAAGGGAGCATTTAGGTATATATTTGAAGATGAGGGCTGATATGTAAGGGAGGGGGTGTCAGAATTGTTGAGAGCTTTTTGTCAGAGCTAGGGTTTCATCTTTGATTCTAGACGATATGAGACGTATAGCGAAGCAGCAGGAGAGTGGTGAGTGAGGTACAGTAGATTATTCTGGCAGCAGCATTTTGAATGTATTGGGAAAGGCGGACAAGGGAAATGCCAACTAAGGCTTTGTCCCCGCTGGCGCTGAGCGCGCTCATGCTTGGAGAGCTCTTCAAGCATGAGGGCTGGGTGTTCTTAAAATTTTCGCAAATGCTCGCGGGGGTGGGGGGCGTTTCGGAACGACGCTGCAGGGGAAGCTGAGCGCGCTAGAAAGTTTAAAAAATGTGTTTATCTAATCGCCGATGAGCGTGTGTGCCCGCGCATTGCGTGATCGGTGACTTGTATATATACATATACACATACATACAAGTCACCTCGCCAAGCGCCGCCCTCTCAGCGAGCTCAGCGCTAGCGGGGATGCGCTTATAGTGCCGGCGACGTCGCTCCAAAACCAAAACCAACGCTGACTCTGTCGCAAGCGCTTATAGTAAGCGCGACGGAGCGACCAAAAATTTGGAAGCGGGGTAAATTTGATTTTTCAGAGACTGTCGCCACATGTGAAAGTCTCAGGCTAAGGCCCCGCTCCCAGAGTCAGCGCACCCGCACTGCTGACAGGCGGTGCGCTGAGATACACAGACCGCGATATGCGGTCTGTAGGGAGCGGGAGCCAGAGCGGGAGGTGGGCGGGTGGTGGGCGGTTTGACAGGGAGGGGGGCGTGGCTTGAGCGGAGGGACCCGCTACTCTCCCCCCTCCTCCCTCCACGGACTCGGGCTGGAGCTGGAAAGTAAGTTTAAACACACACACGCAGGCACTCATTCATATACACACACACACACACACACACACAGGCAGGCACTCACGCACTCACACACACACACGCGCGCACACACAGGCAGGCACGCACACACACACACACACACACACACACACAGGCAGGCACTCACGCACTCGGGCACACACATACACACACAGACAGGCACGCACTCAGACACACACACAGACAGGCACTCACCTGCTTTCACTCCACACTCCTCCCCGCTCCCCGAAGCCTCTCCTCCTCCCGAAGCCTCCCCTCCCCATTGGCTCACAGCCACACACGTCACGCGTCAACGCTAGGAAACACCATTCTCTGGTGTCTCCAGCGGCTGACGCGCCACAGCGTGTAGTCAGCTGTGCAGCCAGTGGGGACCGGGACCGTCTCGCGAGGATTCCCCTGCTGGTGGGGAACTCGCTACATTGCCGCCCGCGCCAACGAGCGCAGCGGGACCGAGGCCTCAGAACCAATCAATAACCCCGTCGCTAGCGACATCGATGAAAGTTAAATTATAACTATCGCGGGTGGCGACGGCAACGGTTGAGTCGCCGTCCCCAGAACTATACGCACGGCCTAAGAGAAGGTTGCAGTAGTCAAGGCGAGACAAGATGAGTGAATTCGGATTTTAGTTTCATCACGAGTGAAAAAAGGGCGTATCCTGGCAATATTTTGGAGGTGTAGACGGCAGGACTTCGTGAGGAATGAAGGAGAGATCAGTCAAAGATGACCTCTAGACAGTGGGCTTGAGGTGTTGATGAGATAGTGGTATTATTAACAGCGAGGAAGAGTTAGGGTGTAGGGGCGGCAGTGGAAGGGGAAGAGAGTATTAGTTCTGTTATGGACATAA
Organism: Ascaphus truei; assembly: GCF_040206685.1. Lineage (NCBI taxonomy): Eukaryota > Metazoa > Chordata > Amphibia > Anura > Ascaphidae > Ascaphus > Ascaphus truei. The sequence continues at coordinate 359,374,423 of NC_134485.1, forward strand.
TAAGCTTTAAGTAACGATGAAACATCCAGGAGGGGATTGTAGAGGCACAGTTGGTAACACAGGACAGGAGAGAGTGGGAGATCGGGGGAGAAGTAAATTTGTGTGTCATCAGCAGAGATGATACTGAAAGCCAAAATTTTGTATTAGTTCACCAAGAGAAGGTGTGGAGTGGGAATAGCAGAAGAGAAAACACTGAAGGAGCAGTTGGCTATGTAGAATGTGAACCAGAATGTGAATACAGAAGGCTGTGTCATGGAGGCCAATTGAGTAGAAAGTGTTCAGGAGAAGGGATGATCAGTGTTGAAGGTGGCACAGATATCCAGGAGAATTAGTAAGAAGTGACCCTTAGGCTGTGCTTATACTGCCGGCGACGTGACCGATGACGTCACCCGTCGCGATAGTTGCATATAAAGTTTTGGCGACGCCGCTGGCTACATGGCCAGTGACGTCAGAAAGGGGGAAGGCAGAAGGACGGAGAAGCTCTCAGACTGGCCACAAGGTGAGACCATCGCTGAAAAAAAATCAGATAACAGTGACTACCAGATTTTTGGTAGCGCCGTTGCGTGCACTATATGTGCCGACGACGGCGACAATGCATTTGTTTTGACGCGACGTTGCGTCGCTGGCACTATTAGCGCATCTTAAGACTTGGCTGAGATTAGTTCATTGGCCACTTTTGTTAGTGCTGTCTCAGTGGAGTGTAGAGAGCGAAGACAAGATTGCAAAGGGTCAAGCAGGGAGTTGGAGGCTAGAAAGTGAATTAGACGGTTGTATACAAATTGCTCAGGTCGCTTGGAAGCAAAGGGGAGAAGACAGATAGGGTGGTATTTAGAGGGGAAGGCTAGATCAAGAGAGGGATTCTTTTAAATGGGCGTGAGGAGTGCGTTTGAAAGATGATAGAAAAATGCCAGAGGTGAGAGAAGTTAGAAAGGTGAGTTAGTGTGGGGCTTAGTATGCCAGAGAGGGTGCAGAGGTGGTGTGAGCAAATAGGATCAGGGGGCAGGTTGTAGGGTGAGATAGTGAGAGGAGCGCAGAGACCTCATCCTCAGTCACAGAGCTAAATTAGCTCAGGGTGAATTTAGGTGTGAGGGGAAGTCCATGTTGTGTTGTGGAACTTGACATCTAGAGATGTCATGTCTGATTGACTTAATCTAGTCTGTGCCATGGGTGGCTATGTCTTGCTTTGAGGGGAGAAGGTAATAAAAGGTAGCGAATAGGCGTTGAGTTAGATGACCGAGTTCATTTGAGTGAAGAAAAGTAGGTTTGCTTGGCAAGGGAAAGGGCAGTGTTATAGGACGAGAGCATGAATTAATAGTGGATGAAGCCTGCTTTAGAGCGTGATTTCCTCCAGTACCGTTCCACAGTGCATGAGCACATTTGGAGATAGCGGGTAAGGTGTGTGCACCAGGGTTGTGGCTTAGACTGTCTGGCGTAACAGCAGATATTTTATCTAATGCTGAGCTTATAGTCAGCGTGGTTGTGCTAGCGTGCGCGACAAGCACAAATTGCTTAATGCATATGAGGCCGCCCCTAGTGCGCGAACACGTTTTTGAAGAGACAAAAAGTTGTCTTTTCAAGGGTTACGTGAGCGGTTCAGCCACTGAGGGCGGACCAGCTTTGTGACGCGTCCGCCACGCCTCCCCATCGCCTGCAGCTCAGTTCACACATCGCTGGGGCTGCAGGCGTGCGCGAGTCTAGGCGTTCAATCACGCGCGCAGGTAGTATAAGCTCTAAGGCCGAGTCCATGGTCCCTGCTGGCGTGCTGAGGCGCAGGGAAAGCGAGTGCTTTCCCTGGCCTTGCGGTTGCTTACCGCAAGCGCTCTCAGCAGCCGTCAGGGGGCGGTCCGGGGGCGGGCCAGTGACGTCACGGAGCTGGTTCGCCCTCATTGGGCGAACCGCTCACGTGACCGGCCTGTCTCGCCGGCAAGCGGGGGAATTTTAAATTCCCCCAAGACCTGCGCTTCCGCACGTACACGCGGAAGCGCAGGTGAGCCCCTACTAAAGCCGCTCTAATTGCGGCTGTAGGGGCTCAGTGCTGAGCAGGAGCGCGCGTCAGCACGCTTCCGCAAGCACGCAGCAAACATGTCCGGGGCCTAAGGCTGATGATAGTGCACTGTTGTATAGAAAGTTTGCTGGGTCAGTACAGGAAAGAGGAGAGATGGAAGCGAGGCGAGGTTGTAAAGATGCAGAAAATTGGAGGGGGTCTGGACCATACAGATTTCTGTGCGTGTAGAAGTAGGTGTTGTAGAGGTTGCATAGGGTGGAGCAATGCTAAACGTTAGGAGGTGATGATCAGAGAGACGAAAGGGCATGTTAGAGAAGTCAAAAACAGATTGTCTGCGGGGGGCACAGGGTTTATAGAGGCCCCACGCGCTTCCCGAAGGCACTTAAATTAAGTGCCGGGGAAGAGGTGAAGGCCCCTGTAAACTGCACTTACCTTGCTCCTGGAGACGCGTCGCCATGGCAACATGTCATGGTGCCGAAGCCAAGGTAAGGGGGGGGGGGTGCGAAGAGAGGGCAAGAGCCAGCAGGGGGGCACAGGGAAAAAAAGATTGCGCTCCCGACTTAAGAAACTTGGTTACAAGCTCCTTACAAGTTACTCAGCCAGAGACCCTTTTTCTTCTTCCTCAGAAGGGCTTTATACCTTACGTGTGCAACTACTAGCATAGGCAGCTGGAAGTCCCCACCATGTTTCTAAAGGGATCTCTGTAAAATGGCTATGTACATGGTGGTACCACATACTCACATTATATATTTTCTACAAATACAGGTGGGATCATTTTACTACAAACTTTAGAGGTATAATTCTTGATGTCCCTTTTTGACCAGCTCCATGGTAGTGAAGAAATCACTGAGTAGAGCTGCAGGTCACACCTTGTGTGCAGGATACAGGTCCACTAACACTTTCGTTGCCAGAGGGTTCTTGCTTTACGTGCCGCAGCCCCCTCCGACAGCGAACCTATCCGCCCTCCCCGCCCTGAGCACTGACATTGTCTCCTGGGATCTTTCACGGTGCCGACTCCGCAGAACACTTGCCAACCACGGGAACCACCAGCATCAGTCACACCAGCAACTTGCCTTACGTCACAACGATTGAAGGTCCGACAGCGGAGGCTGTCCCTTAAAGCGCCTGACACAAATGACTGTAACATTAGCAATGGCGAACAAAACGTTGCCTCATCTGAGCGGTCTCAAAATACATAGTACCCGTTTTCAGAAATAACGCTGGACCTTTCTTTTCATACAGTGAAAAATCAGAGATATAATATTGTTCTCTGCACAGGCTACCTTATAGTGCCACATCACAAGGGGCTTAGCGTGGGACACGTGTTTATTGGACATGGAAGCATTCAGTGCGGTGACGTCACTAGATACGAAGCACCACGGCGGCCATCTTATGTTAGGGAAAAATGAATTAAAGGGAGTAAGAGTTGTGGAAACAGAGCACAGCTCCGTTTTCTAGTTAATAATGCAGGTTTGCCACCTTCATTTTTCATTTAACCTAACTCATATGGGGTTTATTTGAATAGGAAGTGAGCTTTAATTCCCTTGGAACTAGTGAGCATTGAGTCAGACGTGGCACATACAAATATGTACACTTGATTTGCTTTCTCAGTATGGGATAGAGATAGAGGAGCTTCCAAACAAGTGAGTTACCCTTAGGAATTTACTAAATACAGATATATAGTACCAATAAAATGTGCATCTATGGATTCATCCGTTTATACACACAATATACAGATATAAACACAAAATTGAAGTAGTGTTAAATACCCCGTTCCCAGCTGATTATTAGCAGATTGATGACTAATCTCCCAGCTACTTTAATTTGCTGAAGCTTCAACTACTGGCAGAAATAGGTATAGCTACATTTATATGTAGCCAGGTACACGCCGGTCTCCCCGCGCACCCGTTTCCCCCCTCTTTACCTCAGTATGTATGCAGGGTGAATAGAGTTGCCGGTAGTTCTCACCCCCAGGGCACCTTCATGTTAGGCGTGCGCGCGCGCACGAGCGCAGAGTCACGCATGCGCAGGAGCTGCAAGGGTCGGGAAGAGCCCTGAAAGGTTGCGCATGAGTGGGGTAAGGTCACGGCGGCCATTAGAGTCGCGCAGGCGCAGTGCCCTATGGCGCACGCGGTTCCAATGTTAATTGTGCAGCACAGAGACTACAACTCCCATGATGCCCAGGGAGAAAGCTGCCTAGTGACACACGAGAGTCAATGAGATGGCTGGACTGCTTCACAAGGAAGGAAAGACTACTGCCTGCTGGGAGAGGAAGTCAGGACTCAAGACCAGGAACCTGAAGGAGCAGGTTAGGTCCACGGAGCAGTGCTCCAGGGGCTAGGCCAGCGGTATACCCCCAGGGCCCAGTTAGTCCCCTGAGACACTGTAGATAAGTGACTGTTTGGTGTAGGGAACTGCCTTATGACAGGGACTCCTTCACTTACTCATAGAGAGAGAGATGATGCAAGACAGTTGCTGACTGTCAGCACAGCGTGTAGCTGAAAGAGGATCTGACTCCATAGCAGAGACTATTGGAACAAGGGATAATCCGGCTGGGGATACCTCCCCTGGGGAGTCAGTGTCTGTATACAGTTCTGCAGAGGGCAGCGTAGCTCATCGTGGGATCACGTTGCGGAGCGGTTGATTGTTCAAGGATTATCCTGGTTAGGACCATAACCAGGAAGGTAGTATATTACGTGCACCAACGGGCCCCAACACACGGAAGCGCTATCCCCACATTCACATTAACTCTATAGCTGGTGGACACTCAGAGGTTAAGTGCCCTGGCACATTGGTACACCAAGGACAAAGGGTGATGCAATGAATGACGTGATGTATTGCTATGATTGATATGCAGGGTTATATCCTGATGCTGTTGATGTAATACTGTTATGCTCTGATAAGGTTACCTAAGTAAAGTATATGCTCAGTAAATACTGTTCTCATACAGCCGTGTGTGTGTTTACTGTATGGTTGTTCTGGTAAGGGCACACTCCCACCACGCTGGGATCCCTCATCAGTGGAGGTGCTGCACCGAGTGTAAGTGTACCCCAGGCTCCCAGTGGCGGAGGCTCAGGCCTCTTGTCAGCCTCACAGGTGACAGCAGAACCAGTAGTTATAGTACCCTAGGGGTACACCCGCTACATATAAATATAGAACATAATAATACAGGTACAGCCCCTGGTAAATAGGTGTAACAGGTGTTCCCCCACCCCTAGGGAGATGTCACTGTTACTTGTTCTCGCTGTGCTGTACCTGTGAGGCTTACAGGATTGCCGAGTGTCTGCCGATGGTAGTGGGGAAGACGAGACAGGCTTTCAGGATATTCTCAGCTCTTTCTGGGTACAGAACCTCCATTTCCAGCAAGCCCCAGCAAAGCTGGGTGCAGTTCCTGCAGGAAAACCACCTTGGACTTCCCCTGATAAAGGGGGAGTGTAAAAGGAGTATAAAAATAGCAATTGGTCTTTATTGAGTACAGCCGTACACAATCAGCAATGCATTTCCTATTGTCCCTGGAATCATCCTCCAGGGCCTGAGGCCCCAAAGGTCTATCCTTTGATCCCCTACTCCCTAGTGGAGTAAGGGGTTACAGTTCCCACTCCCACGAGGGAGGGGGGATAGAACAACAACCCACTCCCTTGAGGGGAGAAGGTAGAACTCCCAACTGTCAATTCCCAACTGCCCACTGTTACCAGGGGTGGGGCTTCAGGTCTCAGCCCCGTGTGGGCAGCACTTAGGCCTCAGGCCACCTCCCCTCTGTCACTCTAGGAAGCTGCTTACTACAGCAGGGCGTAGATTTAACCCTAACACTGCCTGCACTGGTACCAGGGCTTATGTGTTAGGCAGGACATATTAGTAGCCACGGTGATACATGCCTACACAGGTACAGATGGACAGTATGGGAAACTCAGGATTATAAATATTTGGCACTGATTCAATAAATTGCAGTGCATTTAAGTGAGTTGTAATGACAATAAGGGGGATCTTTGTTGAATTACATGGTACAGTAGACAGTGCCTGGTGAATTTGCCACATTATTAAATTCTGGACCTTATTATCTTTAAACAGTGACATTGCCATTCATAGCTCGAAAAAGACAGCCATAAAAAATATATTTGGACCTCCAATGGTTCCAATGTATAGAAATATAACGATATAAACAATTCGAGTAATATCAGTAGCTTTAAATGCAGGTATATGCAGTGACATAGCGGAACAGCTTGATAGTTGAAAGAGGATACAGACTCAACAGAATTGACATATGGATAGAGCCCGTAAGCTGAATGTGAACAATTGACGGGAAATAAGTGCTAAAGAGAAAATGAGAATTACCTCTTCTATGTTATCCCGGTGTAGTGTGAAGTATCTCGTAATGAAGCATCGTCTCCTTCTAGCTGTTGTGGATCCTGTGTAACGAGTCCTGCAAGGCTACTGCGTGTCCGTCAATTCAGGAAGCAGGATATAAAGACGAAGCAGAGGATTGGCTGAACATCCAACTCGAGGAAAAAAAGCTCTACCAACTCGCCGGGATGCAAAAAAAAATATTTTTTTATTAAACTACATAATAAAAACAGAGGACATACAGTTCTGGGGACAAAACAGGGGAATTCTCCTCCCATGCGTTTCACGCTAAAAAACACTTTCTCAAGGAGTGTCAGGCAGGGCAGATTAGTAGCCAAGGTGATACATGGCTACTTAGGTACAGATGGACAGTATGAGAATCTCAGCATCATAAATATTTGGCAAAATACACAGATTCCCAACAAGCTCTGAGAAACCCCAACCATTACCACACAATAAATATATATATATACAGTGTTCGACAATCATATACATTTACACACCCGGGGCGAGTGGATTTAACCTCCGGGCGAGTAAATATTGGCCCAAGCAGCACATGTGTTTGTTTTTTTAAATTTTCCCTGCTCGCGCTGAATTTTCCCTGCTCGCGCTGGCTGAAAAAAAACTCCCCCTACCTGACAGCTGATTGGCGCGCGCTCCCAGGCTTTGTGGGTGCGCGGCCAGGCTCTATATGAACCCTCCCCTAACAAGCAGCCATTCTTTTCCCATGGAGGACACAGTAAGTATTATCTGTGCCTTCCCCCACCTCCCTCCCCTCCCCGGCACTCCTGCTGCCCGCATTTATGGAGATGGTAGCGGGGGTGCCCCCTCATGTCCCCGCTTCCCCCCGGTCCCGTGTCAGAGAGCGCGGCAAGAGATGGGAGCGGGGATGCCCCCTCATGTCCCTGCTTCCCCACCCCCCCCCCCGCTCCCCCGGTCCCGCGTCAGAGAGCGCGGCGGGTGATGGGAGCGGGGATGCCCCCTCATGTCCCTGCTTCCCCCCGATCCCGCATCAGAGAGCCCGGCGGGTGATGGGAGCGGGGATGCCCCCTCATGTCCCCGCTTCCTGCCCCCTCAGGTCCCTGCGGAGCAGGAGATGGGCGCGTGGGGCGGGGGAGGGAATGGGGGGGAGCGTGGTGGTGCTGGTCGCGGCCTTTCCAAAAGGTGTGTAGAGAGAGAGTGAATGTGTGTGTGTGTGTGTGTGTGTGTGTGCATGGGAGAATGTGTGTGTGTATATGGGAGTGTGTGTGTGTGTGTGTATATATATGGGAGAGTGTGTGTGTGTGTGTGTGTGTCTGTGTATATATGGGAGTGTGTGTGTGTATATATGGGTGTGTGTGTGTGTGTGTGTGTATATATATATGGGAGAATGTGTATGGGAGTATGTGTGTATCACCAGAGGTACCCCCCAGTCAGTCACCCCCTCTGCCCCGGTCAGTCAGTCACCCCTGCCCCGGTCAGTCAGTCACCCCTGCCCCGGTCAGTCAGTCACCCCTGCCCCGGTCAGTCAGTCACCCCTGCCCCGGTCAGTCAGTCACCCCTGCCCCAGTCAGTCAGTCACCCCTGCCCAAGTCAGTCGCCCCAGTCAGTCAGTCACCCCTGCCCTAGTCAGTCAGTCCGTCTCCCGTCTCTCTGGTCTCCCCTCTCTCTGGTCTCCCCCGTCTCCCCTTCTCTGGTCTCTCCGTCTCCCCGGTCTCTCTTCCTCTCCCCTCTCTCTTTCTGTCCCCCTCTCTGTCTCTTTTTCTCCCCCTCTCTGTCTCTTTCTCTCTCTCCCCCCTCTGTCTCTCTGTCTCTGTCTCTCTCTCCCCTCTCTCCTCTCTCCCCTCTCCTCCCTCTCTCCCCTCTCCTCCCTCTCTCCCCTCTCCTCCATCTCTCCTCCCCTCTCCCTGTATCTGGATATCTTATTTACCCTATATATCTTAACTGTCCTATACTACACCAAAATAACTTATACTGCTTTCTTCCAGATCTGACTCAAGCTTCACACGGAAGACATCGGAATCCCCCCTAACCCAGAAGGCAGGTAGGGAACACCCCCCCTCCAACTTATAACATTGCAGGAATGAGGTACCTGGACATTGAGGGACTGCGGATCAGGTAAGATCCCAGGCGGGATTGCTGCTTTAGATATTGTGAAGCGGGGACGTCCAGACACTGGTTAAGGGGTTCAGGAAACTAGTCATTCACATCTGGCTTTTATTTCTAGATCCGACATTTAGATACCCACACACACACACGTAACAAGGACTAATTGTAGTATAATGTAATAAATACATTTGTCAAAAACGAATGTTATTCTGACTAGGAATTTAATAAATGTATTTTATTTATATATTTTATTTTAAGGTGGGGTTGGGGGCGGGACTAGGGGTGGGGTTGGGGGTGGGACTAGGGGCGGGGTTTGGGGCGGGACTAGGTGGTGAGTAGATTTTTTGGTTGGGCGAGTAGATTTTTGGGTGATTTGTCGAACACTATATATATATATATATATATATATATATATAAACAGGTGTTCCTTACCAGGCAGACCAGAGAATCCAAGACCACGCAGCAAGAAAGGAGACAGCACTCAATATAAAGTCCAAAGATGTATTAAAGACAGGCACATTCAATGTCAGAGTCTCCTAGACCTCCTGCCTAGCCATAGTTCTTCTTTGTCCACTGGGTTTGCTGCTGTCTTCTGTTTCCTCTGGGTTCCTCTGTCTGCCTGTCTGTCTTCTTGTTGCTCCTGTCTCTGCCCTTTATAGCTTCTGCTTCCTGGTTTGTTCAATTGCCTTTGCTTCAAGTCAGACTCCTATCACATGCCTCTGTCTTTGATCCTGATCTGTTCCTGTACCTGTATTTGTAGTCTGTTCACAGTAAAGGCCCTTGCTAGTAATCTGGCTTGTCCCTGTTTGTTCCTTGCTCCCCGGTCTCAGTCCCTGCTCCCCGGTCTCAGTCCCTGCTCCCGGACCTGTCCTGCCTCGCCTGTCCTGTTCCAGTCTCCTCGTTGCCGACCTCTGCTTGTTACCTGACTTCGCTACCTGCCGCCTGCCTCGGACCCCTGCTTGTTACCTGACTTCGCTACCTACCTCCTGCCTCGGACCCTTGCTTGTGACCCCTACTTCGCTTCCTGCTGTTCTGGCCACCGAGATCCTACCCGCCACAGGAGTCTCCCGTGACATTCAACCAACGTTTCGGTCCTTACAACAGGACCTTTCTCAAGGGAGTGCTCACCCCTACCTAAGTGACAAAACCCACCTTTAAATACCCACACCCACACCAAACACCATACGTGATAGGCTGATAGCCTGCCCCACCTCTCTGGCTCAGCTGAATACAACTTCATATAAAATAGCAAGATGACGTCATGACTGCGCCCTGAATCACCTGTTACTGACAGGCAGGCAGCGTCTCCTGTAGTCAGGGAAACCAACCTGAGCCGACAAGCAGCTATTGCGCATGCGTAGCGCCAAGCACCAAGACACAGATCATTTGGTATAGGCAGGGGAATCACGCGAGAGAGTCCATTGCGCATGCGTGCGCTGTCAGTATCGGGTGAGTCGCGCGAGGGAGAGACCATTGCGCATGCGTGCACTGTCAGTATCGGCCGCACAGTAGCCAGATAAGCTGGCATGGTACCGAGTATGCCCAAAACACTCTGTCAGATAATAGAACGGCATATGGGAGTGAGCAGGCAATCATAGAATAGCTGATACAACCAGAAAGGGCTCAAAAAATGTGCAATCCACCAGAGTGCTAATAATAAAAATAAACCACAAGGGAATACAAAGAGTGTATGGAAGGACAAAGAGTGTGTAGGCAAGAAGGGAAAGGGATGAGAGGCAACATACAATGGGAAAAGGACAAAGGAAAACACACCAGGACAAAAGGGAGGGAAAAGGTAGGGAATGAGGAAGAAAATACAGACAAATAGAAAAATAATGAACAATAAAGACCAATGAGTATAGTCAGGGCCATAGTTACATCAATAACAAAAGAAGATAGGAGCAAGGTAAGGGAAGTATAGGAAAAAATGCATGACAGAAATTAAATGAAGCATCCCAGTCTAAAGTCCTCATTTAGGCCATAAGGTGACATTGTCCTAAGATCATAGATGGCTTTGGCCTCCAACTGTAGCAGCAGTCTGTTACGGTCCCCACCACGGGTCGATGTATTTGCTTGTAAGATCGGCATACATTTAAGTGACGAAAGACTATGTCGATGTTGTTTAAAATGTCTCGCCACAGGGAGGAGTTAAAGGTCATCCTCAGTATTTTGGTCCAAGAGTGCCTTTCGGATTGTTGACCTGTGTACAGCCATGCGTTCTTTAAGCATACGGCTTGTTTTGCCTATATAATAAAGTCCACAGGGACATTTAATAAAATAGACAACAAATCGCGACTCGCAAGTAATAGCAGTTTTAATGCCAATAGGTTTCCCACTGTGGATGCGCAAAAAATTGACCAGTCTGTAGGAAAGTAGTATATACTAATTCAACAACATGGCTCCAGAGAAAACCCGGTGTCTATAAATGCTTCCATGCTGCCTCGCGTTTCGTCACCAGAGGCTGATGATCAGTCCTTTGAGAAAGTCGCCCTCTGGTGACGAAACGCGTCAGGGATTCCTATTGCGCAATTACGTCATTACGACGTTGCGCACGCGCACGAGGCAGCACGGAAGCGCGAGATTCACTCTGTGGCCATCCAAGTGGAAGAGGCGATCTACGGAACCATAAGGACTGAATTCTTCTTGGCGAATTACACCACTGGCCTCCTGTGAACATTACCATCTCCACGCAGCCCTGAGGGAGCCAAGATCTGTGGACGTTTGCAGTATAGAGACCGGATGGTGGTGAATTATTCACACAATGTTTTAATTTAATTTTACTCCTGTGAGTGTGTTTCTTCCCCCACCCTCCCCTTCCCCTTTTAATATTAAATCAACAGTATTACGCTATGGGGCGTGTGCTCTCTCTTCTTTCTTTTTTCTAGGTATCTTGGATGTGGTTCATCCAAATTGAGAGCAGCCGGAGACCCCCACACCAGCATCAATTATCTACAATTTTCATGGATTGATCTAAAAAGGACTGGTTGGACTCTTTTCCTTTTCTTTTTACACTTTTTTGCACTTTTCACATTTTTTATATATTCTGTGGTGTATTGTGTCATGCATTTTTGTTGATATTCTATGTAATTTTAGAAATAGTTACACCTGCATCTATTACACAGCTCAGTTTACTTTATTTATTTAACACTTTAGTCACTATTAAGTATATCACCATTAATACTTTGCCGCTACATTTTTTGTTTCTTTATATATATATATATTTATATATATATATGCAAATATAACTGTATGCTCATCTGCATGTCTTAGGCAGGTCTGCAACCCCGCCTTTCCCCATTATCACCCAGCATACAGCACTTCCACTGCAGCAAGGGATTCTCGGAAATGACATGCAAATGAGCACACAGTGTCACTTTTTGCCTCAATAACCATTTTTAACATGGTTCCCTATAGGCTTAAGCTTGCTGCATGGTCACAGCTTTGAGCACAGCCAGGGTTAAGGTGCATACCCAGAAAACCACCCACAGACAGCCGTTTCGACCTTGATGGGTCTCATCAGTGTGGGGTTGATTTTACTGGGAATGCAAGAGAGGCTATGGGATAGGCTAAACCATAATACTGAGTTAAGTTATGGTGAGTGAAAAAAGTGACAAAAACCCTCCACAGGAAAGCAAATATGCAAATATAACTGTATGCTCATCTGCATGTCTTAGGCAGGTCTGCAACCCCGCCTTTCCCCATTATCACCCAGCATACAGCACTTCCACTGCAGCAAGGGATTCTGGGAAATGACATGCAAATGAGCACACAGTGTCACTTTTTGCCTCAATAACCATTATATATGTGTGTGTGTGTGTGTGTGTGTGTGTGTGTAACCCATATTCCCCCCCCCCGGGGGGGATTGGACCCCTAGGGTGTAGTGAGGGCTGGCTACATGCATGTAGGTGGTGCATACCTGTGAGGAACAGGAGGGCCTGAGTCTCCTGCGGTGGTATTGGGGATACAGGGACAGGCTTCTGGGGTATATGCATCCATCTTCTTTAGCAGTATTGGTGCAACGCCTCCATCTCTGGTGAGCCTTAAGGAATAAGGTGAAATCCTCCCAGAGAAGCCCTGGTCCCAGGGCAAGAAATTTCAGTCTCACACACAGTCTTTGATAAAAGCAGCAATGCCTCTTTATTCTTTCTGTAGCAGCACACAGCAGATCGTACATAGCAGTTCATTCACAGCAGTGCTTCCAAATGTACACAGGGTCTTTTCCTCCTCTCCTCCTCCAGGCTGTACCCCTGCAGGATGGGCTGTATGGGGCTTCAATACCCCTGACACCCACCCCAAGGGTATATCCTCTGGGTGAGGCAAGATCCCCCCCCTCACCCCCTGAGCAGGGTGAGGGGCATTGTTCCACCACCTATAGTTCTATCCGCTCTACTCAGGCTAGGCCTGAGTTTCTCCTCCAAGCACAGTTGTCACTCTAAACATGACCTCTCAGGTCAGACTCTCTGCTCCCAGGACAGAACTACTCGTCACTTACAGGAACAGGCAGGACTAAGTTTAGTCAGCCCCATCCCTCATGATGTCAGCAGGCCCTCCCCTGTGTCTCATGCCTGCACACAGAGTCAGGGGCCTACCTCCATCAATCAAGGCAGGGCTTGAAGCGGGGGCGGGGGGGAACCCATGATAACTACTGGCGGCCTGCCCTTAGCAGGACTTACACCAGTAGGAGAAAGATATATAGCCCCCATTTCTTACCGGTGCTACACTCTCATTCAGGTGGAATCCAATGGTCCCCACTTGGACCTAACTTTAGCAGCACCATCCTGCAGATGAACATCTGGGAAACAACACATTGCAGGTTAGGATATGCATAGAAACCATCCACCAGATGGTGTAACAATACAGAGGTACCTCCCAACGTGGAGAATTTAACTTAATAATAATGCCGCGGGTCAGGCTTCCTTACTTCCCGCCCATTGGGGTCAGTTACAGAGACAGAGTATGGCTGTACCGACCCAGACTCCAGCCAATATGTCACACAGTGTTTGTAAATACATCTCCCAACACTCCAGGCCCGGACTACTTCACTTATCTTATCCTCATTGTGGTGGCCAGCCTTCCCATACTTTGTTCGTAAGTACTCTTGCACAGCCTCTCTGAGCCAGCTATCCCGGTGCTCTATCTCACTCATGATGGGTTCAGGCACATAAGGGAACTCGTACCCGTGTGACTGCCTATACCTGGCCACTATGGCCCTGTCTGCCCGGCTCAACTTGGGAAGCCTCCTGTGACCCGCCCTGCTTGGCAGTACCCAAAACTCTGGTTCTGCAGGGGCAATGTCATCGTACAATATACTAGGCCCCTTAGGAAGGATGTTCTTTTGTTCTATCTCTTGATATCTGTGCTCTAGCTCATCCGCCACCTCCTGGGGAGTATAGGCACCTACCGCACACCAATGGTCGACTATGTTGCTCTTAATTAACAGGAATTTGCTGCATCCATACCCTTGTGGTACCAAGTGAACAGGGGTGCCCACCACTTGTCACGGTGCTCATACTCGGACACTGCACTAGAAGTACCTGCCTCTGACTCAGCTTGGGATGAGACACCGGACCTGACTGCCTCTGTAGAGCGCGAGCAACTGCGTCTACCTTTGGCATTGATATAGATCGTGGGATTCATTTTAGAGACCACTTTGCTTACAGGCCCGGTCCCTGCCGTAGTGTGGGACCCGCGGGCCCTCCCTCTAGACACAGGAGAAAAAAAATGTACTGCACCGACACACTTTATTCGAGCAAATACCCAGTATGTACCTGGCAGATACCTGGAATGCGCCGCTCCTCACCTCTGACAAGCCCCGTTGCGTTTGCCTTCCCAGCCTGGGTTCATGCTTGGCTGACGGGCGGCTGATCTGTTAAATGATAATGATTAGGATTTAATAGGCTGCAATGCTTCGCGTGTCTACCAGATGGCATAAATTCATGAATTGTAATGCAGTATATATATATATACTGTGCAGTATTGCAGCTAGCGGGAATAAAATGCTTCAATCCCTGCTTTGAAAATACCTCAATGCACTCGGGCAGAAAACAGTCACAAACCTCAATACACCCGGGTATATCCGAAATCGTGGGACTAGCCGAGCTCGAATAAAGTGTGTCGCCAGTGTACAGGGTTAGGCACACGTATCACATTGTAATATGGTATCTCCCCATCAGACCCTTCGTCACTCAATTCCCAATCCCTCACATCTTTCGAATATTTGGGGTTCTTACTTAACATCCCCGCTAGGTCCCGGTTTCATGACTCGTGACGGGGCTGGGGCCGGGGCAATTGCGCTAGGGGCTGGGGCTGGGGCAACAGCAATGTCCGTATCAATGTCCAGCAAGCAGGTAATGCCGCGACCGCTGGGCACTTTCTTGCTTGCCCTCTCCGGCGTGCTTCATGCTCCTCGGTGAACGCCGTGGCGGTTCAAGGTTGGCAAGTGCCAGCCGGAACCGGAAGTGTCGTCATCGTGGCCGCCCGCGGAATCCCCATCCACTCCGTGGTCACGCACCGGAAGTGCGTCGAGGACCGGAAGGGGCGGTGGTGGATCATCTGGTCCGCGGACATGTCAGTAGGCTGCAAGCCTTTCCTTCTCGTCCTCTGCAGGATCCTTCTTCGTCTGGCGGGAGTAAAGGGGTGGTGGAGTCTCCTTACCGCTCCGCTGCCGGCTGATGCTCTCTGGTTCCTCCAGAGCCGTCTCGGATCCCGTCTCCGCCACACTGGGAGTCACCACGGCCGTGGGACTTCTACGGGCCTCAGGCCGCACCAGCACTCGCTGTCGTTGGGTGTCCGGACTCGTCTGCTCCCTCTCTCCGGTAAGTGGACCGCCATCTTTATTACAGCTGGGGTGGTTCGCTGGTAGGCACATCGCCACCGATGAAACGCCATCTTCTTCCTCCGAAGACGACTTGATCAGATCATCCGCTAGGGAGTCACCTGAGTCTTTTGCGGCCCCGCCAGTGGGTAGTGGTACGAAACGGGCCCGCTCCGGTACCTCTACTACGGTCACGCTCTTCTCCGCCAGAGTTTCTCTCGGCTCGGTAGTCGGCTGGGCCTTGGTCTCCACCTCAGCAGTGGTGCAGGGGACTAGGGCAGCCTCATCTGTTGTCTCCACCACCTCCGTTAGTGTTCCTGGAGAGGCACCCCAAGGGGTCTTTAGCATTGGCCATGGTTCGTTAGGCCATAGGTAGTACGTGCCACATTCAGGGCATCGTGCTTTGGTGCTGGCGGCTGTTCCGGGTGTCCTGCAGTGGACGCACAGGCACTGGAGGTACTCTCGGCCCTCGATCTCCACCACCAGAAAGCCTCCTGGGAGCTGAAAAATCGTAGTGCTTAGTTCTGACATAGTTAGCTCAGGGGTGGAATGTTTCAGATCCTTGCTCTTCGAATGCCAGACTGAAGTGAAGTTCCTCGCTCTCACTTCCTGTCCCTCCCTTCGATGGGGAAGTGGCAGCAGGCTTAAGACGCTTTGGCCAAAGGGTTAAACTAAATGACCCTTTTACAAGAGATATATAGGTATTGCACTGTGTATTTTTGCCACATTGGAAGTAGCTTTGGGCATTTTTGTTTTTTGTCATAAATATTTGGTACTGATCCAATAAATTGCAGTGCATTTAAGTGAGTTGTAATGACAATAAGGGGGATCTTTGTTGAATTACATGGTAGACAGTGCCTGGTGAACTTGCCACATTATTCAACTCTGGATGATCTTATTATCTTTAAGCACAGAAACATTACTCAGATGTCAAGCAGTGAGATTTGTGTATTCTGGACCCAATAATGAATCCCAAAAGTCCATCCTGTCAGTCTGCAGCGAATCACTGCATGGGAATTTTTTCCCTGGCCATTCACATGCTTTGTCAGGTGGATAACCCCTGGCTCGCTAGCTTCAGAAAAGTGACAGATCATGTGCCAACTTTGCATTTCAGCCGTTTACCATATCTAGCTAAGCCTACTTCCCTGGAGACATAATGCCTTCCTTTCGTAAATGAGTGGTGAGATTGACAGTCTTACCCCAGAGTAAAACTCCTCCCCCAAAGGACGTTTAAAAACGGCTTTTCATATCTAAATGTACTCATAACTTCAGTTCTGTAATACTTCCTGACACGTGAGACATATTAATACATTCCGGCACGCATGTCGGTCCCAATGATACTAAACATAACCGGGTCATCCTAAAATTAAGGGAAATATTAATATGTGTCACTTAGGACCTGCTAGACCTCACGTGTCTGTAACCATCATGTGCGACTTGGTCCCACCGATACACGCATGTAATTTTTATCATATTCCGCAGAGGAGGTCTCATATTTAATAAGGTCACTCAGGTTGATCTCTTCTGTAGCCACGCCCCTGGACATATCCTCATAGCATCCTGCTTCCTTAATGAATGCCACTCAGTCTACCTCACTCCTGCTTGTGAACAAAAGGTTTAACACCTCTAGAACAAATATCCCTTTGAAGCTCCCCATGCTTCCTATGCAAATGGATTGTTTATCCAACTGACTTCCTATGACATTACTTCAAAAACCTAACTTATAAATCTTGGGGGATGGTTATATCCCCATCTCTTTCCTACCTTAGTCAAAAACATTGTTATCATAATTCATAAATGTAACACATTATATGATTTCCCCGCTGAACCCCTAGCTGGATTCAGGGTACCTGGGTACCTCTGCTATACTGGGGAATCCCTGCTATACTTGCAGTTATATTTTAACCCCTTCATACCCATTTACCTTTTATTTTAATAAAACACCCTGGCTGAGTCTTATACCTGACTGGAGTGTGGGGATAAACATTAACCCCTTATGCCCTGTGTAGGTTGGAATATTTTTCACACAGTCACAATAATGCATACACAATGCCCGGGCCCAAGAGCTGAAACTCTAGGACCCCAAAACACGGGTCAGGGGTGAGCAAGTGGGCTTGACCTGCATTATAAGCCTGGTTAACCCCTTCCCCGCCACACTTATTACTTCAGTATCATTTTCTGTATTAACCCAGGTTACCTGAGCCCATACAGGAAAACCAGGTTGGTCCTTTGTGATTGGTCACAAGACCGTTAGCCTGTTTGGGAACTGCCCCTTCCATATAGACTGGTGAGGAATATGAATGCGGACCTCTTTCTTGAGGCCCTCTGTGGCATGTAATTTTCCTATCTTTAAGGTCTGTAGAACTCCATTTTCTTTCATCTGGGATCCTAATTTAGGTGCACTGTCCCTATCTTCTACACAGCAAAATAAAGGTCCTGATCTGGGTTATTACTTTAATCTACCAGCTTTGATTACACTTTACACTCCTCCCTCTTCTCTCTCAGCTCTGCTCCAGACCCTGACAAGCTGGCCAGGAACTACAACGTTGCCCTATCGTCCTCTGTTGATCTATATGCCCCACTTTCTCTCTGCTGTTCTTGCCCTTCAAACCCCAGACCCTGGCTAAATTTCCACACGCGCATGCTGTGTTCCTGCACTCGTTCCTCTGAACGCCTCTGGAGGAAATCTAACACTCTTGCAGACTTCCTGCACTACAAATTTATGCTCTCCTGTTTGTACTCTGCCATCTCTCAAGCTAACCAAACCTACTTTTCTTCACTAATCAACACGCACGAGTCTAATCCATTCCGACTCTTTTCTGTCTTTGACTCCCTACTCAGACCACCCTCTGCTGCTTGTTCTTATTCCTCTATCTCACCTCAGAGCTTTGCTGACTATGTCAAGGAAAAGGTGGAATCCATTGGTCAGGACACCCCCTCTGTATCCTCCTCCCATCCTACACCTCTTCCTAACTCTCCTCCTGCCTTCATTGCCTCTTTTTCCGCTGTCACAGAGGAGAATGTGTCGTTGCTGACCTCCTCTTCTCCCTCTATCACCTGTCCTCTTGATCCCATTCCCTCCCATCGCCTAAACCCTCTTTCTCCTACTATAATCCCTATGCTATGCTCACACACATTTTGAGCTCCTCCTTCTAACATGCAACAGTTATACCATTACTCAAAAACAGCAAGCTTGACCCTACCTGCCTTTCTACCTAGAGTCTTGTCTCCCTTTTGCCTCTAAACTCCTTGAAAGTCTTGTATTCTCTTGCTTGCTTCATTTTGTCAACAACTATTCCCTCCTACACCTATTGTAGGGTGTAACAAAATTTCACTATACACTGACACAGGGCATAACATGAGTGCACTATACACTGACATGTTATAACATGACTGAAGGAAAATCCGTTATTTCCTCCCCTGGCTTCAGAACCAAAAGGAACCTATTCTCTATTAAGAAAACTGAAGACTTGTGACTGGACACAATCTGCACCGTTTGCAGCAGACTTCCCCGGAGAAGTTTTCACGCCATGCCACTGTTATCTTCGATTTTTGATGAACTTTTCAGGCCTGGTAGACGAACGAAATGAAACGTAATGCAAGCCAGGTTTCAAATCCTTTGTCTCAATTTATTACTCATAGGGTAATGACTTTTATACAGAAAAAAAAGATATTGGTTAGAGGCGTAACATAGGCGTAACCTAGGTGTGTCTTGGGCGTAGCTTTGATTAGAGGCGTGATTTAGGGGCAGGACATATTCATGGCGTGACTTTTGGGACGTGTCTTTCCCAATACAAGCAATGTCTGAATACATAGCTTATTCATTGTCTGTTATCAAAAGAGACCTTGAATCTTTAGCAACTATATTACACTATTTTGCTTCTTGCAGAGAACCATTCTATTATATTCTAACTAAAACATCAGGAAATTGACAACACAAAAGTATCGTAGCAATATCCTGACCAGGAAGAAAGGAAATGCAATTTGGCAGAAACTGAGTGCATTTAGGAATTATATTTCAGCAAAAGGCTGACTACAGAATCTTAACTAGTTATGACCAAACAAAATGGAAGCTTAACATGAGTGCAGATTCTGGCCTGACATACTGGTCCTAACAATGACCGTACAGTACATTGACACAAGGCATAACATTACCACACTATACACCGAGACAGGGTAAAGCCTGATAAAGAGCTCAACTTGACTGCACTATTGTAAGGACATGCTGCTGCGGCCGTTCTCTTTCAGCACTGGCACATCCCTGGGATTCTAGCATTGCTTCACAAAGATGGCTGAGAACTGAAGTTGCTTTATCTCTACCAAGATGTCCGAAACTAGGAAGCAGACTCATTTTGCCCACATTTCAGATACAGGAATTGGCTTCACTTGCCCCATTCCAAAATGGAGAATGAGATTGACTACACCTTGTCTAGGCCATCATAAGGATGCCATTTGCATCCAGCCAGTACATGAGCAAGGTGTCTTTTTCTTGTAGTTCATGGTTGTTCCAGTTTCTCTGCTCTAGCCTTGATCGTTATTTGTGAGCAGGACTATGAACCTTTGCTACCTGCCTTGATCTCTGCTTGTGACCCTGACTATGAACCTTTGTTGTCTGCCTTGACCCTTGCTTGTTACCTTTACTATGAACCTTGCTGCCTGCCTTGATTTCTGCCTGTGACCACTACTTTGCTATCCTTATCGGGACTCGGTCCCAAGGCCTGTCATCAGTCTCCATATGCTGCCTCAGCCCTGCAGGTCAGCTCCCTGTTCTGACACAAGCACTGTCACAACTATACACCACGCAGAGTATAACCCTAACCATGACACAGAGTACAAGTTGGAAGGAGAGGGGGTGGGGGTGTGGGACAAACAGATGATGGGGCAATTGGAGACAAGGGAGGCAGTGGGTGACAGGGGGATAAGGGGAAGTAGTGAGGGGGATAAAGGGAAGTAGTGAGGGGGACAAGTGGATGACATGGGGCGGGGGGAGGACAGTAGGTGATCCCTACCTTCTCAATATTGTCCTTCCTTCGGCTCCACGTGGAGGCAGTACTTCTCAGCAACAGAGCAGAGGAGAAGCAGCACGGCGGGGCCGACCCAGCACAGGTCTGGAAGTGGAGCGCTCATCAGACCAGACGAGTGACAGTGAGTACATTACTCTGCCCGCCCCGACATTACTGGCACTCCCTACCGGGTAATTTTCAGATAACCCTGTGTTTGAAATTTGATCCCGTGAGGGCTCATATTTCCTGGCAATCTGGAAATTTCCCGGTAAGCGGAAACACTGCTTTCATATTCCCCATTTCACAGGGTGTATTGAGAGCAGGGAGGGCTCTGACTAGCTCTACCCCCAATTCTTATGCAGCCGATGCCTCCTCTTCTCCCATCTCCCCACACCCCTCTCACTGAGTTGCTTTGGGGTGACTTGACCTGTCAATCAAGTCAGTCTGGAATTTTTCATCCCTGTGATATCGTGTTGTATTAAATAATATGTGTTTAAAAATTTTTTTTTTAAAACAAACAAAGAAACTCACTATTTAGCATGATGGTTTTTCTTTTTAAAAATAATTAAACTCATTATACACATTACATCATTAGACAGCAAAACTATTATTAGCGACAGAGGAAATAGCAGCCATTTTGTTCTATCCCCAAGAGTCTGCAATTATGTCATTTAAATGCAGTAAACAATGTTAGGTTTATACAAATATCAGCATGTACTGTAGTAAAAAGGTGTATATGAAAAACCAAATCCTGATTTATTAATTTTTTTAACCCGAGTGCCTTCAGATTTTTTGTGTTTGTTAAAAAAACATTTTTTTTTAACCAATAAAAACTGAAATTGCAGAATATTACACATGAAATTAAATTCTGGAATCTTCTTTTTAAATAGACATTTACTCTTCTCCATAGGCTACACTCACTCCTGATGTACTATCATATTTAAGATCATGATTTAATGAAGGAAGGTGAGAATGACATGAAGATGTTTCTAAAAGTAGATTTCATTTTATTTAAGCCTCAGCAAGCAATTAGGACTAATAGTACAGCTCTGCCCTCGTGTAATGAAGACTGGTCTAGGCAAAGGATCTCTCCTAACGCACCAGTATATATCATTGTAAAAAAAACAGTATCCCTACTTCATTCTCACATAATTCTTACTCCTCCATATTACATTTTCCCCGCGCCTTTGCTTCTTTTTCCGTCAGCACATTCCTGCTATCTTCTTCTTGTGGCTTAGTGTAGGGGTCTGGGTGGTCTTGTTCCTATATTAGTAGATTTTAAGTTACTGAAGGTAATCGTGTAGCAAAACATCTTTATCTTCAGGCAAGGTCAATTGTCCATAGACCTTGTGCAATTCTTGCGAGTTTCATCCGGCTGTATTTGCTGTATATCTTGATTAGATATTTTGCTTTTTTTTCTTCAAACTAGCTCTATTCTGCATGCAAACATGTACTGTGTATATGTGTAGCACCCTGCTAAAAATTCCCTTTCCTCTGTATGTCTGCCCTGGTAGCTGCAGGCAGTGTTAGTCCTTATTATGTTTCTATTATGTTGCACTATATGTAAATGCAATTGCGTTGATTATTGTTGGGTACTGCATATAATCTTGTGAAGTAATTGTATAAAATATTTAGACGCAAATGCTTGTGTCATTTGTTGTGTTATAGGATGTATGGTTCCTCAGTAGGAGGGTACCTTACAGTAAGTAGACAGGGCAATTCAGCGGAATGAGTTCTGCTATATATAATAATATATAAGAGATACAAATGCTCGTGACATTTGTTGTAATGTATTTAATAACGATTTAAGTAAGGTTCCTCATAGGAGTGATATGGGACCTTGAAAGGTATCATAACATACAGTATGTTATGGCCATATCTTGTGGGGTCATATGTGGCTATTTTTAATGTAATATCCAGTCCTCCCGGTCTACACTTGTCCAATGGGAGCGACAAGGTTAAATGTGTGTGCTATAAATAAGTCCACATGAATGTTGGTGCTCCATTTCCCTGATGAAGTGACGTCAACAGTCACGAAACGTGTAGGATGGAGCCTATCTTTGTGTATATAAAGTGAGTCTGCCAGCATTGGAAAGAGAGTGGCGGTGCAGCGGTGACGTCATCAGAGGAAGACACTGTGTGTGGAGTTGCAGCCGCGAGAAGAAGAGAGGTGTGGATCTGACCCCAACTATTTGCGCCTAGCTCCAAGTACTCAAGCTGCGGACGGCATGTTGTAAATTCGCAACAAGATCCTTGAACATGTGAGTGCATTTCATGTGGTCTTTGCGTATTTTAAATGAATTTTGTTTGGTAACATACTATGTTGTTTTTATACATTTTATGAGTACTGTGATCGAGAGCTTATGGAAGTGATAACATCAGAGGAACCTGTGGCAAATAGTTACCTGGCCCAGCACCCTGCAGATAAAGATACCTTTCAAGGTCCCATATCACTTACTTGATGTAAGAAGTTAGCTGCAGAGTGAATGAGCTCTATTACCTAGAGGTTACTGTGCAATGGCCTGTCTGTTTTTCTTTTTTTGTCTTCAGAGTTGATCTACACTGAGGAATTCCAGCAAGCATTTTCGAGTAAATAGACTGACATCACTATCGTGATCAAGGACTGTTCTGCAACTGATGCTTGGTGTATTTTCTACTAGTCAGTGCGCCAAGGACTATATGTTCTCTTGTACTTTCATTATCTATACGTGTTTCCAAAGATAAACTTGTTGTTATGTCCTGAGGCAGCCATCCCTTAACTTTATTCACTGTATTTTGTTGGGATAATTTTCTTTTCCTTTCTTTTTATTTTTATTATTGTTGGGTCACCACTGTGGCACTCACATACATTACCACTATATTTGTATAGTTCATATAGTGGGTTAACCACCATAATTGTTAATAGCTTGACCGCTTAGTATATGCACGTTTAGTTTCTATCACGTTTCCTCATAGGAGGTTACCTATAATTCTAATATGTGACAGTGATTTTGTACTTTTATATTATGTACACTGTATTTTGATTGCATAATTATGTACGGTTACTACCTTGCACGGGGTCGATGAGGGATTTTACTAAGGGGAGAATGTAGCACCCTGCTAAAAATTCCCTTTGCCCTGCATGTCCACCATGGTAGCTGCAGGCAGTGCCGCAGTTAAGCCCTTACAAGGTTTGACATGTGAGTTAGTCCTTATTATGTTTCTATTATGTTGCACTTCCTAGGCACATGTTTGGCCTTGTGTTTCCTAATGTTAAGGGTCACATGCCTAGTGGTGTGACCAAGTGGAAACAGTAATTTTGCCCAGATACTGGGGCAGAGTGTTGGTCACGCCCTTAGTATCAAGGTGGGGACCCACCCTTTTTCTCCCCAGACCTCCAGGGGACCCCCAAGAACCTTCAGACCCCAGGCTCCAATCACCGTCAGGGAGGTCTCCAGGCGGTTCTAGCCTGTGGGCAGATGAAGCAGCAGAATACCTATACTGTTTTCCAGCAGGGACAGTCTCCTAATGTTAAAGGCCCCAGAGAGGTGCTAGATATCTACATTGCTCTAGGAAGCAGTTCATTCCCAGGTTTAAGTAGGGACATGGGGTGGATTGACCTGTACTCACTCCCAGGTTTAAGAAGAGACCTGGGGTGTATCTACGCTAGGTTCCATTCCCAGAGTTAAGTAGGGATCAAGAATGGACTTACTCTCATTGCAAAAGATTGGGGAAATGTTCTGATGTATGATGAAAACCAGTCCTGATTACTGGATAATGCTGCTGTTCTGTATAAAGGCAAGTTACAAAGTACCTGGCGCCCTCTTCTGTTTATTAACTCCTTTACACAAGCTGGCACAAACTCACCGCCTACCCTGAGATGTATAAGATATCCGTAGAGCTAATACCCCCCTTTGAACAGGTCTAAACCTGTCCGAATCACATAAACTATGTCCACCACTCTTTTATGCACTGTACACCCTATCCCTCATGTTGGGGTGGGGGGGATAATGGTGTTACATATGTATATCTTTATTTATATAGTGCCATCCAGGTATATAACGCTTCACTGCAGTAATACACCACATGACATAATAATATAACACATAATGGGAATAAGCACTTCAGATATTACAGTAATGAGGGGGAAAGGAGTCCCTGCCCCAAGAGCTTACAATCTAGGTGGTAATTAGGGAGAACTTAGACAGTAGGTGGGTGTTATGGGAAGTGTGTCTGAAAGGGGCAAACATTATGAACCCATCCATTGCTGGTTCATGATTACATAGTCTCATCATATAACTCAGTCTCTTATGGGGGGTCTTACAGTCCAAAGTCGACCAAGAAATTATTCTGTTTTATTTAAAATTAACATTTTACAGTTTGAACAAAAGAAGAGGCCCAAATGCATCAATCCAGGACACACAGCACAATTAAAATATGCAAAAGCTAGTGCTCCAGAACATCAGCTGCTGCTGATAACAGATTTAATTTACCATATGTCCACTTATTGTAGAAGTCGCAATCATGCTGAATAGGATTAATTAAGACTAATGTCTTATCTTCCAGTACTTTTCATGGCATTTAAATGCCGTAATAATAACTATTGAAACAAATAGTAAACATAATCCTCAATTACTTAATTTACCCGATAAATATTACCAATGTGATTTAACCTCTTCTCTGTTTAACGAGCTGTGGCACAAACAATTAATCTTATGTATTGTAGGCACTCTTCTCTACAATAAGTACTGTACTGTAGGTCTCACATTAAATAAATTCACTCCATTGTAACAATTCATGGTACCATAATCTTCCCATTTGCTAGCTACCTTATTGCTCATTTACTCCAGCTTTATAACTGGCAAGACAAGGTAAATTGCTAATGCAATGCTGATGTTCTTTTTCATGCACATCAGCTTCCTGATCCCATCTCTGATCACCGTGAGACCATCTATTAACACTATTGTAAAGGAAGCTTACCAATTAGTTTACCTTTTTATTTAAAAAAAAAAAAAAAAAAAAAAGTTTTCTTACTGTGTGTAGTATTAGTTTACAAAATTAAGCTGTTGTCCCTGATTTCCAATCTGGTGACACAATCCCAACATGTTTGAGTACTTGCCTTTATGTGTAACTATTAGCTGCTAGCCTGTGGGAGGATCACCAAAACAACATAAAACATACCTACAGTAATATACGTTTGTTTGTTTTCATCCAAATGTAGGGATGTCCTGGGTTGCCTTTCTACCTCCGCTGCAGGGTGCCTCTTGAGGGAGCGTTCGGATGTTCCGCGGCGGCCCGGCAGCACAGGGCGCCGCCATGTTGTTGCGCAATAGTCAGGCGAGACTGTCTGAGCGGAGAGAGTTCGCGCATGCGCAGTGCAAAGCGCGCAAATGGCTGGCCAATCAGAGGGAGGCTTTGCAGTAAACTACAACCCCCAGGAGCCTCAGCGAAGTCACCTGACGCCAGGGAGCGAATAGGATTGCAGGGATTGCTGACAGGCAGGAAAGGGAAGCGTGGGGGAGAGACCACGCTAGCCAGAGGGCACCGGAGGAGCAAGGAGAGAGGTTGTGTGTATGCAGGGGGTCAGTGACCCACCTGCGTAGGCCAGATTCCCCCTCAGGCCCCAGTGTATACCCTGAGTCACCATAAGCTTGTGGTGCTGGGGACATCTTTTGAAGAAAATGCCGAATCTGGAGATATTTAAATGAGCCTAATTCTGGCGCCTTATATTTGGTACATAAATCATGGAAGCTCAGCAGCCTTCCACTGCTCAGTAGGTCAGCGATCGCCCTGATCCCCCTTAATCTGAATTGATCAAACTGCTTTGGTTCACATCTTGGTGGGAACTTAGGGTTGTTTTGAATCAGGGTAAGCTGTGATCCCGGAGATGAGAGTTTGAACTTGGTTTTACATTTCAACCAGACTTCCCAGGTGTGCCTCATCGCACCTAGCTCAAATTTGTGTGCCGATCTATCACTTCTATCCAAACTCCAAAGGCAGGCCAGTAGAGAAGGCGTTTTGGCGTAGTGGGACTCTATATCTATCCAACAATATTGGCCCGGGTCTGCGTTCCACACTACGGCTTGTCTCAGTTGGGCAGCTTGGTAGTATTTCAATATATCTGGCACCCCCAGGCCTCCTCTCTCCCTTGATGACAGAAGAAATTACCTAGCGACCCTGGGTCTTTTGCCTTTCCAAATGAATTTAAACAGTCTGTTTTGGATGTTTTTTAGTTCAGAGCCAGGGACATGGATCAGGAGTGTCTGGAAAAAATATAACAGTCTAGGGAGTATATTCATCTTTACCGAGATCATTCTCCCGATCCATGAGCTGGTAACCTTCCCACAAGGATCTCCTTTTTAATAAAGACCAAACAATTTAACAAATCATCAAATTTTGCCAATGGTTTATCCTACATACAACTCATCCTCAAAATATGTGAGACTAATTGCTTTCAAATGTGACATATAAATTCAGTATATTTAAAACTGTTATGGTAATCATACATAAACCAGTACAAACACAGTATAAAATAATAATAGGACAACTGCAAAAAGACTAATAAACCGCCTCCTCCACCTAATCTACAAAATGAACGCTTTGCATAAATTCAGAATTGGCACAGCTCTCTGTACAAAATAAAAGATACTGTATGATCAGTGATAACACACTG
The DNA here is from genome assembly GCF_040206685.1 of Ascaphus truei. Taxonomy (NCBI): domain Eukaryota; kingdom Metazoa; phylum Chordata; class Amphibia; order Anura; family Ascaphidae; genus Ascaphus; species Ascaphus truei. The sequence goes on from NC_134485.1 coordinate 359,401,326, forward strand.
AATATCATACTCAAACTTCAGCATAACTACAGTAGAGGTAGATCATCTAAAACCCATGTCACAGAAGAGACAAATCTGAAACTATTACAAACTACAACAGATACATTTAAACAGCTACTGTATACTATAGCTATTACACCAGAATATTAAAACATTGTCAATAACCCAGAAGGTGACAACCCTTCCGACCAACTGACCATGATAATCCCCTCTGCATATGACCTTTCTCCAGCAGAAAGATCTATTATTTCTAGAGGACTCCCACCAAGGAGTTTGATAGAATCAGATTCTGTGGAAAATGGTTTTCAGAAAAAACTTCTCTGATTTCTCCATTTCTCCTTTTCTTCCCTCTAACCATAATTTCCTCTCATTTTCTCTGTCTCACTTCTCCCGTTCTCCACCTCCATCTACCCTTTGTTACTGCAGATAGCTGAGCAACATTAATCTACCAGCCCTTGACTCTACTTTGCGCTACTCCCTCTCCTCTGCTACAGACTCTGACAACCTGGTCATGAACTACAATTCTGTCCTATCCTCCTCTCTTGAGATACATGCCCCTCTTTTCTTTGCTGTTCTTGTCCTTCTTACCCAGACCCTAGCTAAACTGCTATGTACGCATGCTGCATTCCTGCACTCGTTCCTCTGAGTGCCTCTGAAATAAATCTCATGCTCTCTTCCTTCACTACAAATGTATCCTATCGTGTTTCAACTCTAAATTATCTCATGCTTAAAAACCCTACATTTCTTTACTAATGAATACTCACAAGTCCAACTAACGCCTATTTTAAGACAACGGTGGATTGCATTCGCCAGACATCCCTTTTGTATCCTCCTTATTTTCTGCACCTCCTCTTCCCAACTCTCCTCCTGCCTTCTTTAACTCTTTTTCCTCTGTCACACAGGAGGATGTGTCACTGATGATCTCCTCTTTCCCTGTACCGCTGGCCCTCTTTACCCCATCTCCTCAAACCTTGACTCATCTCTAATCCCCACACTCACACATACTTTCAACTCCTCCCGGTACTTTTCCCACCTCCTTCAATCATGCAGCAGTTATACCTTTATGCAAAAACAGCAAGCTTTACCCTACCTGTCTCTTGAATTATCGCCTTGTCTCCCTCTTGCCTTTTGCCTCTAAACTCTTTGAATGCCTTATGTTCTCTCGCTTGCTCCATTTTCTTACCTCCTATTCTCTCCTAGATCTTCTACAATCTGGCTTCCGCACTGCTCACTCCATTGAAACAGCCCTCACTAAAATAACTAATGATCCCCATGCTACCAAAGACAAATGTCACTACACTCTGCTGATATTGCTCAACCTCTCTGCAGCCTTTGATACTGTGGACCACTCTATTCTCCTTCACATTCTCCATACTCTTGGTTTCTGTAACAAAGCTCTATCCTGGATTTCCCTTTACCTTTCCCATCATCCTTTCAGTGTCTTGTTTGCCAACACCTCCTCATCCTCTGTCGATCACTTAGTGGGTATACCCCAGGGGTCTGTCCTGGGTTCTTTTCTCTTTGCCCACTCTCTAGTTGACTATCACATTTTGTGGGTTCAAATATTACTGCTATGCAGATGATACACAAATTAACTTTTCAACTCCTGTCCTAACACCTGCTGTACAGACCAATAGGCTGTATAATCCTGGATGTTCCTCTGCCGACTCAAACATAACTCAAATATGGAGCTTCACATACTTCCTCTCAAGCCTGACATACTGTACTGCCCCCTTCTCCATTACTGTTGGCAGTACCATCATACACCCAGTATCACAAGCACGCTGCCTTGGTGTCACATTCGATTCCTCCCTCACATTCTCCTCACACATTCACAATGTAGCTAAAACCTGTAGTTTTTTTCTTCTGTAACATTGCAAAGATATGCTCTTTCTTCTGTTACTTTACTGCTGAGCCTAACGCAGGCCCCCATTCTCTACCATTTTGACTATTGTAACATTCTTCTGCCTGGCTTTCGTGTGTCCCCTACAATCTATCCTAAACGCTGCTGCTAAAATCACTTTACTCTCTCCTAAATCTGTCTCCGCATCTCTCCTGCTGAAATCCCTCTCCTGGATTCCTATTAAATCCCGTATTACTTACAGAATTCCCCTCCTCTCTCTTAACTCTATACTCTCACACGCACAGTTAATATTTTTGTTCCTGTTCTGTTATACCGTAGTCACCTTTGTCCATATCCATCATGTTGCACCAAAATGAGTGCTCATATCTGTAGTGTCTCCTGCCCCCTGGCTTCCTTTAAAAGCAGCCCACATCCACTTCCTGTTTGTCAGTTTAATGTTCCTTTTGGCACACACCTGACATACCTGTGAGCTATGCTAATAGTGTGAGCAGTGAGCAGCTAATAAGTAGGATGTGATTGTGATGCTACCCATCAGCTGGTTTAGCTCACACTGTTAGAGGTGAGGCCTAGAAAAGCAGTGGTTGCATTTTCTAGCCCTGTTGGGTCTAACACCATTTCAGTTATTAAGGGGCCTTGTGCTTATTAACTCTATATATAGCATATGGTATAGAAATCATTTTAGGAAGTGTGGGATGGGATTCATTTAAAAATACTTTGCATAGTCATTAGCATATCTCCCAACCGGGTACATTATTTGCATAGCTAGCATTATGTACGTGAGTTAACACATTTTGTACTGTATGTATGCGGCTGAGCTGCTAATCCAACCCCAACCTAATTATTCATTATTAAAACAGTGAATACTGCAGTAAATTACAATAATATTGATGTGATCCTATTTTTGATAATGCCAAATGTTAAAAGCTATATCGACCTTTAATGATTCTAGCCAATGATGAAAAGTTTAAATGTACACGATTTGCTCCAAAATTGCCTTATTCTATATTCTGTACAGAACTCACTCTGGTTTTCTTCTCTCTCAATGGGAAAGATTTGCTTATCCATCCCACAAGATGTTACAACCAGTAAATGTATAAGGGATCTGCCTCTAGCATCCTTCCTGATATTTTCAGTGATCATGCAATAGTGTACTGTGTAAGGAAAATTAAACCGCCCCATTCAAGCCCTAAAGTTCTCCTCACTAGAACATTTAAAAACTTTAACCCACAACAGTTTCTGGATGACCTTACCAACTGCCCATGGCACAGAATCGATTTAATTCCCGACCCTGATTCTGTGCTCGACTATTTCCAATCTGAGTTCTTTAAACTCTGCGATACCCATGCTCCACTACGCAAAATAAGGGTACGGGGGGCCCACCTTCCATGGGTTACAACTGACCTTATTGCACTCTACCAGCTCAGGGATACCTTGTGGAAAAGCTACAAAGTAATTGGCACTACCAAGGATCTCAATCACTACAGATGCCTGCGGAACATGTGCACAAGGCAAACAAGGCACGCAGAAGCACAATATTACTCTGACAATCTCCACCAAAATACATCAAACCCAGCTAACTTCTGGAAGGTTATCAACAATATATTCCAGCCTCCTAACCATCAACAACCAAGTAATATCACTAAGGGGGATATTACTCTGACAAACCCCTCTGACATTGCAAATGCATTCAATGATTACTTTGTGGGGTGTGCCACTAACTTATTAGCAAAACGCAGCCCAAACCACAAACCTGAATCTCATCCTGGGAGTACCCACATAGCCCCACCCACTCCCAACACTGCGCACAATTTTCAATTTGGCCCAGTATCTGAAGAGGAGATTACACAAGTGCTCCTCAAACTTAAACTAAGCAGCCAATGCGGACCTGACTTACTACAAACTAGGTTCCTACGACTTGGTGCCCCAGCCATTGCCAAACCAACTGCTTCCATAGTCAACTCTATCTTGTCTGCAGGCCATATCCCTAAGACCTGGAAAACTGCCAGAGTTGTCCCAATCTTCAAAAGTGGGGACAAAAACACTGTCTCAAACTACAGGCCAATCTCACTTCTCCCAATTCTATCCAAAGTCATGGAAAAATGTGTCCACTCCCAAATTAAGCGATTACTATACCAAGACAAATTTCCCTAGCCAATTCCAATCTGGCTTTCGTCCCAAACACTCCACCGTAACTACCCTGCTAACAGTTTGCAATGAAATCCAGTATGGAATGAAACGGGGACAACTCACTGGTGCAGTATTCCTAGATTTTGCCAAGGCTTTTGATACAGTTGATCATGCTATCCTGCTTAACAAACTCCAGAGCTCTGGAATAGGGAAGCATGCTTTAAACTGGTTTCAGTCCTACCTATCAGGAAGATACCAATGTGTCCATCTCAGGCTCTAACTCCAACCCCCTGGATATCAACTGTGGTGTCCCGCAAGGCTCTGTTCTGGGGCCCCTACTCTTCTCAGTGTTCATTAATGATCTTCCCACAGCTTGTAAGGAAGCCTCAATACACATGTATGCAGATGACACAATCCTGTATGCACACAGCCATAGCCTCTCTGACCTTCAACACATACGTCAGTCTGACTTTTTGAGACTCGAAAACTGGATTTCACAAAACAAACTGTTTTTAAACACTGACAAGACGGTAACAATGGTATTTGGGACCAAGACTAAATTTGTAAAGCTTCCAGTGACTGAGCTCCTGATTAGAACCAACGCTAAAACCACCCTAACACCTGTCACTAGTTTTAAATACCTGGGCTTATGGTTTGACTCCCACTTAACATTCGGGATGCACACTGATACCCTGACAACCAAGATCTATGCCAAACTAGGGGTACTTTACAGAAACAAATCCTTCCTAAGTCTCCTGGTCAGAAAGCGTATCGCACAGCAGATGCTAATGCCAATTATTGACTATGCAGACATAGCATATGGCTCGGCACCTCAAACCCACCTTAGCAAACTTGACACCCTCTACAATTCAATTTGTCGTTTTGTTCTCCAATGCAACTACAACACACATCACTGCGAAATGCTCAAAAAACTAGACTGGTCATCACTAGAGTCTAGGCGCAAAGTTCACCTTTCCTGTCTTGCCTTTAAATTCTTTATGGGCAAGCTACCCAGATATCTGAACAAGCTCCTCACCCCTACCACATGCAGCACTTATCACCTGAGATCAGACTCCAAAAGACAGTTCGTGGTCCCAAGGCTCAACAAAGTATCCATCCGTTCCTCCTTCTCTTACCGTGCACCCCAAAACAGGAACAACCTACCAGAGACTCTCACATCCACCACCAGTTTAAGTTCTTTCAAATCTAAGGCTGTCTCACATTTTAATCTGGTCTGTAACTGTTTCATACACCCATAATATATATTTTCTTTAACTGTGCATGCAATGTCTTGTATATAATGTATACCCTGTTCATTTATGTAACTGTATTCGTAACCATGTATTATTTGTCTTAACTCTGTGCCCAGGACATACTTGAAAACGAGAGGTAACTCTCAATGTATTACTTCCTGGTAAAATATTTTATAAATAAAATAAATAAATACATTTTAATGGTGTACAGTAGCACCATATTTACTAAGCAGTACTAAGCCATAAAGCAATTTTGAAATTTTCTCAACCAGTCACCATACAAGCCTTCATATTGACATATTTTGAATTTGTTTCCATAATTACATGTAACCCATGGACCCCCACGCAGTCCCAGATTCGACCCCCTAAGGTGTTCTATGGTCTGGCTACATGTTTCTGTGTGGTGCATACCTGCTGGCAACAGGAGGGCCTGAGTCTCCCGCGATGACATGGGGGACAACAGGACAGGTTACTGGGGTGGATGCCTTCGTTGTCCTTCAATGGTGCAGCGCCTCCATCTGTAGTAAGCCCCAGTGATGCGGGGTGGAATCCCTACCACAGAAATTCCCCTCCCAGGGATGAGAGATTCCAGTCGCACACAAAGTTCTCCTTAACAGCAGCTCCTTTATTCAGTCTCCAGCAGCAGCCGACAGGTACAGTTGATATACAATGTCCACTAGCTGTTCTCCTTTATGATGGTCCCTGCCTCCACTCTGGACCCAAGGGCCATCCAGAGTGGGGCTAGCTCTTCCCTCACCCCCTAAGCAGGGTGAGAGGTATTTGGTCCACCTCACTATATTCTATCAGCTCTACTCATGAGCTGCTCACTCCTCTCCTCCCTAACACTAACTCCTACTCTGTCATAACTCTCTCACTGTGTTCAACTAAATAGGAAGGGCACTACTCTTTATGATATCAGCAGGCACCGCCCCTGTGTCTCTTGATTGGACACAGGGTCAGGTGACCTACCTCCACCATTCAGGGCAAGTGCTTGAAGTGGGAGAAACCCACGATAACTTCCTGGCAACCTGACTTAGCAGGGATTATACCAGGAGGAGGATAGAACTATGGCCCCATTTCTTACCAGGGCTACTCTCTCCCTCAGGTGGAAATCCAATGGTCCCCACTTGGACCTAATTTGCTGGACCATCCTGCAGGTGAACAATCTGTGAACATACAAACATAATTAGTTAATATTGTGAACACGAGACTGTAACACCCATGATGGTGACATAACAGCGGGTAACTCCCAACATGGAGAACCCTTAACTTTAATAATAATGACGGGGATCAGGCTTCTTCACTTCCCGCCCATTATGATCCACAATCTTAACAAAGAAAGGTTGCACAGGCCCATTCTCCATTCTGTACAATATATTATGCATGAATTTGTTCCTGCCTGTACTCAAAGATTTCATTACAGAACATATTTTGTCTTCCCTCAAGTAAGCAGTGCTACCAAATTTTATTTGTAGATGCTCAATGACCGCATCCCTAAGCCAGGTGTCTCTTTGGTCTTCGATCTCCTGCATTATCGGCTCTGGCATGTACGGAAACTCATAACCATGAGACTGCCGGTATCTCGCCACTATGGCTCTATCTGCTCGACTTAACTTAGTAAGTTTCCGGTTCCCAGACTTTCCTGGCAGTACCCAGTACTTTGGCTCCTCAGGCACAATATCATCATACAGAATAGATGAGCCTTTGGGGGTAATTACTTTTTGCATAATGTCTCTCAACCTGTTATCTAATTCATCGGCAACCTCCTGTGGAGAATAGGTGCCTTCGTCCCACCAGTGATCTACAGTGTCTTTCTTTATCAATACAAATCTGGTGCGGTCCATCCCCTCATCATACCCTATGAATAACGGTGCCCACCATTTATCTCGGTGCTCATATGAGGATGACACACTCATACCTCCCTCGGATTCAGCTCGCGAGGACACACCGGATGTGTCTGCCTCAGTAGAGTGCGAGCCTTTGCGCCTCCCTCTAATGACATTCTTGTAAACCGTGGGATTCATCTTAGGGGCCTTGGAACTTACGGGACCCGCTTTTGCAGTAGACTGGGACCCTTGGGCCCTACCTCTAGGAACAGGATTAAACACAGTGGGGTTAGGTACATGTATCATACTTGACAATGGTATCTCCCCATCAGAACCCTCATCACTTGTCACCCAATCCCGCCAATCAGTTGAAAACTTGGGCGTCTTATCCAGCTTAATCCCACTAGGACCCGATGGCACGACACGTGACGGGGCAGGGGCAGTGGCCGGGGCAATGGCGCTAGGGGCGGTGACCACATGATCGCCATAGTCCATTACAGTGTCTCTGAGTCGGGCGATGCCACGACCGGTAGGGACTCTCTTACTGTCTGTCACGGTTGTGCTCGCCACAAACTCGGGTCGGACCGCGTGGCTGAGGTAGGGTTGTAAAAGCACCGACCTTAAACCTCGCAGGCTGATCCGGATTGCGCAGTTCATAGTCGTACGTAGCAGGGTCAGGATTGGAGAAGACAGCATCGTCATTGTACAAGCCAGGGTCAGGACAGGAGACGTCAGAATAAACATTGTCCAAGCAGGAGTTCGGCAACAGGGAGTCAGGAAAACCCCGCTTCAGCTTAGGAGCGCGGGGGTGGCCTCTGCGCGTGCGGCGACCATGGCCCATGGTACTGGTCTCAGGAGGTGGAAGACAGACCAGATTTACACACCGCCTAGCTGCACGGTTAAACCAGTGCTACAGCGCAAGAGTCCTGAGCGGGCTAGGGAATCCTCTGTAGCAGCGCAGGAACCAGGACACGGCCTCTCTAGATTAGGGAAAGAGTAGGCCCCAGGAACCAGGAAGCTGAGGAAACACAGGGAAACCTCCGCTACAGTGCAGGAATCCAGGAGACTGAAGGACGCAGGGGCGAAACCTCCGCTTCAGCACAGGAGAACAGGAAGCTGAAGGACGCAAGGGAAACCTCCGCTTCAGCACAGGAGAACAGGAAGCTGAAGGACGCAAGGGAAACCTCCGCTTCAGCACAAGAGAACAAGCAAGAGCTTGTGGCAGAACAGTTGGTGACATCCGGTAAGGACTATGCTCGGCAGGGAGCATTATGGGGAAAGCAGTACTTAAAGGCCAGCGGGCCAATCCCCAGCGGGGGTGTGAAGGTACTGCTCCAATGAGTGAATGCAAGTCTAGGTTGCAGTGATAGGCTGCACAGCTGCAGTAGATACCAGAGGGAGTGTGTATAGCTTTGGTGAGTGAATCCAGGCTGCAGCAAACATCAGGAGAGCTGTTCCAGAACTGCACCGGTCTGCAAGGTAAGGCAACCAGTAAACCGCGGAGCGGATTCCTGACAGTATCCCCCCCTTCACGTGAGACCTCCGGGCGAACATGAGCACTCATAGAGTTGGAGGACCGGGAATTGTTGCTGAACCGTCTAGGATTGGGGTTAGAGTCGTGGTCCAGAGACTCGTGGTTAGTCCTTAGTGTACCCCCACCCCCCGGTGAGAACTGTGGCCAGACAGGACCATCCATGGGTCTTGGGGACATTGAGTTGTTCCTAAAATTCCTTAGGTGGAAAGGACATCCGTAAACGAGCAGTTCTTTGGTGAGTACAGTTCTAGGATATGAGATAGATGGAAGAAACATCCTTGGTACATGGCTCGCCTCGCAAAATGTCTTGGAAATCCAGGGCTGTGAAGAACCAGAGAATTCCAGAGCAAAAACGGCAGAAGAACCCACACTGAAAGCCCAGTCTTTAATAAAGGAATCGGAATCTAGGATCAGCGGCCCTGATAGTTGATCGAATACACCAGGAGGAACTTTGTAACAGAAAAAGTCTTGGCTGACCACTGCATGTTGGAATTTGCGAGGAATTTTTCCTCTAGAAGGCTCCCAGGTAATGGTTAGTAAGGGTATAGGCTGGTTGGAAGCTTCTCCCGTTATTGGTATGGAAGGTGACAAGGCAAGCAGAAAACCAGGCATAGGGACCGAAATCTTGGGATACGTACAGAGTATGTCCAACTGAGAGGAAATAACAGGGGCAACCGAAAATTCCGAGGGACAAAACCATGGTTTAGCAGGAGCAGAGAAGCAAACAACAGTAGAGCTCTCCAATACTGGGAAATCTTCATTGGAAGATAGTATTGTCAGTGAATCAGGAATAGACCTTGGAATTTTCATATCAGGAGCTTGAGAAAAAGGCAGAGCCAGGGTAGTGGCGGGAGGGAAGCTATCATCAGAAGCTGGAGTCTGTACCTCAGTGACAGAGACCTGAGAATCAACAAGCAGCAAGTATGAACTATGAAAACTCTTAATGACAGGCACCTTAGGAGTACAAGGAGTCTTTTCCGAAACTGCAATGGCCCTAACCACAGGGGTACCTAACCTGACAAAAACAGGAATAGGTGTGTCTTCTAATGCAAAATCTCTGATCCCAGGACTGCTAACCGATAGTGAGGGTGTCTGGGTATGATTAGAGAAAAAATCAGATGTATTGATAAGTGACTTAGAAACAATTACTGAGATTCTAGATTTGCTGGACATGTGAGAAAAAATACCCTTTAGGACAGGAGCTTTAATTTCTTCCCAGAGTAACCCCATGTTTGCTGGGGCATATTTAGACACAGTACTGAGGGACTGGGTTTCAGCAAAGGCAGAACAGCTAAATAGCTCAGATTTAAACCCCAAGACTTGTAATATATGCATGGTGACCTCAAACAATACTAAGGGAGTGACTACAGATATGCTGAACCCTGAAGGATTAGCCTGGACAGAGAAATCATGGGGACCCCCAGCCAGGATAACCATTGTAGGAAGAGATTCAGAATCTGAAGGAGAATCATTACCTCTCAGAGTCTCAGGGCCAGTAAGACACAATTCAGCGAGAGGGGAAACAGTGTGCAGGCTTCTTACTAGTGTATATGAAAAAGCGTCACTTTTGAGAGAAAGCTGTGTGTCAGCAAACATTCCTGGGAACACAACATGAACCCCAGGAGAGACATACAGACTACTGTATGCTTTTAATCCTAAGCTTAGAGAGGAGGAGAACACAGACAGTACACGGGGGTTAAACCTAACTGTACTGGTCTCTGAAGTAGGTATTTGGTAAGGATTGTCTGGGAAACCAGAAATGACTGCAGATTCCACAGTAGGGGGACTATGCGCTGAAGCAGGGACCACCGGTCTCTGGGCGACAGGCTGGTTCAGTGAAATACCCGGGAGGAGGAACTCTGCGACCAAGCTTAGGGAAAAACCTGACTCCTGAATACATTTTACAGGAACCAGAATTTTAGCTGAAGTCTCCGGAGGCGAGACTGCGGAAACTTGAGCTGAAGCAGGGGATTTATAGCAAAGAATTTCTAAGGAATCCGTAAGGTTAGGGGAGTCCTTCAATGCAACCTCTGCTGTCTGACTTGTGGACTCACTCTCTGAGGCTAAAACGAAGGCATTAACTTGGAGGCAGCAAGAATTTACAGGGGTTAATTCAGACCATACCTGAGAGTAGAACATAGGGAGACTTCTCTCTGAATTGGGGAAGACAAGGGATTTCTCCTCTGGAGCTAGAGCCGTGACCATGGCTGACAGAGAACAGGGATTTACCAAAGGAAACTCAGAGAGCTGACCCACAGGGGTTAATACAGAAATGACCCTGGGAACAGAACTTAGGGATTCTTTCTCTGACGGGGAAGCCTCACAGGCCTGATTGGCTGGGGTTACAGTAGACATATCATTGGAATCAGGGAACCCGGGCAAACAATCAGGGCTAGGGACCGTGGTAGTTACTACGTTGGGGAGCAATGCTAGTGGGACAGTTTTGTCATCTCCTGGAGAGGGAGGTATGTCCCCAGGTTTAGCGACAGGACTGGCAGCAGAGCGGGACCGCCAAGCGTCAGCGCAGTTGGCAAGGAGGGAATCCTGTTCTCTTATGCAAATGTCCAATGTTATGGAAAGTATACAGAGTATTTTTTGTGCGTGAGCCAACATGAGGAGAGGGTCCTCTGGTACTACGTGAATGTCCAATGTTAAGGCCAGGGCATAGAGTGTATTACAGGCGTTGGCCAGTTTCACAGGGTTCACATTATCCCAGGATAAAGGGGAATCAGGGAAGTGAACACTAGCGGCCAGAAGTTGTTTTAAGTCCTTGAGGCAGTAAGCCTTCATAATGAGATCCTTACGGCATTTTTTTTGCAAAGGGGTTAAACCTTCAAACATAAACGGATCTTCCATCCGAGGTAGTATTTCGCATAGGTACTGGGACTGGTCTGCAGGCCGGGACAGGAGTTCAGACAGAAACTTACCAACCCTCACCACAGGACGGTCCGAGTTTGTGGGGCCGAGCATACTGTCACGGTTGTGCTCGCCACAAACTCGGGTCGGACCGCGTGGCTGAGGTAGGGTTGTAAAAGCACCGACCTTAAACCTCGCAGGCTGATCCGGATTGCGCAGTTCATAGTCGTACGTAGCAGGGTCAGGATTGGAGAAGACAGCATCGTCATTGTACAAGCCAGGGTCAGGACAGGAGACGTCAGAATAAACATTGTCCAAGCAGGAGTTCGGCAACAGGGAGTCAGGAAAACCCCGCTTCAGCTTAGGAGCGCGGGGGTGGCCTCTGCGCATGCGGCGACCATGGCCCATGGTACTGGTCTCAGGAGGTGGAAGACAGACCAGATTTACACACCGCCTAGCTGCACGGTTAAACCAGTGCTACAGCGCAAGAGTCCTGAGCGGGCTAGGGAATCCTCTGTAGCAGAGCAGGAACCAGGACACGGCCTCTCTAGATTAGGGAAAGAGTAGGCCCCAGGAACCAGGAAGCTGAGGAAACACAGGGAAACCTCCGCTACAGTGCAGGAATCCAGGAGACTGAAGGACGCAGGGGCGAAACCTCCGCTTCAGTGCAGGAATCCAGGAGGCTGAAGGACGCAGGGACGAAGCCTCTGCTTCAGCACAGGGGAAGAGGAAGCTGAAGGACGCAAGGGAAACCTCCGCTTCAGCACAGGAGAACAGGAAGCTGAAGGACGCAAGGGAAACCTCCGCTTCAGCACAGGAGAACAGGAAGCTGAAGGACGCAAGGGAAACCTCCGCTTCAGCACAAGAGAACAAGCAAGAGCTTGTGGCAGAACAGTTGGTGACATCCGGTAAGGACTATGCTCGGCAGGGAGCATTATGGGGACTTAAAGGCCAGCGGGCCAATCCCCAGCGGGGGTGTGAAGGTACTGCTCCAATGAGTGAATGCAAGTCTAGGTTGCAGTGATAGGCTGCACAGCTGCAGTAGATACCAGAGGGAGTGTGTATAGCTTTGGTGAGTGAATCCAGGCTGCAGCAAACATCAGGAGAGCTGTTCCAGAACTGCACCGGTCTGCAAGGTAAGGCAACCAGTAAACCGCGGAGCGGATTCCTGACACTGTCTCTTGCGACTGTGCTTCGGGCTCCCCGCTTGGCCACTTGGGCCTTAAATTCCTTGAATTCGGCTTCCAGCCCAGCTCTCCTTTTTGAAGCAATCAAAGCTTCCGGGCCTCTGCGCCAATCTGACCCGGAAGTGACGTCATCGTTGGTCGTCGCAAAATCTCCATCCGCTCCTTGGTCCCGCATCGGAAGTGCGTCGAGGACCGGAAGGGGCGGCGGTGGACAATCAGGGTCGCGGACGGGCAGGTAGGCCTCAAGCTCTTCTTCCACAGGTTCCTCCTTCACCTGGCGGGAATAAGGGGGTGGTGGTGTCTTCTTACCGCTCCACTGCCTTGCGATGCTCTTTGGTTCCTCCGGAGCCGTCTCGGTCCCATCTCCGCCGTACTGGGAGTCGCCACAGCCGTGGGACTTCTACGCGGCTCAGGCCGCACCAGCACTCGCTGTCGGGGGGTCTCCGGACTCGTCTGCTACATCTAAGGGGTATGTGGAACTTCTACTTTACAGCTGGGGTGATCTGCCGGCCGGCGCATCACCACCGATGGCAGGCTGTCTCTCTCATCATCCAACGAGGACTGCAACGGCTCCTCCACTGGGGAATCACCTCGAGTCCTTGCTGTACCGCCAGTGGGTATAGGTACGAAATGGGCCCGCTCCAGTACCTCCACTGCGGTCGCGCTCTCTTCCGTCGGAGCACTTCTTAGTGGCTGGGCCTGGGTCCCTACCGCAGGGGTGATATATGGGACCAGGGCAGCCTTCGCATCCGCCTCCTCCACTTCGATCAGCGTTGCTGGAGAGGCCTCTCGCGGGGTCATTATTGTAGGGCATGGCTCGATAGGCCAGAGGTAGAACGTGCCACACTGTTGGCACTGTGCCGTAGTACTTGGGGCCGATCCGGGTGACCTGCATTAGACGCACAGGCACCGCAGATATTCGCGGCCATCAACCTCCACAACCAGGAGACCTCCTGGAAGCTGATAAGTCATTACGCTTAAGTCAGCCATCTTTTGTGCAGGGGTTGATTTGCTCAGCTTACTGGTTTCACACTTAGCTCCATCTCCTTCACCAGTCAAGCAGAAGCGAAGTTCCTCAGCCTCACTTCCTGTCCCTCCTTCTGCTGGGGAGGAATGTTGGAATTGGTTCTCGGCGTGCCCCCTCCCTCTGGTGGAAACTAGAGGCGGGTCACTCTCTCTCTTTGGGTGACGTGGCTTCGTCCTTTGACCAGTCACTGCACAGGTGGGTGCGGCTACAGCTTTCGCGCCGCTCCCTCATTTGGCTGGGGTTCTGGTTTTGGCGCCAAACCTGTGCACATCTCTCGCCACATTCCTTTTGCAGCCTGCTTGCACGCAGCACGTGGGCCATCTAGGCTTGGCGGGAGTCGCCATTTTGGATCGGCTGCAACCCGCGTTGCAGTGAATGGTGCAGCAGTCGCCATTTTAACCTCCTCCATGCCCCGCAGAGCACATGTATCTCTCACCACCATCTTTAATGAGCCCTCTAAGCCCACGATAGCGCTACTCTCAGTGCCTATGGTGCAACTCATTCCTAGACACTTACTACTCTCAATGGTGCTCTAACCAGTGAATATAACGCATGGCATACCCTAGGCTAGGCAGAACTGTCTCCTTGTAGAATGCACTCGCTGACGGTTCATTACAAGCACTCTGTGGTGTGTTTTCTCGATACTGGCTAGTGTACTTGGCATTCCTAAGTACAGGGCGTCAACCTACTTGTGGCCACTCATAGTGCAGACCCTATGCTGAAGTCCCTAACCTCTGTTAACAGGATACCCCCACAGGAATCCTACACTATCTGCCTCAAGGCGACTAGGATAGCTATAGCCACTTGTACCCAAATTTACATCACCCTCCTAGGGCACCTAGGGTGTACTGTGCGAGAGGACTGTCTCTCCTGACTACCCCTAGTCTTCAAAAATGCCCATCCTTCTGCAGCACTTGCTTTGAAAGTGTACATACTACTTTCAGCTCTGCTTCGCTGAAAACCTGTCCTGATTCTCTTAGCAGCGCCTCCAACTGTAACCCATGGACCCCCACCCGGTCGCAGATTGGACCCCCTAAAGTGTTCTATGGTCTGGCTACATGTCTCTGTGTGGTGCATACCTGCTGGCAACAGGAGGGCCTGAGTCTCCTGTGATGACATGGGGGACAACAGGACAGGTTACTGGGGTGGATGCCTTTGTTCTCCTTCAATGGTGCAGCACCTCCATCTGTAGTAAGCCCCAGGGATGCGGGGTGGAATTCCTACCACAGAAATTCCCCTCCCAGGGATGAGAGATTCCAGTCTCACACAAAGTTCTCCTTAACAGCAGACTCCTTTATTCAGTCTCCAGCAGCAGAAGACAGGTACAGTTGATATACAATGTCCATTAGCTGTTCTCCTTTGTGATGGTCCCTGCCTCCACTCTGGACCCAAGGGCCATCCAGAGTGGGGCTAGCTCTTCCCTCAACCCCTAAGCACGGTGAGAGGTATTTGGTCCACCTCACTATAAGCTATCAGCTCTACTCATGAGCTTCTCACTCCTCTCCTCCCTAACACAAACGCCTACTCTGTCACAACTCTCTCACTGTGTTCAACTAAATAGGAAGGGCACTGCTCTTTATGATATGAGCAGGCACCGCCCCTGTGTCTCTTGATTGGACACAGAGTCAAGTGACCTACCTTCACCATTCAGGGCAAGTGCTTGAAGTGGGGGAAACCGATGATAACTCCTGGCAACCTGCCCTTAGCAGGGATTATACCAGGAGGAGGATAGAACTATAGCCTCATTTCTTACCAGGGCTACATACATGTACCTTAAAACCTAGATTATTGAAAAACAGTTGTTTTGGTTCTTCTTGAAAATAATATGAAACTATCAGTGTGCTAAGATTTTATTTCTCCTCTAGTAGCATGTTTTATACCGACTATTCAATTGCTATGGTTCTCAGTAGTAACATGTTTCTATTAAAATAAAACATTTCCATTTTGTATACCATTTTTGAAATATAATAATAATAGCATGTTCTTGTATAGCACTGCTAGTTTTATGTAGCGCTTTACAGAGACATTTTTGCAGACACAGTCCCTGCCCCGTAGAGCTTACAATCTATGTTTTTGGTGCCTGAGGCCCAGGGAGATAAAGTGACTTGCCCAAGGTCACAAAGAGCCGACACCGGGAATTGAACCAGGCTCCCCTGCTTCAAACTCTCAGTGCCAGTGTCTTTACTCACTGAGCCACTATTGGCATTGTATTTTGACGCAGACCGACCAAGAAAGCCATTGTAAACATGGGGCTCCCAGTTCTCTGTTCGATTGTGTCTAAAGTTTAATACTAAATTGTAAGTCTGGATATTTCTCTTACCTATTATAAGTGTATATTGATCTCTGTGTGCTCTGTCTTTTTCTTTTCGTTGTTCTATTTATTTCAAACTCCTATGTTAGTTATATAGTGTCCTTTCTATTTATTTTTTTCTTCTAAAAATAACCCATCGCCCACCTGTTCAGTATGGCTAGCATTTTAGACCAGCTGTCTAGTTTGTATTCCCAGTACACAGATTGCAAATACCAGAGGCTTTATCTTAATCTAATGTAGATATAATTTAGAAGAAAACAAGAGGCATTCCTTTTCATTATCACTGTTATCACTCAACCCTTCAACTCAGTAATCCATTGTTTAGTTACATGAAAATCCTCCTTGTCTACTGTATTTTCCAGCTTTGATGCCTTTTAAAGGGGCAATTCCTCCTATGACCAAAGTGACCTGATTCCAGTTACATGTTTATGGGGTCTCATCTGGGTAATTGCTACCTTTTGTACACAAATTGGATGCCTATAAATATTTTATTGACGCATAAACATTTTCTACTGGAATTCACAGCAAAATGTTCCTTTTCAATGTCACTGTTCATCAAAGATGTCACTATTTTCCTTTTGTGGTGGAGGGGGGGGGGGAGGCTCCTTGATGGTCATTTGCAATGCTGGCAGTGGTGACAAATTATTAAGAGTAGACACTTGAGGGTGGATAGCTTAAAATTACAATTCCTCCTAGAATAAATTGTACTAATGGCGGTTACCAATTTGGCCATGATAGAGCATATCGCACTTTGATGACTCCCGACCAATGAATGAAGACTTGGGAAGGGAGGTTTCAGGAGTGCACTCATCCAGGAGTATATACAGGGAAAGATGCATATACATATATACACTGGCGACACACTTTATTCGAGCTCGGCTAGTCCCACGAATTCGGGTATACCCGGGTGTATTGATGTTTGTGACTGTTTTCTGCCCGAGTGCATTGAGTTATTTTCCAAGCAGGGATTGAAGCATTTTATTCCCGCTGGCTGCAATACTGCACAGTATATATATATATATATACTGCATTACAATTCATGAATTTATGCCATCTGGTAGACACGCGAAGCATTGCAGCCTATTAAATCCTAATCATTATCATTTAACAGATTAGCCGCCCGTCAGCCAGGCATGAACCCAGGCTGGGAAGGCAAACGCAACGGGGCTTGTCAGAGGTGAGGAGCGGCGCATTCCAGGTATCTGCCAGGTACATACTGGGTATTTGCTCGAATAAAGTGTGTCGGTGCAGTAGAGCAAGGGAGTATGGAATAAGCATAACTTGAATAGATGATATAAAGTATCACTCACATTCTCCATGAGTAATTCAGGCTTTTTGGTTATCAGGAGTGACCACCTCAGGTATTGGTTTCAACAGTGGTGTCCATCAGCATACAGTCGTGCAGAGACAAGGGGATGGAGGACACAGAAAATAGTGCAAAATTGCTTTATAACACAATAAAAAATATATAAAAGTTTACACTCACAAACAAATATAGGACTCAGGCAATGGGGCCACCCAGGGTCAGACACTGGCAAAGAAATGGCACTCCCTCCTTCTCAGGTGTCCCACCCGTGGCGGCCATCCACAGTGGAGTTATACAGGAAGAAGGAACTTATTATTTGCAGAATATAACGAGTATTGCAGAGCCAAATGTCTTTCTATTGTCCGTGCTGTCCACCCTACGCTTTTCACTCAAGGGTTGTAGACATCTCTTTCCTCCATCTCCTCCTTTTATGCTGTATATTTTTTAAATTCCCCGCCATTGCCAGGCTGAGTGTGACATCATTGCGTCTGAAATATACATAAACAACAAAACAGGTAGCGCTAACCGCAATGTGTGTGGTGTAGTAACTATTACCTTATATATTAAATAAAACTATACATAAGGGGCTGCCTAGGACACAAAGCCTGACCCCCTGCTCAGGAAAACAGTATGGACAGGGAATAGTTCCGTGGGCGCCTATAAAATTTTACCACTATAAAGGATATACGAAAACCAAGCCTGTTGGTTGTGAAGATTGTTGATCCTCACGGTGGGCTTGAAACAAAGAGAAAGCACAACACATAGCGTAATACTGTTGAAACATTAAACAAACAACATATAAGACAACATATAACAGCTGAATACTGAAATGGTATTTTTAGGACAATAAAATCATTTAATAACAATTAATATTTAATATAATGCACAATTTGCATGGACATATAGATTTAAGCAATTAAAAATCTGAATAGGTGGTTCAACTGCTCCGTAGCACCAATGTTGATGATAGCAATGCCTACTCACCAGATGGAATAGGTTTGCAGGCAGTGGATATTTTAGAGAGTATCCCCTCTCATCTGTGTGCTGCTCTCTGCTTAGCTGGCGTCTCTGTCGGCTCGTGGGTGCAGCTCATCAGCGGGGACTCCTGCAGCTCCAGGAAGCACGTCTGAGCAGATGGAACTCAGCTGCAGCTGATTCAGCACGATGTCAGCCACGGACCACCGTGAGCTCGTCTATCTGCTGCTCACTGCAAGCTGGCGTCTCTATCCGCTCGTGGACGCAACTTGTCAGCAGGTACTCCTGCAGGGCGCCAAGCAGGGCGCTTGAATAATGGGAAACCGCAACAGCTGGTTCAACTCGTCGGCGGCTATAAGAGATGGTTAGCTGGCAGCTCACGTTGATTCACAGATGTACGGGGGGTACTACACCAATGAGGAAGAGAGCAGATCGCTCTTGAAACGCGTAGGGTGGAGGTTCAAGCCCCGCACACATTGGTGTAGTACCCCCCGTACATCGGTGAATCAACGTGAGCTGCCAGCTAACCATCTCTTATAGCCGCCAACGAGTTGAACCAGCTGTTGCGGTTTCCCATTATTCAAGCGCCCTGCTTGGCGCCCTGCAGGAGTACCTGCTGACAAGTTGCGTCCACGAGCGGATAGAGACGCCAGCTAGCAGTGAGCAGCAGATAGACGAGCTCACGGTGGTCCGTGGCTGACATCGTGCTGAATCAGCTGCAGCTGAGTTCCATCTGCTCAGACGTGCTTCCCGGAGCCGCAGGAGTCCCCGCTGATGAGCTGCACCCACGAGCCGACAGAGACGCCAGCTAAGCAGAGAGCAGCACACAGATGAGAGGGGATACTCTCTAAAATATCCACTGCCTGCAAACCTATTCCATCTGGTGAGTAGGCATTGTTATCATCAACATTGGTGCTACGGAGCAGTTGAACCACCTATTCAGATTTTTAATTGCTTAAATCTATATGTCCATGCAAATTGTGCATTATATTAAATATTAATTGTTATTAAATGATTTTATTGTCCTAAAAATACCATTTCAGTATTCAGCTGTTATATGTTGTCTTATATGTTGTTTGTTTAATGTTTCAACAGTATTACGCTATGTGTTGTGCTTTCTCTTTGTTTCAAGCCCACCGTGAGGATCAACAATCTTCACAACCAACAGGCTTGGTTTTCGTATATCCTTTATAGTGGTAAAATTTTATAGGCGCCCACGGAACTATTCCCTGTCCATCATTGCGTCTGCCGACATCCTCGCGTCACGGCGCACGATGCGGGTCAGTCACATCATGCCGCATGGTCCACTGTGCATGTCACTGACATCCTGACACTTTGCTCATGCCTAAAAGGTTAGTCCAGCTTTAAACAGTATTGTACTTCGGGCTGTGCATACAGGTATGGTGCTATTACAAAATGTTCAAAGGCAGGAAAAAACAAATGTTAATACTTAAAAACAGTCCCTTAAGAGGAATAAAAAGTAACTTTGAATACACAAAACGATAATTGATAGAAATTGATCTATAAGAATAGAAATCCAGGGTTAGACCAGAAATATTGTATGACTCGTCTAAAAATGATGCTAAAAATGGAATTTATAACGTATTAATTAAAAACGGGGGCTTGCCATCTTAGTGCAAAAAGATTATAAATGTGCAACAAGAATAATCATCTCTTTGTACAGCAGACTGTTTGGCATGTAGATCCAATTCAGTTAATCTGATTATATATTAATATTTATAATGAGGATATTTACACACACACACACACACACACACACACACACACACACACACACACACACACACACACACACACACACACACACACACACACACACACACACGGAGAAATGTGCAGGGGGGAGAATCAGACTCTCAGACCCACTCTCTCAGACTCTCAGACCCACTCTCTCAGACTCACAGACTCACTCTCAGACTCTCAGACCCACACTCTCAGACTCACAGACTCACTCTCAGACCCACACTGTCAGACTCTCAGACCCACACTGTCAGACTCTCAGACCCACACTGTCAGACTCTCAGACCCACACTGTCAGACTCTCAGACCCACACTCTCAGACTCTCAGACCCACACTGTCAGACTCTCAGACCCACAATGTCAGACTCTCAGACCCACACTGTCAGACCCACACTCTCAGACTCTCAGACCCACACTCTGACTCTCAGACCCACACTCTCAGACCCACACTCTCAGACTCTCAGACCCACACTCTGACTCTCAGACTCTCAGACCCACACTCTCAGACTCTCAGACCCAGACTCTCAGACCCACACTCTCAGACTCTCAGACCCAGACTCTCAGACCCACACTCTCAGACCCACACTCTCAGACTCTCAGACTCTCAGACCCTGACTCTCAGACCCACACTCTCAGACCCACACTCTCAGACTCTCAGACCCACACTCTCAAACTCTCAGACCCACACTCTGACTCTCAAACCCACACTCTGACTCTCAGACCCACACTCTGACTCTCAGACCCACACTCTGACTCTCAGACCCACACTCTCAGACCCACACTGACTCTCAGACCCACACTCTCAGACCCACACTGTCAGACTCTCAGACCCACACTCTCAGACTCTCAAACCCACACTCTCAGACTCGCACTCTCCCTGACCCACACTCTCAGACTCTCCCTGACCCCCACTCTCAGACTCTCCCTGACCCCCACTCTCAGACTCTCCCTGACCCCCTCTCAGACTCTCGCTGACCCCCACTCTCAGACTCTCGCTGACCCCCACTCTCAGACTCTGCCTGACTCAGACTCTCCCTGACCCAGACTCTCCCTGACCCAGACTCTCCCTGACCAGACTCTCCCTGACCAGACTCTCCCTGACCAGACTCTCCCTGACCCACACTCTCCCTGACCCACACTCTCCCTGACCCACACTCAAGCAAAATCATACTGAAGGCTCCAAAGACAAGTGTTAAACTTGAGTGGCACTCGGTTCAAGTGAGTGACACTTGACAGGACCGCAGACACGGCAGTCAAGTTCAATGCACTGAGTGAGTGCGACTTAGTCTTCCTGAAGTAAAAAATTGCAAATTGAATACAAATACTCCAAATACTACCTGTACCGAAATCCATCACTAATGATGCTAAACAAGAATGACAATCAGCTGCAAGAAGTGACAACTTGAAATGCATGAGGGACGGTGTGACAGCTTAGATCACACTGAGTCATTTTATGGGGCACAGATCATGGGGGGGGGGTGTCTGCAAAAGTTAATCATACAACAACATGTATTGAAGTCAGGGAGACCAATGATGCTGGGATTAGGTGTCACTCAGTGACTGAGTGACAGGCCTGGTGGTGTCCCAGGGCCCTCCTGCCCTCCCCGTCAGGGCCCTGCATGGCTCCCTCTCCACTGCAGAGCAGGTGCCCTCCTCCGCAGCTGCTGCACGGTGTGGGGAGGAGGAGAGTCGGTAGTGAGGTGTCTCTCCCTCCGCAGACTCGCTCTTCCATCCCCCAAGCCAGTGATTCACAACCTTTTTTGTTTGGAGGAACCCTTTAAGTATTTTGAAACATTTCGGGGAACCCCTATCTGGATGACAGAGGTAAATCACAAAATAGACGTGTAAAGCAGTGGGGGTAATAAATAATAATTAACTCATACTTTTGAATAAACAATGTTTATATATTTTGTAATGATTTTGGTTTAAACATCACCCCCCCCACATCTCACATCATCCCCCACTGATCAATCGATCTCTCTCCCCCTCTCTCCTCTCCCCCCTTCTCTCTCCTCTACCTTTCTCCCTCCTCTCCCTCCTTCTGTCTCCTCTCCTTCTCTCTCTCCTCTTCCTTTCTAGCTCTCTCCCTCATTCTATCTCCTCTCCCCCTCCTCCTCTTCCATTCTTCCTCTCCCCTCTCCTCTCTCCCCCTCCTTTCTCCCTTTCTCTCTCTACCTCTCCTTCTCTCTCCTCTCCTTCTCTCTCCTGTCCCTCCTCTGTCCTCTCTCCCCTCTCCCTCCTGTCCTTCTCTCTCTTTCTCTCTACCACTCTCTCTCCTCTCCCTCATCTCTCTCCACATCTCTCTCCTCTCCCCTCTCCCCCCTCTCTTCTATCCCCTCCTCTCTCCCCTCTCTCTACTTCTCCTCTCTCCTTCTCTCTCCTGCCCCCCTCTGTCCTCTCTCCCCTCTCCCTCCTCTCCTCTTCCTCTCTACCTCCTTTCCCTCATTCTCTCTCCTCTCCCCCTCTCCCTCCCTCTACTCTCCTCTCTTCCCCCCCCTCCTCTCCTCTCTCCTCTCTCCCTCCTTCCCCTCCCCTCCCTCCTTTTGTCTCCTCTCCTTCTCTCTCCTCTTCCTTTCTCCCTCTACCTCTCTCCCTCTACCTCATTCTATCTCCCCTCCCCCTCTCCATCTCTCCCTCCTTCACTCCTCTCCCCTCTCTCTCTTCTATCCCCTCTCCCCCTCCTTCTCTCTCTGCCTCTCTCATTTCCCTCCTCTGTCCTCTCCTTCCCCTCTCTCGCTCCTCTCCTCTCTACTCTCCCTTTCTCCCTCTACCTCTCATTCTCTCTCCTCTCCCCCTCTCTCCCATCCTCTCTCCCCCTCTCTGACACACACACACACACACTCAGTCTGACACACACACACACACACACACACACACACACACACACACACACACACACACACACACACACACACACACACACACAGTCTGACACACACACAGTCTGACACACACACTCAGTCTGACACACACACACACACACACACACACTCAGACTGACACACACACACACACAAAGTCATTCTGACACACATACACACACACACAGTCTGACACACACACTCAGTCTGACACACACACTCAGACTGACACACACACACACACACACACACACATACACACACACACACAGTCTGACACACACACACACACACACACACACACACACACACACTCAGTCAGTCTGACACACACAAGCAACTTTGAGCAGAAGCAGCATCTCCCTTCTACCTCCGGTAGCTCACATGAAAAGTTCACAGAAGAAGCCGACACCACAGATGACCCCCCTCCCTCCTCCCTCTCAGCTCACAGGCAGGAAGCAGTGAGGACTGCACGTGAGCTCCTAGGAGGAGGAGGAGAGCGATGGGGGGAGAGCCCGGTTGGGAATCACTGCCCCAAGAACCACTCCTATTATAGCCCCCCCCCCCTGAGCGCTGCTTACCAGCGCCGCCCTGGTGAACCTCCTCGAAGGCCGCCATCTTCCCCTCCTACTCCAGCGGCTGCTGTGGCTCTGGACTTGGGGAGAGGGGGTGCACAAGGGGGAATTGGGGCAAGGGGGAAGCAAGGGAGGCATGGAGAAGACACCACGTGCTCCATGCAGGAAGAGGCTGGCCTCGCTTTGCAAGCTCGTATAGAGCTTGCTGCGGGCAAAAAAAAATAAATCTTGGCAGCGTGCCAACACACGGCAACCAATCGGGTGGGGGAGGTTTTGTTTTTTTCCTCCTTTCTTGCGGCGCATCACGAGCGCGGTAAGCGGGCGATGGGATCTATCGAATGGCCGCACGGGCCCCCTGACTCACGGGGGCCGGATCAAATCATTTCGCGGGCGGGCCGGACGTTCCCCACCCCTGGGTTAGAGCAAGGGTTCTGTGAGTTAGTTCTGTACTGCCCTCCCTGCTACGAGGACGCAGCAGTAAGTCTCTACTGGATAGGAGTGGGCTGAGGCCTTGCCCTGTAAGAGGGTAATGTACAGTATGATGAGGAGGGGTGCTCATGGACTCAAGCCTGGGGTACTGCCTTCAGGATATGGAATCTGTACTGATGTGCTGAACCTAATAAACTCCAGTTAAACCGTCTCTGGTGTGATGTCTGGAGTGTGAACAACCAAGAAGAGTTGCCCCTGAGGTTCATCCTGGCTGCTCCTGGGCTGGATGCGCTGCGCTGACCGATGAACCATCATTGATAGCCTGTCCTGATGTCTCCCTATGCCATGTGGAGATCTCAGGCCTTCTGTTCTACCTAACAGGTATGCACCCGCACCAGAATACATCGGTAGCAACATTATCTCCCTTAGGGTGGGGGAAAAGGTGCTATGTGTAAAGGCCCTCATAAAATAATAATAACCTAAACCCCATAATTTGATCTAAAAGTTAATCCACACCAAGATATGTGCCTTATAAGATGAATAATATTCAATAAGACCATTAATGATTATAAAAGATAAAATAACAAATACAAATAACAAATCTAATAATAAAAAAGAGTTTTTTATTTGGGGTTGTGAATAATGATTTATAAAAACCTAAGTTAAGGTGACATTAATAAACCTCTAAAGGGAATTGTCTATATATGATTTTAAAGGTTTAAAAAACCTTGTATGTAGCATATATAAACATTTGATTAATGTTAGTTTAGATAAATAGGCAAAGGTGTACAGACCCAGGACATACTTGAAAACGAGAGGTAACTCTCAATGTATTACTTCCTGGTAAAACATTTTATAAATAAATAAAAGGATAAATACAGACAAAAAAAGCATTTATATTTAAATCAATATTTAGACCCTTAGTGTACACTGTGTTTAGACAGTGGATCCAGAAGGATTCTCTTTGGGATAATTGTACTATAGGGTTCTGTTTCCCCCTCTCCAGTGACTTTGTACTTGTTCTAAGCCTAAATATCTCAGGCCTTTAGGATCCAAAAGTGAAACAAATAAAGTGCGCAACTAAAATTAACTCACAAAAGTGAAAAATACAATATTCCTCAAATATCACCACACATAAATAGGTGAACAATAGTACACAAGTAAATACATATGACATTAGACCATTGTATCATAAGGAGTGCCTGCAGCCGTCACTGGGGGTTCAAGTATAGCTGGATACCAGAGGGAGAAGGCATCCTGCAGGTACGCTAACGATTTTTCCATGGTAATACCAAACCCTCAAGCTTGTGTCCGATGCGACGCATGCCGTAATGACGCTGCCCTACGATCATTTCGCTGTCACAACGGCTTCTTCCGGGGTTGCGTCTGTAGGAGTGAAGGAGGCTTTTTATTGAGTTTTTTTGCTTAGGTGACCCAGGACACCTCACTTTCATTTATGAGAGGAGTGAGGTTTGTGAAGCCTCAGAAGAATATATACAGATATAGCCTGTCTATATGTTCAGTTTTCCTTAAGTAAAGTCCAGACATCAATCATTTTGTTTTGGAGATGTAATCTATATATATCCCATTTAGTTGTAGATAACTGGAGACAGCTCTTCGTGTTGCTATTCACACCTGAATTTAAAAGGATATGCCAGACAGATTTCAGATTTGTTTGTTTGAAATTCAGCGCCTGTCCGCCAGATGGCACAGTGAATGTGTTAAGTTAGTTAGTTTATGTAGAGTGCTGTAAGTCTCAAACAGGTGCAAGACTGATCCAGCAATATACTGCAATGCATTACAATTCCTCATTATTTTATGGCCTTGACCATTCAAGACATTATCACAATGTGGTTGTTTTAATATTTTGTTGCAAAACGTAAATGTTCAATGTGTTCTACTTATAGTTATACTTTGTGGTCACTCCTGGCTTTTTTGTGAGCTGAGAAAGAGTGCAATGCCAATTGCTGTAGGGAAACCAGATTGTAGTATAATCTTTCTCATTTATTCAGCAATTAATGATGCAACCGATAAGAAAACCACTGTATCAGATATATATGGATATCTCATTGCCAATTATGAAAACTTCAGGGATTCAGCTGGCTCTAGTTAATGGAAAAATGTAGTGCGTTTACTTTGTCAATTAATGATTGCTTCATTTGCATCTCCCCCAATCCGGGTGTCAGAGGAGGTTTTTGGGTATTGGAACCATCCTTTGCGAATATGTTTGATCATGGCAACTTCAGAAGGAGAAGAAATGGGTCCAACAGATTGAATCATACTTCTCAATCTCGCAAAGGACACCATCTGAACATCATCGTGAACAGAAGCCCCAACCTGATTATACCTTAACAGGTTGATCTGGTAACCTTGTCCTAACTGTCTACTATCGACAGCAGTCGAACCTTGATTTTACCTTTAATGCTCAGTATGGATACCTATCCGAATATAATCCTGCCCAATATCGTCCGCATCATCAAGGTTGGCAAGATTGGCAAGGTGGCCAAGTATTCTAACGAAGCTAAATATAATATAAAATAAGTTATTAACTTTTGTGCCCTATGACATGAAAAGCCTGTAATACTGATCATTGATTGATATGATAAATATCCTGTGCCCCCCAGTTTGCGCACCCCTGGTGAATTGTACCTGTATACAGTAGTTTAAGCTTCCTGTTTTTTTTCCTCCATAATCAATAGCGTATATAAGTATTCAAGTGTATATAAGAATGTTTAAACCAAAAAACACCCAATTGCTAAATGTGACAAAGAAGTAAAAAAGGAACACTTCTCTTAAGAATAGAGGGTCTGATGCTGTATTGGAAAAGCTGGGGTCATAATAACACCAGCTACAAACACAAAAGAAGAAAACGCTAGACCCTCATAGTGCAGTAGATAAAATAATCAATGTATAAATAAGGTAATGTATGCACGTACAGAATCAAGAATAAAATGTGCATGTATGTATAGTAACCAGTAAAGGGCAGATGCTCCCACAACTGCTGCGCAAGGTCATCAAAGATTTCCTCCTCGGATCAAGATCTTCTAGGCACTGCTTGTCTCCACACCAGATCACTCGATCACCAGCTAGGCACTGCACCATCAAGGGGAGATAGAATAGATCTCATGCTGGTAGAGCTGCTTGTTTCCTCACCCGACCGCTCGTTGATCCATTAGAACGCTGTTTCGCTGGGGGAGGGGGAGGGAGAATCCCTCACGCCAGCTGATTCACACACCACGTGACGTGTAGCGCGTCACCAACTCCCGCGTCTCACAGGTTTGGTTACGGAGGGGAGGTGGCTTGCTCACAGTTAATCCACCCGACACAGCAGCAGACAATGGAAGCGTCTCTTTTAGAATATAAGGACCGGAAAGGTCCAGAAAGACTTAGCTAAATTCAAGATGTCTGATAATATCAGGTCTCCACTTGCAATAAAAAAAACTCCAACGTGTTTCTTGACGCAAAGTCACTTCTTCAGGGATTGGAGTAGTTACTCCCATAATACTATATATAGTTTATAAGTGTTCCTGATTGGTTAATGACAACATAGAACAGGTGTGTGCATACTAAACATACAAAAATTATACACATCCCATAAAAAAAACTATTTCTAAACATACAGAATATAAACAAATATCATAACAGGCCAAAGTGGTCTCTAAAACATGTGGACATATATTATACAACAAGGAGAGCAGTAGATATCATCTATATGAATGAACAATTTCATTTCACTGGAGAGAGGAGAAAGACAGAGAAAGACAGAGAACATTGGGGGAATCCCCCAAACAATGTTAATGCAATATTTAAAGGCATAACTTAATAATAAACAGTACATTTATCGGAATAGTGGTGTTGTACTCACAGCAAATTCTTTTAAAAACAACATAGTGCAAAAAATACTTGTGATATAAACATATCACTACTTGCACAAAAATATGTGAGAAATACCCACTATAGGGCTAATATAGACAATCGCATAAAGATGGCCTTAGGGTACTAACAAT
Organism: Ascaphus truei; assembly: GCF_040206685.1. NCBI lineage: Eukaryota > Metazoa > Chordata > Amphibia > Anura > Ascaphidae > Ascaphus > Ascaphus truei. The sequence goes on from NC_134485.1 coordinate 359,429,225, forward strand.
AGGTGGAGACACCCTATAAAGCAATATCTTATAGAACAATATCAGTGCTAATGAAACATAAATCAACCCTAGGCAAGATCAAACTGCGGAATATGGAGCATGGATAGAACATAAGGACCGGGTTATCACTAAAGGAGCCACAGAAGAGACTTAATTGATCAGTGACAGAATATCTAAGTCTTTGTTGAGAATGAGGGGAGCAATAGACCTAATAGTATAGATCAAATAACTTTCTTTTCTTGCTAGCTCCCTCTCTCTGTCACCACCACGTCTTTTTATAGGGATAACTTCAAGTCCTTTATATTTCAATAAATTGTGGTTCTGATTATGGTGTATTTTTAAATGTTTGGGTACACCATGCTTTTCAAACCCGATCCTAATGTTCAGTACATGCTCCAATACCCACCTCCTGAGTTGTCTTTTGGGGCAACCAATGTAAGGAAGGCCACATGGGTATTCCAAATAATAAACAACATGGGTTGTTGTGCACGTAATGCAATCTCTAATTTCGTATGTTTTTTTCAGATTTGGATTATCAAGAAACTTTCTATCCTGATGCATTAATTTGCACGCCAAACGCCGGCCACATGTAAAATTTCCCATGGGTTTATCTGGGATCCACGTTAGGCTTTCAACTTTCTTATGTGATTCAAACATGTCACTAGGGGCTAATAGACTCTTAAAATTTCGTGACTTCCGAAAAATTACATTAAATAAACATTGGGGGATACTGAATAGCGACCACATATTAGGTTCAATTATTACAGATAGACCAAAAGTGATTTTTCGGAAGTCACGAAATTTTAAGAGTCCTTGTACACTTGCATTGTTCATTCCAGGGGGATTAAGGCAATATAATTCTGGTTAAATTCTGACAATTCACTTCCCCATATCCATCAGAAATTTTTGTTAGACATTATTGATTTCATTTGGAAATATAATTATTTTCTGTTTGAAGATTTATTTACAGATCTGTGGAATGGCCATGGGCATGAAGTTCACCCCCAGTTATTCAAATCTCTTTATGGGATTCTGGGAAGAACAATACATATGGCCAAATGTGGTGCTGGGGACGGGCCTCGTGTTCAATGACCATTTCATAGATTACATCATTAATATTTGGGAAGGTGAGGAGGCAGTTTTTCGTGACATTTTGGGTCATTGGACGCTAACGATTTAGGTCTGGGTTTCACCTTCGATATCAGCTCCAAATCCATCATATTTTTAGACTTGGAATAATCCACAGACACTGAACTAAATGAAGTCACCAAGACACATTTTAAGCAAGTGTGTGTAAACAATTATGTCCATGCCTACAGCAACCATGAAGATCATTGATTGAAAAACATACCCGGGGGTCAATTTTATCGAATGAAGAGAAATTGCTTGTGGGATTCTGATTTTGTTGCTCAGTCTGTGATCTTGAGTAAATTTTTTATAGATACTGCACCGACACACTTTATTCGAGCAAATACCCAGTATGTACCTGGCAGATACCTGGAATGCGTCGCTCCTCACCTCTGACAAGCCCCGTTGCGTTTGCCTTCCCAGCCTGGGTTCATGCCTGGCTGACGGGCGGCTGATCTGTTAAATGATAATGATTAGGATTTAATAGGCTGCAATGCTTCGCGTGTCTACCAGATGGCATAAATTCATGAATTGTAATGCAGTATATATATATATATACTGTGCAGTATTGCAGCCAGCGGGAATAAAATGCTTCAATCCCTGCCTGGAAAATAACTCAATGCACTCGGGCAGAAAACAGTCACAAACCTCAATACACCCGGGTATACCCGAATTCGTGGGACTAGCCGAGCTCGAATAAAGTGTGTCGCCAGTGTAGGATGTATGACCATAAGTTGGTTGTGGAGTCCTTCAATAGTATCCAGTCGCTTGCGGGATCTGATCTGTTGTCCAAATCCAAACCCAAGAGAATTTCAACCATCAGGAGGGATTATAATTCTTTGCCACGCAATCCTGCTTCACCTAGTTTCATCATGACATTTAATCAATCATCCAAGTCTGTTCAGGCTATTCTGAACAGATTTTGGGGATTGCTTAAATGTGAATCATTTTTAGGGCCTATATTATTCAGGTAAGCAAGGAACCTCAAGGGGCTTCTTGCACCTAATAAAATTAAATCTTCTTGTAATGATAATCTAGATGCCTCTTTGGGATCACTTGGAAATTTTAGATGCGGACAAACTCGCTGCATCACTTGCAAACATATGGTTGTAGAGTCATCTTTCACTTCCTTTACCAAAGGGAACAAATATAGGATTAGAAGTAACATCAATTGTTTGAGTACATTCATTATCTACATGCGCACATGTAGCTGCGGCTACCAATATATGGGACATACTATACGTCCTTTAAGCACTCGCTTCTTAGAGCACAGATGAAACACTATCAATGGCAATCGTGTCCATAGTGTTTCCAGACATTTTCATTCTGTACATAATACAGATCCAGTATCTTTAAGGATTACTGGTCTGGAACACATCTCACCCCTTGTTCTAGGGGGAGACAGATACAACTCTCTGTGCAAAAGAGAACCTTATTGGATCTACCAGGTGGACACTTTGGCCCCTGGTGGATTCAATGAGTGCTTGGACACCAGCACTTTAGTATAGATTCTGGTCCTTCAGTTCTCCTTCTTCCTCCCTTCTGGTATTATTTTACCAGAGACTTTCTGAGGGCTTCTGTTTGAGCTCAGTCTCGGTTTCTATACTGTATATATCATGCCTTACTTTTGTATTTTTATATTTATATGCACACAATTTATTGTTATCACATTCATCACATAATTTTTACTTTTATTAATCAAAAAATGTAAATAATTTTATGATATTAATTAGACTATGTGACTGCGTAATGCAAAAGACCGCAACAGTAGGATAAATGAATGAATGAATAACCAGATACTTGTAGGAGGGACCCCTAAACATAAACTTGATAGAAGACAGGTACTCACTAATGGTAAGCTGACTAATAAGTGACACTGTTGTTAACAATAACACCAGGAAGATTTAGCATAATAACACCCTATAACGTACCAATTGTCTAAATAAAGTCCTGAACAGGAAAACATGTAGCAAGCGATTGACTCACTCTGAGTGCTGCACAGTCCATGCGATCCAAAGGTGAGGGGTCCCCAGGTGTGCTTCCGTCCAAGGGGTAGGCTAGTAGAGAAGGAGAAAAACTGGAAGACCACTATTGTAAATATCAAAAAAGTAGAAAGGAGGGTGCGTATCCCATAAAAAGATTATTTATTGGTCATGGAAAAACAGGGCAATGGAGAGCACTACCAACGTTTCACACTTCACAGAGCGCTTTCTCAAGGTATACATATCACAACTTTATTAACATATATATAGACACAGAATGACATAGCCAGCCAATACTCACAGCTCACATGCGATCCACCCACTTTGATTGCTAATGGTCTTCTGATGTGTATACACCTAATCAGTATATTCAGACACAGAGACGACAGTGACTAACTCCGCCCCCAACTACCAAATCCGGACACATGCATGGTCTAGCAACCCCCAGTAGTATACGCTTGCGCAGTAACCAACTGAGGGAGAGTCATCAATGTCAATGGAGGCCGTGGTGCATTGGGAGAGCGTGTCATCAAATGGCCCAGACTGTATACCTCACTGGGGCTCTAAGTGTGTGCGCAACTGCGCTCTGCAAAACACTAGTCCCTCCCTGCAGTGGGAGCAGACACAGTGAGCTCCGGACCATCGGCGGAGTGCGCATGCGCAATACCAACCGTCACGTCAGAGGCTCACAGAATACCCCAAGTGCAGGGTGGAAGAATGAAAAGCCAGAGCGCAGAATTATGTGCAGCACAGATGGTGAACACATAGTGTGCTGTGAAATACAAACATATAACATTATTAAAATCAATAAACTTAAAATATATATTAACAAAGAAAACATATTTGTAAATCCCCCTGTCTTAATCTCTTCTAAATGATGTTAATCGACTAGAAAGGGTAAATAAAAACTATCACTTGACATATGTATAGTCAAACACACATCCTGATTTGTTTAGGGAGCTGATGATGGTGAGTAAATAGAGTGGATATAGAATGGTAAGCAAAGAACAAGAAATTGAGTGTAGAAACCTAATATAATGTGATGATAAGATGTTATTTGTCTAGAAAGGTTCCCCCATACATATATGCCCATGGTTGCTTAGCACATATATCCACTATAAAACCTTAGCTAGTACATCCAGTTGCTGAAACATAACAAAGTGTATAACAGATATACATATAATGGCAGGATGCTATGTATTGTATTGTATGTCTTTATTTATATAGCGCCATTAATGTACATAGCGCTTCACAGTAGTAATACATGTGGTAATCAAATAAATAACAGATATTATAAATAACAGATCATGGGAATAGTGCTTTAGACATAAAAGTAACATTAAGGAAGAGGAGTCCCTGCCCCGAGGAGCTTACAGTCTAATTGGTAGGTAGGGGAACGTACAGAGACAGTAGGAGGGAGTTGTTGTTTTAAAAGCTTGATTTGATGTGTTTTAAATTAATGTGACTATGCAGATACTGCACTGACACACTTTATTCGAGCAAATACCCAGTATGTACCTGGCAGATACCTGGAATGCGCCGCTCCTCACCTCTGACAAGCCCCGTTGCGTTTGCCTTCCCAGCCTGGGTTCATGCCTGGCTGACGGGCGGCTGATCTGTTAAATGATAATGATTAGGATTTAATAGGCTGCAATGCTTCGCGTGTCTACCAGATGGCATAAATTCATGAATTGTAATGCAGTATATATATATATACTGTGCAGTATTGCAGCCAGCGGGAATAAAATGCTTCAATCCCTGCCTGGAAAATAACGCAATGCACTCGGGCAGAAAACAGTCACAAACCTCAATACACCCGAGTATACCCGAATTCATGGGACTAGCCGAGCTCGAATAAAGTGTGTCGCCAGTGTATGCTTAAATGTGTGTTTAAAGTATTTTAAAATTGAATAGATGTAATCATTGCTATTGTATGTTGTATTTGAGGTCAGGGTTAGCCTTGGTTTTCAATTTTGTATGCTTGTTGGCACTTATATTTTTTCTCAGGCTACATTGTTCAGTTCCAGAGTTGCATTAGTTAATTGTTTAATTGTTAGTGATGGAATGTAAATTGCTTAGGGATGTAATTAATGAATGCTAATTGATTTATGTTTACTGGATTGGTTAAAATAGTATACTTGTTTGGAGTTATCTGTATTTTGCTTGCAATGTTATTGTTAAAATTCATATGCAGAATGTATATGGTGCTTAGATTGTATGCATCATATATACAATGTAAATGCAATGTGTTGATTGTCATTTGAGGTTTTTAATTGGCATTTGATTTTTTTTGATTGTAAGATCAGTTAGGATTATGAAAGGAAATTGATTTTATTGTAGTGTGTCTTTATGGAGAAGTGTTATTTTGAGTACAGCATGTTTTTGATAACCCTTCTACATTTATTTGTATATTGGTTCATCATGTGTGTGTGTATATATATATATATATATGTATATATATATATATATATATATATGTATGTATGTATGTATGTATGTATGTATGTATGTATATATATATATATATGTATGTATGTATGTATGTATGTATGTATGTATATATATATATATATATATATATATATAAAAAACAAAAAAGTGTGGCGCCAAAAAATAAAAATATAATAGTGATATAATAAATTAAATATGACTATAGTTAATGAATAAAAAGTTGTGTAAAGTGAATGATGTATGAAAGGGTTAATATCTCAATTACACTAATGTGACCTTAGTGCATATTGATACAACACAACCAATAAAAGTGTACAAAACAGTGCATAAACGTGCTCAAAAAAGAGAAAAAGAAAGACACAAAAATCAAAAAACTCCAACCAGTCCTTCCATAATTAGTCCATGATGATAGGATGTCTGATGTTGAAAGGGGTCTTTAGGCTGCTCTCACACAGGGTAAACCAACTCCACAGATATCTACAGACAAAAAAAGAGAGAGAGCGCACGCCCCATAGCATAATACTGCATAAAATTTATTAAAACAAGGAAGGGGATGGGAAATGGGGGGGGGGGTAGGAATCGCACTCACAGGATGCAAATAGTTAAAAGGCAATTTGTGATTATATCACCACCATCCGGTTCTGGATACTGGAACACGTCTCCGTGGACTCCTTCAGGGCTGCCAGACACGATCACCAGGGACCAGATGTTAAAGGCTCCGATCGCTGTCTGTATAGAGTCCAAAACTCCAGCTCACACTTCCAATGGCCGCCGATCGTATTCCCGCGCTTGGTGTAGGCTGCTGCGCGTGCGCGGCGTCGTCGTGATGACGTAATCGCGCTCTCAGTACCCTAACGCGTTTCGTCACCTGACCGGTAACTTTCTCAAAGGGCTGATGTAGAAAGTAATCAAGTCCTGCCCTTAAATAACCAGTCCGTTGCCAGGCAACCCGTGATCGGGTGATTAATACAACCTGTGGTGGTATTAAATGAAGCTAATACATAACATATATGCTAATTATATAGAGGACTAGTTTTCTAAGGGCTGATAGGGACTAATGCACTTCAGGAATGGGCATAAAATAATTACAAATGTGCAATTACAACACAATAATATACAATAATGAACAATAATATGGGAACAGAAAGGATATCATGACATTATTTTTTAACACTAACGATAAAATTCAAACATTTTGACACCATATATATTCATCAATCATTGTACTGCAATGTATATTTCCAAACATTATTCTCAAACTATATTTGATGGTTTCCCATTAGGAAAATCCACAAGATAAATGTTTCACAAGATGTATTCAAAATTTATTTTTCACACTCTCCATAGGTGTGAATAACTATACCATACATTGCACTACATGATCAACATATAAAAGCAAGATTACATTAATTAAAACAATAAATTCAGATCTAACTGATCTACATCATAAACAGAACAAAATTACCCATAAATTCCAATTCCATATCCATATATACATAGAGAAGGATTTAAGACCCATAGTCTATATAAGGCATGAATGTATATAGAGAAAAAAAAAATTGATGTATATTAAAAAGTGATATATTCCCTTTTGGGTTAATAGATTATATCTGTATATCCCTTACATATCTCTGTATACTACAAATACAAACATATTATATTTGTTCCTTAGTATTCAATTTATTACACTTAGTGCCTCAAATACTATAGGATATAGAAATTGGATTAACTTATTTCCACAGAGACAGGGAAAGAATGACCTTTAATAGTCACAATTAAACCCCTGTAAAAATACAATAGGTTAATAGAGAGCTGAAGAGAGGAAGGACAAGGTTTGAATATTAATAATTGTGGACTAAATTTATGTATAGTGCATAGGAACTCCTACAATAAAGAATTTTCTATATAAACAAATATATATAAAATTTATATTTTAGTTGGGAAAACTAAATTAAAAATTAAAAATAGAAAATATAAATATGAAAATGAAATGAAGAATGGGGGAAAATAATTTTAAACGCCTCTTCAAATGTTATAGGGAGTGAATAAAAAGATAAGAATGAATAGATGGGTATTGTGAAAAAATGAAGGATGATGAAGGGATGGGAAGGAGGGCTCAGGGGAGGGAAATATGGGAATGGGAAGGGAGGGAGGGAAAGTGAACTATTGAGGAGTGTGGAAAAAAGAGGACCGCAGGTGGGAACCATACCTAGGTTCCTTTGAGGAGAGCGAGGAGAGTCCAAGAGGTCAGGAGATCAAACCAGTGTACTAGCATCCAGACACTCATTGAGTCCACCAGGGGTGAGAGTCCCCAACTGGTGGATCCAATAAGTCTCCTGTCTGCACAAGATCTTGTATCGATCGCCCCCCAGAGCACAGGGAGAGATGAACTCCAGGCCCATGATTGACATACATTTTGGGTCCTGGTTATGTATAATTTTATAGTGTCGGGAAATGCTGTTTGTATTTAGTCCCTTAATGACACTCCTCCTGTGCTCTAGGAAGCGAGTGCAGAGGGATCTGGTGGTGCGCCCCACATAACGTAGCCCGCAACCACACTGGATGCAGTACACTACGAATGAACTGAGACAATTTATGTGATTCCTGACCTGATAGATAGTATCTCTGTTGGAGGAGCTGAATTCGGACCGGGCTTTCAAGTGCCTACAGGTGATACACCTGCCTCGTTCACATTTATGATTTCCTAAGGGGCCTTTTGAAGTTGTTTTATCAGAGTTATTTGCTGTTTTTAATTTAGATGGAGCTAAAATACTCTTCATGCTTCTGGCCTTCCTGTAGACAATTGATGCATGATCCGAAAGAATGCCTTTCAAATGTGGATCACATCTGAGAACTCCCCAGTGATTCCTCATAATTTTTTGAATTGCTTTATGAGACTGATTGTAGGTAGTGATAAACCTTACACTAGATGTAGCAGTTTCGTCTCTAATCACTGGTGAGTTATAGCTCAGACGTGAAGTGACCTGTCTATTTATAGATGTTTTTAACATAGTTGATCTATCCATGGAGCTGACTTTCTTAAAGGACTCATTAATTAGTTGGTTATCATAACCCTTCTGTTTAAATTTTAAACTAAGTTCTCCTGACTGCTGAACAAAATCAATATCTCTTGAACAGTTTCTCCTGATTCGGTGAAACTGTCCAAGAGGAATATTGTGTAGCCACTGTTTGTGATGGTTGCTGGACGCATGTACATAGTTGTTGACTGAGACTTCTTTAAAATGTGTAGCTGTAATAATATCTAAATTATCATCAAATGTGAGTAATAAATCCAAAAAGACTATAGAAGTGGCATCTATATTAAATGTGAATTTTAATCCTAAAGAGTTTTCATCAAATGATTTAAGAATATCCTGTAGTTCTGCCTCCTCTCCGTCCCATATAAAAATCATATCATCTATGAAACGGCCATAGTACACGAGGCCCGCTCCAAGTTGTAAATTTTGCCACACAAATCTCTCCTCCCAAAAACCCATGAAGAGACTTGCGTAGCTAGGAGCGAACCTCGTGCCCATAGCCGTTCCACAGATTTGTAGATGAAACATCTCTTCAAACAGAAAATAATTGTGATTTAAAATAAATTTAACACACTCCAAAATAAATAACTTGTGTTTTATAGGCATGCACAAGTCCTTGTCAAGCCAATAAGTTAGTGCTTCAATACCCCTGGCATGGTCAATACAGGTATACAAAGAGGCCACATCACATGTGGCCCATAAGTAGGTGGGCTTCCATTTAATGCCAGAGGTGGCCTCGATGACATGGAGCGTGTCCCTAATATGTGACCTCAGTTTGGTAACAAAAGGTTGAAGATGGTAATCCACATACTGGGACAGGCTCGACGCCATCGACTCCACCCCGGACACAATGGGCCTGCCAGGGGGGTTTGTCAAGGACTTGTGCACTTTAGGTAAATGATAAAAAATAGGTGTGCGTGGATGTGGATTAAATAAAAACTTAAACTCTGTTTTGGAAATAATGTCCATAGTGAGTGCTGAAAAAAGAAGCTCTTTAAGACTGTCCTGGTACCCTATGACTGGATCAGATTCAAGGGTGATATAGGAGGCCTGGTCACCCAGGAGTCTGCGAGCCTCCTGGAGGTAGGCAGAAGTATCCTGGATGACCACTCCTCCCCCCTTGTCTGCCTGCCTAATGACAATAGAGGGATCATCCTTAAGCTGTTTTAGTGCGTCCAGTTCGCCCTGGCTAAGATTTTTATTGATCTTAGATTTCTTAGAGCATAATGCTTCAAAGTCCTGCAGTACCAAACTATAGAAGGCCTCAATGAATCCTCCCTTAGACTGGTAGGGAAAGAATATGGATTTAGGTTTAAAAGGTGAGTGTATGATATTTAACTCTTCCTCTATTATGCTATCAATTGGAGTGAGATATATGGATAGCTCCAAAGGATCCATACATTCCTGTGAAGAGTTCAAAATCCCTTCTGATTCTCCTAACAGTGAAGTTAGATCCTTTAGATGGGCCAGATCCTGTACATTAATTTGATCAGTCTCCTTGTTATGTTTGATGTTAGTTTCCTGTATATTAAAGTGTCTTTTTAAAGTTAGTTTCCTAATAAAACTATTAAGGTCCATAAACAACTGGAAGGCATTAGGGCCTGTATTCGGAGCGAATGACAGTCCCCTCTCCAACAGAGATATATCATAGATAGATAATAATTTTGTGGATAAATTGAATATTGAACTATTACCCTCACTGGGGATCACTAGTCGTCTTCTGTTCTCCTTCTTCCTCTGTTGGACTCTCCCCGCTCTAACTCCTCTGCTCCTCTTTTTCCCAGACTCTGGGATTTGTTGGGAGCCTCGCGGTCCCATAACGGATACTGTTTTTCCTTGTCTCTTTCTCTCTCCTTCTCTCTGGACTTCTTTTCCTGTCTCGGTGCTTTGTCTAAAAAATGATGAGGAGATGTATTAGTTATTTTGACTTCTTTAGGTCTAGTGTCCTTTCCTATGTCAGAGTTTGGAGGGAGATGGGATTGTCCAATTGATGGTACATTGTTGGCCTCCTCTGCCGGCAGTGGCTCTACCTCAAGGGCCGAAAAGCGACTGCCGGGAGCTGAGGCCATCCTGGAACCTTCAGTGGTGTAGGGGGAATTGGTTCTATTTTCCCTAGGGGCATGATGCTGCCCCTCCCTGCCTCTAGGGGTATGGGAGTGATAACCCCCCCCTCCACCACGTCTGGAACCTGAATGGAATCGCCCACCTCGCCTATTTTGGCTGTAATTACGTTTCCAAACCCTGACTTTGTCTGTCGCATAATCCTCTTTATCTCTACTCAATTTAAGATCCTTTCTTTCCGTCACTTCCTTCTCAAAAGTGAGAACTCTTTTCTCAGTGATTTCATTAAACTCTTTGAAATCCCTCGTATCTACAAATGGTTTCAAGACCTCTTGGATACTATCAATTTCTAATTCGAGTTCTTTCACTTTATTATCCCTAAATTGTATCAAGAGTCTCATTAAGGAGAAGGAACAATTGTCCATAGTCTCATTCCATTCCTTAGTGAATTCTATATTAGTCTCAAAAGTGGGAGCTTTTGTTATTCTAAGTCCCCTAGGAATTATCTTCCTATCTATATAGTCCTGAAGGGAATATGCGTCCCACCAGTGGCGCATCTCATCTTTCATGAGTTTTTCCAGTTTATAAAAATTCTCCTTTATATTAACATCATTGTCTACAATCATCTCATTTGTTACCTCTGGACATGAGACTAGACCACTACGTCTCATATTCCTCTCTTTTGCAGTTTGCATCATGGTTCTAACTATAGTCCTAGGACCTGGCCTAGAGTAATAAAAATAAAATTAAAATAAACTCTTTAAATTACTGTGCAATATAATATAATTATTTTAGGCTGCCACTAAACGGTTTGAGTCAAGGGACCACATATAAAAAACAAAAAAGTGTGGCGCCAAAAAATAAAAATATAATAGTGATATAATAAATTAAATATGACTATAGTTAATGAATAAAAAGTTGTGTAAAGTGAATGATGTATGAAAGGGTTAATATCTCAATTACACTAATGTGACCTTAGTGCATATTGATACAACACAACCAATAAAAGTGTACAAAACAGTGCATAAACGTGCTCAAAAAAGAGAAAAAGAAAGACACAAAAATCAAAAAACTCCAACCAGTCCTTCCATAATTAGTCCATGATGATAGGATGTCTGATGTTGAAAGGGGTCTTTAGGCTGCTCTCACACAGGGTAAACCAACTCCACAGATATCTACAGACAAAAAAAGAGAGAGAGCGCACGCCCCATAGCATAATACTGCATAAAATTTATTAAAACAAGGAAGGGGATGGGAAATGGGGGGGGGGTAGGAATCGCACTCACAGGATGCAAATAGTTAAAAGGCAATTTGTGATTATATCACCACCATCCGGTTCTGGATACTGGAACACGTCTCCGTGGACTCCTTCAGGGCTGCCAGACACGATCACCAGGGACCAGATGTTAAAGGCTCCGTTCGCTGTCTGTATAGAGTCCAAAACTCCAGCTCACACTTCCAATGGCCGCCGATCGTATTCCCGCGCTTGGTGTAGGCTGCTGCGCGTGCGCGGCGTCGTCGTGATGACGTAATCGCGCTCTCAGTACCCTATACAATGTAAATGCAATGTGTTGATTGTCATTTGAGGTTTTTAATTGGCATTTGATTTTTTTTGATTGTAAGATCAGTTAGGATTATGAAAGGAAATTGATTTTATTGTAGTGTGTCTTTATGGAGAAGTGTTATTTTGAGTACAGCATGTTTTTGATAACCCTTCTACATTTATTTGTATATTGGTTCATCATGTGTGTGTGTATATATATATATATATATATATATGTATATATATATATATATGTATGTATGTATGTATGTATGTATGTATGTATGTATGTATGTATGTATGTATATATATGTATGTATGTATGTATGTATGTATGTATGTATATATATATATATATATATATATATATATATATATATATATATTTGCATGATGAAGCGAATGTACAAATTCATGGGTGAAGGGTGGGTATCGGGCCAGTGTGGCTTAACCCCTTAATTACCTTTGCAGTTGTTATCCGATTAGGTGTTTAAGGGGTTAAGTGATATCTGAATGTAATTGCAATGTATTGGCTTTGTATTGGCTATGTTTTTTGTGGGCAAGACAAGGATGTTGCTGGCGACTGAGACTTCTTATTGATAAGGTCATTAGTACTTTATTTATTTGAATATGCTAGTTAATGTTTTTAATAATGGGCAAATAATCTATTATCCCTATCTGGATAATAGTTATTTTGCACATTATTGTACTGTAGGTGTTGGGAGGGGGTGTATGTATTGAATGTATAGGCCAGGTTTTATTTTTTTACATTCAGGGTTTGTTCCGTGGTTCCGCGTGAGACCTATGGAGACCACCTGTGGTCTCCTCGGGTATCTCACGGGTATCAGGCTGGTGATTCCACGGGTGACACATGCGGGGATGAAGCGGTGGCCTCACATCTGTGGGGGCACCGCGGACCCATAGTCTGCGGGGATGAAGCGGTGGTCCCACATCCGAGGGGGCACCGCGGACCCATAGTGAGCACTCGTGAGTTCCCCAGACCCCAGTGGGAACCACCCGAGGCCCCGCAGACACCTGTGAGTCTGACCCGGGGCTCCCAGACATCCTTGGGCCTACCGTGGGGACCCAATTGTGGCCCACGGTGTCCCAAGGAGACCACCTGGGGGCCATGGCGCTTGGCGGGACCCACCAGCAGGCCTCCAGAACCTGTTTGAAAAGGGCTGCTGGTACCCTGTAGGTCTGTCAGGTGCCCCGCCAGCCCACCGGGGACACGCGTGGAGCTGTGTTATGAACCCTGTTTGTAAAAGGATCTTGTATTTATGGGGGGGCACAGGGGGTGGGTAATGTATTTAATAAATAGAAAGAAGTTTATTGTGGGTCACTGTATTGTTTTTATTGTGGGTACTGAGGGTGGGGGGGGTCCCCAATGGTATGTGGGTAGGCCTCCCTTGTGGGTAGTGGCTGAGGGTGGTTAGGCCTCACGGGGTGGGGGTTAGTGGGGGAGGGTATGTAGGCGTCCCGAGTGGTGGGTGAGGGTGGGTTAACCCCTTAATGACTGTAGCGGTTAATAACCGCTATGGTGATTAAGGGGTTAGGGGACATTACATTGGATGTTTTCATTGTTGTGTCTGTTTTGCAGCAGCGGAGGGGGCATGGGCAGGATGAAGATGAGGATGGCCTTCATCGTGGCAGCCAGGCATGGTTGAGTACTATATGTATTTAATGTATTTATTGCTGTTTATGTATTTAAAATGGGCACATTCACTATTATCCCTTTGTGGATAATAGTAATTGTGGCCATAACTATACTGTATGTGTTAGGGGGGGGGGGTTATTTCTTTAAAAGTATGTATGTGTTTATTCATTAATTTGGGGGGGGGGCACATAATTGGTACTGCAGGCCTGCGGGTAACACCCGAGGGCCCCCGCCGGCCTATAGTATCAGTGATGTGCATATATGTGTATATTAGGGGTTGTAGGGGTTGTTGTTATATATATATATATATATATATATATATATATTTATATTCATTTATTTATTTATTTAGAGTTATTTATTTATTGTGGGGCTGCTGTGTGTGATTTTTTTTATTGTGGGTAGCGGGTGGTGTAGGGGAGTATTATCCCCAATGGTGGTTTGTTTAGGGCTTGCGGGGGGGGGGTAGCGGGAGAGGTTAACCCCTTCATGACCGTAGCGGTATTAACTGCTACGGTCGTGAAGGGGTTAACTGCACCCGTAACCCCACCGCAAGCCCTAAACTCACACTAAGGGCCAAATACCCCCTTCACCCACCCCCACTGACCACAATAAAGCTGGCACGGTGGGTTAACCCCTTCATTGCCTTAGCGGTTAGCCGCTAAGGTAATGAAGTGGGCTGTACATGCATTTTTCCTGCTTCGGATGCATGCCGGGGGCCTCCGGTGCTGGTATTAATTTGTATCAGCTCTGGAGCCCCCTGCATCAATCCGAGCCAGGAAAAGGGCCTGTTTCTTTTTTTATGTCCCCTATCGCCGCTCAGCTCCAGCTTTTTGCCAACTTTTGTTGGCGGAGCTATTTGGAGAACATCTCTCCATTTTATCGGTGCGATCAGCGCCGAGATGCTGATCGGGGCTACCTGCATATGGCGGGTTTTAAAATTGGCGAGATATTGCTTCTCGCCACCCGCGCGGCGAGTTTTTTTCCCAAGAAACAAAAACTGGCGGATTTTCCTCATCTCGCCAGTTTTTCACCATTTACTAAATTGTTGTAGGCATATTTGGCAAAAACTGGCGAGATTGGGCTTCTCGCAGCTCTCTGCATAGGCTCCACGTTTGGTGTGAGGAAAGGACATTTGGTCCTTAAACGTCACTGTGTTCACTGGCTCTGATGAATTAAATACTGATGCAGCGTCCGTTATTCGAACACTTCACGCGTCATGTACATCGGAATCCTGATTTGAAACCGTGGGATGAATTCCAGCCTTCCCCGCACTAAGATGCGAGCGCAGCGAGTGCAGAAAAACAAATTTTTGTGTTCTGGCTTTTAAAAACATGAAATTGACACAGTAGCACAGTACTGTACACATTACAATTCATCCATTTTACTGCAAACAAAGAAACAGAATCCATGAAATTCAAACAAAACATCCGCGATAAGTGCAGGTGCCTGGGGCGATTGGCCGCGTTCATGCTGCGTGGGGAACAGCAGAGAACTCAAAATCGGTGCCGTGATGTGTTCGAATAACGTCCGCTGCATCAGTACAAACAGAAGTTTTTGTACTCTACTCAAGTCTTTTGTGTGCTTCTTCTAAAACCTTTACCTACTAGCAAAACATTATAAGGGATCTGTTCGATATCTAAGATGGCCAAAACTATGACAACATCTGCACTGAAGCAAATGGGACCATCTCGCTTCCTGACAAATCCTGCCATCAGTTCCCAACAGGAAATTACTTCAATCCCACTGAAGCAAGTGTGGCCATCTTACTTCCTGGAAAATCTCGCTTCCTGACAAATCCTGCCGTCAGTTCCCAACAGGAAATTACTTCAATCCCACTGAAGCAAGCATGGCCATCTTACTTCCTGGAAAATCCTTAGAAAACCATGTGCCTTTTTTTTTGTGACGTCAGTAAAGGGAGTGAAGCCGGCCAATCAGAATGGCTCTGCTTCCTGTCCATTTAACATGACGTCACAAAAAGCAACATGGCTGCCGTCACATGGTATTCAGCCAATCTGATTGGGAGATGTATATCCCCAATCTGATTGGTTGTAGTAGACCATGTGACTCCCTTTGGATGACGTCACATCCTTTCCCAAAAATGACTCTGTCACATGGTCTACTACAACCAAAAAAACACTCACAGATATACATCTCCCAATCGGATTGGCTGAAGTACCATGTGATGGCAGCCATGTTGCCATCTGCTATCCAGATTGAGACGCTCGAGATACCTCTCACGGACTGGGACCACGTGTGCAAGCGCACAGACCAGGAAGTTCCCACAAACAGAGGAATCCGGTTGTGGTGTATACTTGCTGCAACTGGTGCGGAGGTGCCGCAGGACTATGAAGACATCCTATAAGCACAAAATTCCAAAGAGGTACTGCTAAAACTCCCAGGCACAGCAACCATGCAGAGGGTTATTATACCCTGTGGGGTATGAGCCATTGTAATCGATCCCATGTGGAACCAATTATAGGCATCACTCTTGGTGAGAGACTATATATATAACATCAATTTCTATGGTGCACATTATATTATCCAATTTGGAGGACATTTCTACAATATTCTTTGTTGGACATTATCCTAGGAAGAAATTATACTTTGGAGTACATATACACCTACTCATACTCCTAAACCCTGGAAAGATATTTATCTCCAACTCTAAGCAGGACTACCTCACTTTTTTCTCACAGTGACCTACATCACTGTATTCATCACCATTAGAGCACATGGGACTTTTATTTATTTTTACTGTGTTTATACAATGTTGTGTTTAATAAAATTCTGATATTGATTTAGATATATAGGATTTTTTCATAAATATTTTGTAATTATCATTCGCTGTCCTGGCATTAGCTGTCCCATTAGGAGGCCAATTTTCTCAGGATATCTATGCGCAACAGTTTTTTCCTTTTTCCGGTATATAAAGGAGCACTAATCTGTGAAATGTACTTAAGTCTGGATAAATATATCTCTAAAAGATTTGATTGGGTGCAGCAGGTGCAAGAACTGTATTACTGTAACTCCCTCATAGAAGACTTTTACACATTTGAGAAATGGTGAACCATATAGTACAAAATGTTGCATTATGTCAGAATGATCACCTTGTATACTTGTTAAAAATGTCCATGTGTCATTGGGTATGTGGGGAAAACAGAGCTCTTTTAGAAAAAGATTCTTAGCGCATTATACTGTAATAAGTAACATCAAAGGTTCTTAGAGCATTATTGTAAGTAAAATCAAAGGTGCACAAGAACTTGCAGATGAAAGTATTTTTAAAGAAGATGAGAGCCCTGTGGCAGCACATTTTGGTACTGTACACATAGACACAATGTTTAATTGTTGCAATATATGATTTATAGAGTATGTTTAACCAATGCCATGAGGCGATGGAAAAAAAAGTGATGTGCACAATTTTAGTCTAAGTTCATGAACCTGACTTAATTTACTCTTTTTTGTTCGTAAACATTTTCAGAAAAATCTGAAATAGTCCCACAATAAATTGGGTACATGTGATTGGATGAAACATTGTGAGTGTTAATAAAGACACCAAGTAAATGCTAAAAATGAAAATGTCTAGTTTTTTTGCCAAGGAGGAGAATTGGGAAGGTGGTATTGTGGTCATTTTGGCCCAGGCCACTGCAGGAAAAACGACTAGTAATGAGTGGGACCCAAGAGAAAAAGGTCCCACGTTCTGCTAATATATAAAATATCAGGTGTATCTTAGCCACAGCAGCCTTCTAGTACTTAAATAAATCAAACTGAAATTTATGTTTTCATTGTCATATTCCTAAGCAAAACTTGAAATGATGTTTCATCCTCATGGTCAGATGACCTATTGTTGAACCAGAGACTGTAGCCATAAAGGCCTATATTGAAGAAATTCTGTCTCATGGATTTATTCGAAAGTCCAGCTCCCCCACAGGGATGAGCTTTTTCTTTGTTCAGAAAAGAAATGGGTACTTAAGACCCTGTTTAACTACAGGGTTCTTAACAATATTATGATAAAGAATTGCTACCACTCCCCCTGATTCCGGAACTCCTCTATCGCTTTCATGACACAACCATCTTCTCCAAACTCGATCTAAGAGGAGCCTAAAATTTGGTTAGAATCAGGCAGAGGGATGAGTGGAAGACTGCTTTCAACACCAGAGATGGTCCCTATGAGTATCTTGTCATGCCCCCTGCAGTTTTCCATTTTTTTGTCAATGAGATATTCAGAGACTTGCTGGATTATTGTATCATCATCTATGTCGATGACATGAAGGAAAAAAGTGGCGTGTACTCCCAATAACTCACCAAGTGTAGGTAATATAGCATGAAAAAATATAAATTTATTGGCACATGAACGTGATAAAAAAAAACACTCTAACGTGTTTCGCGCCCAGTGGTGCTTTGCCAAAGAGCCATCTCGATGACATCCTTATTTTTCTAAGACCTTGGATCAACATCATGATCAGGTGAAGGTGGCGCTTCAACACCTTTGGGAGAATAAACTTTTTCCAAGCTTGAAAATGCGAATTTGAGAAATCTAGTTTTGCTTTCCTTGGAAACATCATATCCGATCACTATTTACAGATGGATCCTTCCAGGATCTCTGCTATCCAAGATTGGCCACTGCCCAAGGGACTTAAGCCCATCCATAGGTTCGTTGGATTCTGGATTATCAAACTATTATCAACGTTTTAGCTGAGATTTTATGAAAATAGTCGCACCTATAACGGCCATGACTAAAAAGGAGGTTGTAATTGAGTGCTCACCACAAACAAGGCATGCCTGCAGGACCAAGGTGGGGATTGATATAGACACCAACCTCCAGCCGCGTGGACACATCTGGAGTGTAAAATGGTTGAGGTAGCCGGTTCGGGATTGGAGCGGTAAGGATAGTCAGAGGTACTTGCCAAGGTCAGGGTTTGAAAAGGTATGGATCGTAGAATGTACTTAGCCGTGGTCAGGATTGGAGAGATGCGAATCGTTGGGGTAGCCAGGGTCAGGAATTTAGAGGAGCGGAGTCCAAAGAAATAGCTGAGGTCAAAAACAGTGGAGCTAGGAACTGGAGTACAAGACCAAGACAGCAGTGAACACTTTGCACATACAAAGGTTTATGCTCAACCGATTTGCCAGAGGGCTGGCTGAGCATATATAGGTTGCAAGAACCAATGAGGTAGCAGACACAGGGAAGGTGCGTCAGTGAAGCTGATGGTGATAGGCAGTTTGGGTGCAGGAGACAGGTGTGGGAAGGATCCCTGATGATACCAGATGACGCGGGTCATGCGCGCACTGCCTGCGCACCGTGCCAATAATGTCACTGCGTGGGCGCAGTCTGGAGACGGGACAAGAGAGGGGCGTATTTACATCCGCACACGCCCCTAGTATGGCGGTTGGTACCAGGAGGAGGGAGAGAAGCGTCACGGCTGGAGGAAGGAGCGGGGGGCTCGATCACGGGTTGGGGTAAATACCGGGTGCGCCGAGCACGTCACGGATCACGATCCTGACAGACAGAGCATTTTTCTTTGTCTCTGGAGGCACAAGCTGCCTTTCTCAAATTCAAGAGATTCTTCTCCACAGCTCAAATTCCTGTTCACCCGGACCCTCTACTCCTCGATGCTTCTGATATTGATGCCGGTGCAGTCATTTAACAGAGAACCGATTTCCAGTAACGTCTTGTAAGGATCGGCATCAGGCCCCGTCCCGTCACTGGTGATGCCCCGCAAATCAGGGAAGCTACCCCCAGGCCCGCATCATCAGACAAGCAGAAACTGGCAGGTCCAGGCTTAGGCCCCACCCCCGCGCCACGTCCCGTGATGCATCACGCCCGCAGGGAACCATGCACTGGTGCCACGCCACGAAAAGCACACAATGAGTTAATCGTTACTCACATAATTCTGAATCACCTGCACCTGAGGCTCCCTCTGGCTCCGCTCCACCATTGGCCGCTCACTACTGAGTGGGCGGTTCAGCTCATCACTACTAGCTGCTCATTGGGCACCTGCCCTTAGTGCTTACCTCAAAATCCTCTGTTGCCTTGTCCTGTTGCCTTGCACATTTTGTTCTTGTTTGCTCCTCAGTGTTTGACCTCGGCTTGTACCTGGATCCCCAAAATCTCTCTACCTCGACCTCGGCTTGCATCTGGACCTGTACCATCTCTGTTCCTCGACCCCGGCTATCCTCTATGACCATCTGATTTCTTCCCATACCACAGCGAGTATTATGACTACCCTCACTTCCCCAACCCTGACCTGGCTACACGAGTATCACTCTGCACTCCTGACGCACCCTCGCGGCTGGAGGTCGATTCATACTAACTTCCCTACCTCAGCCCCGTGGTCCTGTCCTGTTTGTGGTGAGCACCCATTACAGTATGCTCAGTCCCACAAACATGGACCCCGCTGAGGTGGGCCGAGTCTTGAGCACACACGCTTACCATGTATGAACATTACACCGCATCTGGCTTATATGTACATTAACGTGAAGTTAACTTAGTACTTACCTGACCTGCCTGATACAACTATACAGGAGAGTCTCTGAAGCTACACCCCCATTTTTAATTCGCCAAGTTTAATAGGCACTATTTTTTCTGATATTTAGGTTCGCGATCAATCATTTTATTTTAATTGAGTATTACTCATAATAAAGTTATTGTTTTTATGTCCTAACCATATTACTCTACTCTCAACTGGTCCAGTTGAACAATTACCCTGGCTATTTATCATATGAATACCACTTGGTCACCTATTAAGGTCTAGCTATTTCCTGGAGTGCTCTCATTATAGTGGATTCTTTTCTCTTGTATACTCAATAGATATACTTGTAAGCGATTTTCCAATGAATTTTTTAGTGAAGCTAGCAATATATAAAGCAGCCACAGTGCTAATGACCTCTTCCAACATCATGCTAAAGAGAGGATACTGATGTTTTGCCTCAACTGCAAATGAATAAAAAGACACACAATGACCCGTTACAGTCATGAATTCCTTCGCAACTAATATTGAATGGTATAGTCACTGCCCTCTATACCAGAAGTGATACTTAATCAATCTGGGATTGTTTTCACATGTTCCCCAGGTTATTCACAAAAATGAAGGAAAGGAGGAGCACACAGGAGACTTGATTTGAGTTTTGAAAAACTTCAATAAGGTGTTCACAGCATCAGAGCTTTAGTACAGATAACTTTCAGGACTAATGTGTCCCTTCCTCATACCTGAGGAAGGGACACATTAGTCCTGAAACGTTATCTGTACTAAAGCTCTGATGCTGTGAACACCTTATTGAAGTTTTTCAAAACTTAAATCAAGTCTCCTGTGTGCTCCTCCTTTCCTTCATTTTTGTGCCATTATCAGGTCCAGCCTTGAGACGCCGGGACCATTAGGAGGTAAGCACCAGAAGCAGAATTATACTTGCATGTCTTTATTAACAATGGGGTGCCATTTATTTCTATGATTCCCCAGGTTATTCACGTCATATCCAAATAGTGCAAGAAAAATGTTACCAGGAAATAAATCCTCTAGTATAAGTCCGAAACACGTGAAAACAATCCCAGATTGATAAAGTATCACTTCTGGTATGGAGGCTATTTAAGATATTTTGATAGGTATTCTGTTCACTCCTTGATAAAGTGCCATGTGGGCATTTCAACGCATTGGAGGATTGCTTTTGTGCCTCTTTTTATGGCTAATGCAATAAATATACTTTTTAGCTGAATTCCACACTTAGCCCTCCTACTTTGTTCTGTTTTGCTCAGTTTTATTATCAGTTGTACTTGTAATATATTTTCTGCATTAGTCTTGATATAGAGGGGGCTATGCATTAAGCAGAGAGTTTTTGTGTGCGAGTCTGAAATTTTGACTCGCACGTAACAAAGTGAAGCAAAATGCGGGATTCACTAAGAAGTGAATCCCATTTTGGTACGTGCGATCAAAAACATGCCAGATAGCACGAGCTGTTTTTCCCCCCTGCTATTGTTCTTAAACTTGTAAAGCTGATAGAAAAAAAAGCAGCCTGTAAGTGCTGCATGGAGACGCTGCAACTCCATGCACGGCTCTTATAGGCGATCGTACTTTAAAAATATACATTTGAATAATAGTGTAGATGAGCAGAGGGGCTCCTGAGCTGAACCACAAGAGATACAGACCCTGTTATGGGTGCTGGTATCCCCTGTGCTTTAACAGCTCCCACGTCACGAGACCGGGGTATTTAAATCCTACAGGGTGGTACCAGCACCCCATAACGGGGCCTGTATCTCATGAAGTAGGGGGTCCCTGAGGCTGAAACCAATGCGGTTCAGCTCAGCAGACCCCCTGCACATGTACACTATTATTAAAACACATGTAGCAATAAAAATAATTATATATGGTAGCAGATAGCTGCAGTGGTAATGAAGCTGCTTTAATATAATTTGTATTAATATTGTGAGGGAGCAGGAGATCTCCTGAGCTGAACCGCATTGATTTCAGCCTCGGATCCCTGCTTCCTGAGTTAAAGGCCCAGATATGGGGTACTGGTATCTCCATTATTTACATGTCGCACTTCATGGGATGCGGACGCTTTAAAAATGGCAGCGACACTGGCATTCAACGCCCCATACCGGGGCCTGTAACTTGGGAAGCAGGTAATCCCTGAGCCAGAAATGAAAGCGGTTCAGCTCAGGAGACCAATTGTCCCCAATTAACATTGCAATACACAACCCACCCCCTGTGCCCCCAACATCCCCTATACCCCCTTACATACTTAAAATATATATATTTTTTATGCACAGGAATTATACTATAGGTCGGCGGGTGGACCCCGTGGGTGTACGGGGGCCCCACAGGGGTCCCCAGGTGGTCCCCGCTGGTGTCCGGGGGTCGCCGCTTGCCTGCAGTACCAATTCTGTGCCCCCCCAAGAAAATATAAATACTTTGAAATAAATATCGCGCTGACTGGCAAAAAACGGCGCAGTTGCCTTTTTTGCCTGATCAGACGTAATTTTTTTCCCTGCCTGAAAGAATGCCTTTTACAGTTTTCACTGCTTAGTGATTTGCGCAGCAGGCAGTATCGGTCTTAAAAGCCATTTATCGGTCTTAAAAGCTGTTATCACTGCTTAGTGCACAGCCCCCAGAGTTTATATCTGGCTTGCAGTAAGTAACCTTTTTTGTGACTCCATTTTATCTTCTTGATATATTTTACTGTTTGTGTTCGGAACTTCCTTTTTGTTTTGTTGTTAATCTTGAGGTTGTCTTAATCATATTCCAATAAATTATCCTATACCCAAGGTTGTCAGTGGAAGGCCACTGCAGAAATAGGATCCCAGTGGCACGTGTCATGAATGAGCCCATAATATTATTGTATATAATTTTTGGTTTTTATTAAAATGTATGTTTACGCCATAAACTAATTAATATAAATTACTGTAAATCTATAACATATATCTGACACACAGTATTAATGCTCTTACAATTTGTTTGGGAGTAAATTACACTAGAAGTCTTTCATGTGAATCTACTGTATGCAATACATTGTGTATAAATCAGTGTAAGGGTTATTATCACTGTTTTCCTTCCAGGTGATCATTTACAGATGAGAGGGAAGATAGCTGCTATTCATGATTTATTGAAGTGGTACATTTTTTCCTATTTATTTGCTCACACCTGGACACCAAAGATGTTAACCTAATCATTTTTCTGACAATGTCATGCCTAAATGTAATTTGTGAAGAGTGCATTAGTCCAACTAAGTGTGTTACCATGATGTGTGCTTTACAAAATGACTTGATGTGACTGAAAATAATTAGTCAGGCATTTAAAAAAATCTAAATAAACTCTCCAAGGAAGGAAATGGCACTCACAAAGCCAATGCTATAGAATAGAGCAGGGTAAGCAGCTGTGTACAAAGTAAGATTATTATCTCTGATGGTGATTGCTTACCTGTTTCTTGTGGTCATGTTCAGCCCAAGGAGCATTTTAATAATTCTCTAATGCAACACAAGATGAAATATAGCCCTAGAGTTCACATTTTCTGTAATAAAAATAGGTGAGCCATATGTGTCCTTTTATATTCTGATTCTCTCCATTGATGTCTCATATTTCAACTTGAATTTTCATATCAGTCGCCAAAGCTATAGTTTAATCCTTCTTTAGGTTGAATAGTTTATAAAAAAACAATGACTACTGAAATTATTAATCAAATATATTAACTTCTCAACCATTTTTAAAAGTTGCATCATTTACAGTATATCTAATATATGATAAATGTATAAACTGGTAAATACTTTAGGATAAAAAAAATGCTGTTGATTTTCGCAATATATTTAATGAAATGTTGACGTACCATATGTGGGGACTCAATAAAAAACAAAGTCATTTACACATATTAATTTACATTTATATTGAAGGTTTGACATTCAGTTGAGTTGATAATAATAATAACAACCTAGTTTTGCATTGTGCTATTCTAAAATATTCAACACTACCAATTGTAAATACTATACTATACCTAAACAATGAAAGCTTGCTTCAAATACTGTATAATAGATGATCAAGAGTGCCCTGGACTGGCTAGGGGAGAATGGCATCACCTCATGCCAAGGGTCCCCTGTGGGAGGTTGAGTTAAAGGTGGGGGGAGGGGGAAGGGGGGTGGCATCTGGAATTTTAATAAGGCATTACAATGACTTACTAGAAGGTATTAAAAGGGGAGATCTGAGGGCCAGAGCTGGTCAGCGATGCCACACCATATAGGGTTTCCATTAATTTGTGAATGTTGTGACATTCAATTTGCTTAGAACTTCCAGATCCTAAAATATATATTTTGGAGGAGAGAAAGAGGGGAACTATTTAAGTACTATATATTTATCCCCCAAACACCATGTAGAGAGACACATGCAGACAGATATGAGCACGCCTGGGAGATATTCTAATAAGATATGCAACGTATATTTGAATTACTCACACATTCCTCCTAAAAGATTTACAAGTTCAAAAACACCTTATGAGGAAGAGGGTACTGTGTCAGGCCAAACAGGATCAAACCCCACAATCTCTACTATTCAAGGCAGCAGCTCTAGCAATGAGATAAACCAGCTGCTGGATAGCTCCACTGTTGCAGCATAGGTTTGAGATCACAGCGGTAGCTATTCATATTCGTGGACTCTCCCTCGGGCTTCTTTCCTATAATTTCCATATCATATTAGCATATCTCCCAGGTATCTCAAGTGCACTACTTTTTATGCACAAGGCACAGTGAATTGTCAACCTGGAAGTGGTCTGCTTTTAAATGAAGACAGTTTGAGTATCCACAAGTTCTGTATAAATAGCTACAGGTGTGAGCACTAGAGCTCAAAAGTATGCTGTTAAAGTAGAGCTATTCCGCAGCTCCTTTACTTATTAACTTCACAATTTTTTATTCATTAATAATACTTGTAAGATTTTTTTTTCATTTCAAGTGTTATTTGCACGTCAATTTCATCACTTTAGTTCAAGTAAATATGTATGAATCATATAATTACTTTGAATCACAGAGATACCAATTTATCTTCTGTCTGTAGCAAGACATGATCATGTTTACTTATATTTTATACATTACCAATGCCTCAGGCATCTGGTTCAATGCATACGAAATCCATACACTCCAGGTCCATGGGACCCGAGCTCTTTAGGTGAGCCATTGGTGCAGCTCGGGTCTTTCGCTGGATGCACCATGAGCAGCATTTGCAGTGTCGTTCTAATGACTTTCGCATCCTTGGCCAGAAAAAACAGTCTTGTATCAGCCCAAAGGTCTTCTTTACGCCAAGGTGGCCGTGTTCATCGTGCAGTGCTTTCAGCACCATATGTTGCAGGTTCCTGGGTAAGACCAGTTGCCTTTTATCCGGGTGGTTGTGGCACTGCACCACCCGATAGACTGTTATCAATCTCAAATTTAGCAATTTCTCACATTAGAATTGTGACCATGTTGCTAGGGGCACGTTTCAGTATTGCAGGCTTGTTTTGCTGGATGGCTTGGCGGATAATGTCAGCCACTTGATACCGCATTTTATATTGCACCATATAGTATAGCGTTATTCAATTAACATGTATCTGGTAGTTATACAGGTTTTTAAGCACTAACATCATTACCTATGCCAGGATACTCTTTGAAAAAGCGCGATTTCAGCGCGAAACGCATCAGAGGTACATCCCTGGGCCACCATGTTGTGCACCCACAATAAATAATTTTTTAATTTCAACTGCTTAGCCCCGGATCAGTCATTTCTGGATCGGGTGTGCTCTGCTTTCCCCACGTGGACTCTCACCTGCATTTACATTTCAGCTGGACGCACGCCTCTGAGACACTCTCCAACAGCGTTTATGTGAGTAACAAACCTTATTGTTATACTATTAGAGGATTATGTTATGCTCTAGGGTTGCTGCCAGTCATATTGGGACATGCTGAATTTACTGATGTTCACTTAGTTCAGACAGGGTTCCTTTTGATATACATCTGGCAGCAGGTAACCTTTCAATGATCTCTACAATCAAGATTACTCAGCTGTTTGTTACCACTCATTCACTTCAGGGTCCGTTTCAAGATTTGTTATTCATCCTTTTCTCAAGATCCCAAACTCAGATGCACTGAAACTGGAGGACATTCCCCCATAGCTTCTCTTTCAGGACCATATGTTGCAGGTTCCTGGGCAAGACCAGCTGCCTTCTATCCGGGTGGTTGTGGTACTGCACCACCCGATAGACTGTTATCAATCTCGAATTTATCAATTTCTCACATTAGAATTGCGACCATGTTGCTGGGGGAACATTTCAGTATTGCAGGCTTGTTTTGCTGAACGGCTTGGCGGATAATGCCCGCCTCTTGATCCCGCATTTAATATTGCACCATATCCTTCCATGCAATGATTTTGTCGTGGGTGATATTCATCCCAAGGAATCCGCAACCCTCAATAGCCGCCGTTGAGCACATAGCTCGCATCCCTGTTCCAGAGATCTCTTCCCAGAGATCATCGTCTGGTATGGTACCCAGTCCCAGTCTTCGAGATAGAGCTTCGGCTCCACTGTTCAGGAGCCCGGGTTTATATTTCAGTGTTAATCGGTAATTGGAAAGGGCTGCCAGCCATCTGATGCCGGTGGTGTCCAGCTTTACGGACGTTAGTATGTATGTTAATGGATTGTTATCCGTCCGTGCCTCAAAGGTGACGCCGTACGGATAATCATGGAGTTTGTCCTCGATTGCCCATTTGAGAGCGTGGAATTCCAACTTAGTGACTGGATAATTCTGCTCGCTAGGAGTCAGACTGCGGCTGACATAAGCCACTGGTCTGAGGCCAGCTGGATACTTCTGGTGCAGGACTGCACCTAGACCATTGAGGTTCGCATCAACATGGAGAATGTAGGGTTGTTCAGGGTCGGCAAAAGCAAGAACAGGTGCTTCCGTCAAGCTCCTCTTCACCAAATGGTGTTTTCGCAGAAGTGGCCTTTTGCCCAGTATCCTCAGGGTATATTTTTAGGAGATTTGTATGTTTGTGATGGTGCTCTGAAAGTGCTGGGACTGTTTTTGAAGGAAGGGAGCATTCACTGGGTAATCAGCAATTAAATGCGCAATTAAATGCGCGAAGACTATGATTCTCATTGGCAAACATACATCTCATGACGTCACGATTTGGCGCGAAATTAGGCAGTCAGCTGTATTTAAATTGTTGGTTTTAACTTATACAGCACTTCTTGATAAAGTTCCATTGAACGAAACGCGTTGAATGTTTGCTGCTGTCTCACATTATGAATTGTTGAATAAAGGACTTATTTTTCTGCAAGACCTGCTCCTCCTTTACTGCTGTGCGCTGCACACCCTGACTTTGGATTCACATTCTACTACAGCTGCACGCTCTGGAAGGGAGACTGGGGAAGGAACAAGAATACTACAGTGAGTACTATACCTGGGGCTACCTAATTAGGAAGGGGGGGGCTGTCTTTTGGCAACCCACTCCAACCTTCAGGGTACCTTATGCCCTCTTAAAGGCTCAGTACCAATCATTTAATTGCTGATTACCCAGTGAATGCTCCCTTCCTTCAAAAACAGTCCCAGCACTTTCAGAGCACCATCACAAACATACAAATCACGTTTTCTCCAATATGGTAGCTCGTGCATAAGTGGACTGGCGATGAATTAAGGAATTCGTTATTTGAATGGATATAATTGTTTGGTCTCAATAGGAGCAGGTCTGTGCATTTTTTCAATTGTTTTATGGACATTGATACATACTGTTTGTGGGAACCCCAATGGATGATATGGAGGATTTACAAGAAAATACAACTCCTGTTGCATACACTTTTAATTGTGGAGATGATTCATGTAGAAGGAAAAAAGCCCTTCGAGTCTTTGAAAATGTAGTAGAAACTGACACAAACGATATCTGTGATTTGAAAATATATTTTCAAAAATTAGAAAGACTGTTGATTTATAAAACCCGAATTTGGTGGGATATTGTTGCCACAGAGAACTATCTTAAAATGAAAAGAATTCCACGGGGCCTGAGAGTGAAGAAAGCACCAACTTTTGGTTTCCCTGATAAAAATTTTGAAGAACAGTGGATCACCATGTTGAATACCTGTTCTTTTGGCCTAATGGAATTAATTTTGCAACACAAGATCAAAGAGAAATCAACACTAGATACACAGATTAAAGAACTTCAAGATAAACTGCGGAAATTTAAGGACATTGAGGGCTTTTCCAAATATGACCAGATATTAGCCAAGACTGTGGAGGAGGCAGAGAGAGAAATTATGATACGTAAACAAAACAAATATGATCGTGATCGTATTGATTACGAAAAAAATCAAATATAAAACTGGCAGAGAACTGTTCCTGTATTTGACCGTTTTTCAAGGGATACATCCAATAATCAGTCACGCAGATCAACCCCCAGCAAATCTATCTTAAAAACAAGTAACTTTGATTATCAAAGTGGGGACTCTGAACTGTCCGATGTGGAGACTACTTCACACTCGGTCTCATTTATGGACATGGAAAATAGATCCAATAATTTACAACGTGGGAATACTGATCATCCCAGAGATGAGAGGCATCCATCAGACGGTTCCATGGTCCGGGGGGAACCAACATCTGCGAAACAGAGTGACACTTACCAAACTGACCAACAGTCAAAAAACTACCTTATGTTCAGGAGAGACGAAAGAGGACAAGGAGGGGGGGAAGAAAAGACACGGGAGGGAAGAGGGCAAACAAAAGGAAAAATAATTATTAACATGTACTAATAATGTTTTTAACATCTCAGGTATAGAGTTGTCACATGCTGAGACCTCACTACTTAATAAAGGATTAAAATATGCTCCCACTATGGACATCGATCTCTTTGGTGTAGTGGTCGATGTCCATAAGTTTGTGCGTAAACTTACTTTTAAAAAATTCTTCCATCAACCAAATAGTGGAGGTGGGTCTCAAACGATGACAACTCTAAGTGAAGTACCTGGTGAAGTACCTAACTTACCCATTTGTAAAACAACTAATCCTTCTTGCTCCTCATCTTCCTCCCCAGATATGGGAACTCCTGACTCTTTCAGAGACGATTGTATACTTAGGGATATGGAAGATCTCTTTATAGAAGGTAACACTTTAGAAGACTCACAGACACACATTCTAGGAGATTGGGAATCCAAACTCAGGGAGAAGTCAGTGTTTTACCCCACTTTTGCCAAAAGCCCATATCTGAATATGTTTGAGAACCTTGTGGTCAGTGATCTCAGATTGTTAGCTCAGGGTTTTTCCTTTTCCCCCTCAAGGTATGACAACCTTAGTAAAGAAGAAAGAATTGCTATTAAGTCACTGCAAGAGAACACTATGCTAGTAATAAAGAATACAGACAAGGGGGGTGCTGTGGTGGTACAGAATAGGACTGACTACTTCAGGGAGGCATTCCGCCAACTTGGAGATGTGTCCTCCTATTCTGTGCTACTGCGAGACCCCACTGACTGTTTTTTGAGGGAACTGCTTGAGCTGGTGGATCTGGGGACAGCCACACATGTATTGACTAAACATGAACCAGATTTTATTATCAATCGCCATCCTATCATTCCCATATACCACCATCTCCCAAAGATCCACAAGACTTTGGTCGACCCTCCTGGTCGGCCAATAGTCTCCAGTATTGGATCTTTGGGAGATGGTCTGTCTCAATATGTGAATGCATATTTACAACCTTTTGTCAGAAATTTGCCTTCCTTTATTCTGGACTCAGGGGACCTGCTGACTAAATTACAACAGATTAGTTGGAATCAGGATTACCTGTGGGTTACCATGGATGTGGTCTCGCTATACTCGATCATTCAACATGATCTGGGCATGACGGCTGTCCGCCATTTCATAGAATGTCCAGGAAGCTCAATATTGACAACCACATTTATTATGGAATCAATACTTTTCTTACTCACTCACAATTATTTTCTTTTTGATCACAAATTTTATTTGCAACTTCGGGGGACGGCAATGGGGACAAGTTTTGCCCCCTCCTATGCCAATCTTTTCATGGGGTGGTGGGAGAACAACTTTATCTTTGGTAGCACAAACCCTTACAGGCACAATATTATTTTTTTATAAACGTTTCATTGACGATCTTATTTTTATTTGGCACAGGAACACTGACACCTTAATAGAATTTATAGAATATTTAAATAATAACACTTTTGATATTCACCTCACTATTAATTACCATACCCATCACATTAGCTACCTGGACATTCTATTTTACATAGACATCAATCAAAAAATACAATCTGATATTTACAAGAAACCAAATTCCCGGAATTCATTTCTGAGAGCGGACAGTTGTCACCCCAGATCTGTGATCAAGGGAATACCCAAAGGTCAGTACCTCAGACTGAGGCGGAACTGTTCAACTCTTGGCAGTTTCGTGACTCAGTCTGAGGAGCTGACAAATAAATTTGTTGAGAGAGGATATGATCGGGAGACCCTCCAGACTACGCTACAGGAGGTCAAAGGAATTGAACGAGCAACAGTATTGCCATCTGTGTCCAGAAAGAGGAGGGGGGGCGTACACACTGAAACCTTGAAAGGTACAAAAAGAGACAATAAAGAGGATGGGACCTGTCCGTTGTTTATTTCACAATATAGCAAATCAAGCAGTCAAGTAAACAAAATTGTGAATAAGCATTGGGAACTATTAAGGATGGATCCAATTCTTAGGGAATATATAGATAAGAGTCCCAAATTTGTATATAGAAGAGCCAAGACATTGGCTACATTTCTATCTCCCAGTGTATATCAACGCCAGTCTAAAGCTCAGATTATTTTGTGACTAAGGGATCCTTTAGATGCAACCATTGCAACATGTGTCAATTCATGAAACCCGCACGGCATGTCTTCTCCCACAGTCCACACAAACGCCACACTATACACAATTTTATTAATTGTAATACTACATTTGTAGTGTATCTCATCACTTGTGGCTGTGGGAAGAGATATGTCGGCAGGACCACAAGGGCATTAAAAATAAGGATGCAAGAACATTGCAGGCTGATACGTAAAAAAGATATGGAACACCCTGTCTCCAAACACTTTTCGGAATGTGGGCAGGGAGGCATCAATAATTTTTCATTTGTCGGCATTGAGAAAATAATCAAAAAAGAAAGAGGGGGTAACACTGTGAAAACATTAGATTGTAGAGAATCCTACTGGATATTCACATTAAGAACTAGGTTCCCTGAAGGCGTGCACGACAAGGAGGTGAATGGCAGCTTAGAGTGTGAGCTCCATCCCCTCCGGCGTTTCAAATCGATCTAACTCCAGCAAAAACACAGCATCTGCATAATCCAGTATCTGCAGAACGTGTCTAAATATACAGACATGGCATCAACTAAGACTTTAAGAAAAAAAACACAGCCGGTGTCTACTTATTTTAAGAGCAAAGAGGCTGCCAGGGCTGACGTACCTGAATCTCCAGTGCAGACAGCATCAGCAGACCCAGAATTGGACTCCGCACCTGAAGAACCAGACGATATGGATATAATGAGACGTAAAGACATGAAGGAGTTTTGCACCAATATGCAACAATTCTTTAAGTCTGAGCTTTGGGCACTTCGGAAGGATGTGGACGCAATAGGGGAACTCAGGGCAGATGAGACAGCTACATCCACAGCAGAAACACAGGCTCAAATATCCGCCTTAAAGGCACAGGTCACTTCCCTAGAGGATAAAATTGAGGACGCAGAGAACCGCGACCGGCGCTGTAACATTCGGCTGAGAGGGGTCCCAGAAGCTATAACTGACCCAGAGGAATTTGCTTCGAGGTGGCTGGAACATATATTTCCAGACATGGCTGCCAGAGACCTAGTTCTTGACAGATGCCACCGGGCGCTGAGGGGACGACCTCAGCAAGGAGACCCCCCAAGGGATGTGGTGCTTAGATTCCACTGTTACCGCACCAAAGAAAAAACTTGCCGAATAGCAAGGGAACTGAAGGTAGTGGAGTTTGAGAAAATAAAATTCCAAGTGTATCAAGATCTGTCACCTGCCACACTAGCAAAAAGGAGAGCAATGACCCCAGTCACCAGAACGCTAAGAGATCAAGAGATTAGATATCGCTGGCTGTTCCCATGTGCCCTCATGGTCTTTAAAAACGGAGTGGCACATATCCTCAAAAATATGGAAGACACTGAGGGATTCCTTAGGAGGGTCCTGGGATCAACTCAGAGCTCCCCTCGCCATGCGGCGGCTAAAGATGGCGCCCCCGCGCAGCCAGGAACTAACCCACGACAGATACACTGAGCCCTGCATGAAAGACCACTCCACTAGCCACAACCGCCAGAATTTACGATATGGACCAACCCCAACACTGCCCCTCATGCCCTCGGGACCGTTTGGGACCCCTTCCGTAGCCCTCACCAGTCCCTGGAGAGGGGAATCAGCGCCCGACAACGCAGCAGGTCCTACTCACATTTTTTGCCGGCAGCCATCTTCCCCTGCTTCTTCCCTTGCTCCTTCCCCGAGGCGCGCAGGAGCTTCACTGATCTTCGCGGGCTTGTCCAGTGACGTCATCACCCCGCACCGTCTTCCCGCGAGAGCTGGATCCCGGGCGCCTGCGCAGTAGAGGGAGGAAGCGGAGGCACCTGCTACCTTCTCCAAGATGGCCGCCGAGGAGTGATGCCACGAACGGGACCTCCGGCACCTGCGCAGAAGAGGGAGGAGGCAGGGGCGCTTACTGCCCCTACCAAGATGGCCGCCGAGGAGCGCTGCCACACACGGGATCCCGGCGCCTGCGCAGAAGAGAGAGGAAACGGAGGGGCTTGCTGCCCTCACCAAGATGGCCGCCGAGGAGCGCTGCCACACAGAATGAGGAGGCTGACGGGGACACAGGCATAGAGGAGCTCTAGGCGCGCTGCAGAGAAGTGTGCATAGCAGCCTCCGCCTGTGCCTGTGCCCCAGAACTGTGGTCTCCCATATACACATACAGTATTCATATACACGCATATAAAACATATCCAAACAATAAAAAGGATCTAAGGGAGGGGAGGGGGGGGGGGAGGAGAGGGGGGGGAGGAGGAGAGGGGGGGGAGGGGGAAAAGGAGGAGAGGGGGGGGGGAGGGGGAAAAGGAGGAGAGGGGGGAGAGATGAAGAGGGGGATGGGGGAGGAAGGAGGAGAGGGGATGGAGGAGGAGGAGAAGAAGGGGGGTGGGAGAGAGGAAGAGAGAGAGATAGAAGGAAGAGGGGATATGAGGCAGTAAGCTGTATACATTTGTATATTCATATTTTGCCCATATGCAATTTCTTCACAATACAGCTTACTGCCTCATATCCCCCAGTTTAATAATTGTTATTAATTTTATTATTAGTTTCCTATATAACCACATCCTCTGTACCCTGCTGTGGGGTAGGGATGTGATTTATTAATTAATTAATATGGGGAAGTCTCAGCGCATGCGCGGGGCATGGAGGAGGGGGTGTTACCCTGTAGCAGTCAGAGGCGTGCATGCACATTAGAACCGCCCGGAGGGGCGTGTGTCTCCTGTATGACACGGCTGATAGTAGCAGGGGATCCCTAACACTCTGGCGTCGCGCGCATGCGCGGGGATCAGTTATACCATAGAGATGGACATAGAGTATTCTGGCGCCGCGCGCATGCGCGAAGACTATGATTCTCATTGGCTAACATACATCTCATGACGTCACGATTTGGCGCGAAATTAGGCAGTCAGCTGTATTTAAATTGTTGGTTTTAACTTATACAGCACTTCTTGATAAAGTTCCATTGAACGAAACGCGTTGAAGGTTTGCTGCTGTCTCACATTATGAATTGTTGAATAAAGGACTTATTTTTCTGCAAGACCTGCTCCTCCTTTACTGCTGTGCGCTGCACACCCTGGCTTTGGATTTATATTTTTAGGAGGTTGTTAAGAACGTTTGCTCAACATGAATACCCATCCAAAAAACGGGGGAAGTAGCCACATAAGCCTAGGAATGAGCGGAGTTCCACGATGTTCTCGGGTCTGGGCCAGTTCACCATGGCTTCTATTTTGGTAGGGTCTGTAGCTATCCCTTCCGCAGACACTATATGGCCCACATAAGTCACGGATGTGTGACAGAAGCGGCACTTATCTAAGGACTGCTTCAGACCTTCCTGGTCCAGCTGATCCAGCACCTTCAGCAGGCGTTCTTTATGTTCATCCAGGGTCTTACCGAAGACGATGATAGCGTCCAGATAGACCAAGCATTCCCACGGATTCATGTCACCTATGGTTTTCTCCATCAGGCGTTAAAACGTTGCTGGAGCTCTGCATAGGCCTTGGGGCATACGGGTAAATTGGTAGAATCCCAGAGTACACACGAACGCCATCTTCTCCTGGTCCTCTTTGCTCATCGGTCTCTGGTAGTACCTTGATCTCAGATCCAGCACACTGAACCATTTGCTCCCCGACAGCGTGTTAAAGAGTTTTTTAATTCGTGGAAAGGTATACTGGTCAGGTACGGTGCGATTGTTCCTTGTTCGATAGTCCACACACAGGCGTACAGACCTATTCTTTTTCCTCACCACCACGATGGGTAACGCGTACGGGCTGCGGGAATCGGTTACAATCCCTGCCGTCTCCATCTCCTGTTGAATGTCTCTCACGTCCTCCACATTTCAGGGGGCAATGCAATGGGACCGTTCTCGGAAGGGGTTTGTATCACTTAATCTGATGGTGTTTTGATCGTTTCGGCCGCAGCACACATCCATGTCGCTCATCGAGAAGACTTCTTGTCGGGCTTCCAACTTGGCCATCAGCTGTTCCCTCCATTCGGTGGACAGGATTGAGATGCCAAAGTCTTAGGCCAGCCCGACCGTTGGATCTTGTACTGCAACAGTGGTCGCTTGCGCGGCCATTGTATCGATGGGAGTAACTGGAAATATTCAGCCTAATTGTTGGCCTTGGTCGAAGGACATGGGGTACGGGGAGATGTTCTGGACGAATACCTTGATCCGCCCCGGCAACTTGGATGTCAATTCTCGTACTTCAGGCACCAGCTTGTAGTCTCTGCAAGCAGCTTCCTCAGGCATACTTTTTAGGGAGAAAGGGTGTTCGGCCTCTTCTCGGCCCGGTTAGCAGCACACTGCGGCCATTCGCCCCCCCCTGGTAGAATCTCGGTTACACTTGCTCAGAGGTTGTAGATGATCCCATGTCCATCTTGGGCAGACATTTTGCAGCACTCTTCCTAGAGCATGGGGTAAATCTGCAAGCAGACAGGGGTAGTTCTCCAGCAGCCTTCAGGTAAGCTCTGATTACTGCCCACACTACATCGGTGTTGGTCCCTGTAACAGGGGACTTACCCTGTTCAGAAAATTTGCCCCTAATCCAGCAGTGTGCTGGTTAATTGACCAGCACCTGGCTGATTAGAGATGTTTGAAAAAGCCTGCCTTTGAGACAGGAAGTAAGACTCCTTAGCTCACACCTGAGCTGAACTAGGAGACAGAGCAGAGATTCCTGAGTCGCACAATTGGGGAGACTGATCAGAGGAAATGCTGTCTTGAGCTGCAGAAAGACTGGACTGTATGCTGATAGCAAGACAAGGGGACCAGACCTCAAAACCTGGACAGACATTGCTGTAGCACACAAAGGGGCTTACCCAGGAGAGCAGAGAGGACTTCCCCTAAAGCTTCAGGAGAATAGACAAGACTTTCTTTTGGAACTGTAATATATCTGTATATATGTTAATATTTTGGGGCTGGTAAATAGCGTAACTAACAAACCCAGTCAGAGAGGGCTGAGCTGCATGTGTAGATAGTCTCCAAAGCAGAGATAGTTTTTTTGTTTGGCTTATTTTCATATATTTTTGCTGTGTTTAAAGAGACAGGCACAATAAAGCCTTGTTTTAATTTCACCTTAAAACAGTCTCCATTGTGTACCTCTGCACATGTCCTCCTACATATGGTGTCAGAAGTTTGGGATGAGAGGTGGCCTTTGAAGTTAAAAGGGCCCGGAGATTGCTTGTGGAATTTTTTTTATTTGCTTTTTGCTTACAAACAGCCTGAGCAACATAAACAGCAGAGCAGAGATCAGAGTTAAAGCGACACACCCAGGCAGGAAATCCACACTGCACTGAAAGCCACAAAACCACAGATGGACTCTTTTCCCCGATTCCAAGAGGAGAGAGAGAGAGAGAGAGAGAGAGATTGTGCTGAAGCAGGTAAACCTTATTTGCCTATCACAATAAAGTGTAATATGGTCATTGAAATAGGGGTTTTTGCGTTCCAGCCATCGTCAGGGTTCAAGAAGTGAGTTAGCCCTTAAAAAGGGATAGGCGTTTTTTGTTTTCAAATGTTTCGCTGAAGCAGTGAATACAGATGGTGACACACGAGCGGTACTGATTCTGCAACTAAAGGGTGCTACACCGCATAGGATTACCAGCTGTGAATGGAGTTTATGCAGAAAAGTGTGAAAATTGATGCGACTGTGCTGAAGCAGGGGAATTTTCAGCAAACAAATGCTGAGTGTAAATTTGCCCTACCGGGGAAAAAGGGATTGCTGAACTGTGTAAAAGGTATCCCAAAACCAATTGCTGAATGTTGAGTCACCCTGCCGGGAGTGAAATAAATATTCCACTACAAAGAATGTTTTTTTTTCCTGCAAGTAAAATCTGCCTATGTATCTTGGGAGTAAAACAGACACCCAAAGTGTAAAGCAAATGCCTTTGCTGAAGCCAGAAAATGGGCAGCTAGCAAGCATTGTATTTAAAGAAATAGAACCCTGGGAATTTAAAATGGCCACCTAGCTGAAGTCAAATACAGACTCTGTGAAATTAGGGAAGAAAATTTGTTCCTGGTGTAAAGAAGCACACAGAGCAGTGTCCCTTCAGGCCTTATTCAGACGATGAGAGTGAATGTATGCACAGCAATGCTAATGTTGTAAAACTTACCCAAGGGAAGGAAAAGTCTACAGAGATGCCTGTGAGAGCTACGACGTCTACAAGCAAAATATGCCCACCTTTAGGACTACAACCATTTGGGGTTCTAGCAAATACAGTGACAACAGCTACAATAGCGCCTCCTGAGGTCAGGAAGAAAAATATACCTGATAGCCCCAAAATGGAGGACAAAATACAGCGTTCCTGTAATGAACCCTACCCCACGGAAGAGTGGCCCTTCCAGTCCGATGAGGAGGAAGACATCTCTTATGGGGAACCCAAACTGAGTCACACCCACAAAACACCCCAAGAATGGTGGGGGTGCCTGAACTCGGTACGAACCGAAAAGACCGCTCCCTATGATGAAGAATATGACCGGCAGGAGAAAGAGCGGGAGCAGCAGATCACCAAATATTTCAGCTATTTCAGTTGCAAGAAAAGCCAGGTGGATCCAGTGACGCTGCTAAAATTTCAAATGAAGATGGAGACCCCAGTATCCCTGAGGGGACGGTGTAATCCAAAACAAAAAGGCGAAAAAAGAAAAAGAAAAGCGGTTCTTCACTTACCGTGAAAGGAACAGACACATCTGCAGATCTTGCGGAGGAAAAGGGGGTCCGAAATGTCCTGCAGCCTAGAGAAAATGGAGAAGTCGTCCCGCGGATGACCGAATATCCAGAGGGCCCAAGGTAAAAGTCGTGTACCCCAAAGAAGTGTCTGTCCGGTGCTAATAGTGAAAAAACCTCAACCAACCATCCCAGGGAAGCGGAGCTGGAACCGGTGAGTGACAATCCCTTGACCAGCCCTGGGGATGCC
This sequence comes from Ascaphus truei, assembly GCF_040206685.1. Taxonomy (NCBI): domain Eukaryota; kingdom Metazoa; phylum Chordata; class Amphibia; order Anura; family Ascaphidae; genus Ascaphus; species Ascaphus truei. Next base: position 359,467,275 of record NC_134485.1, read on the forward strand.
CTGAAGGTTGCCAGGCGTGACTGTGATCGGCTCCGGGAAAATAACGTGAAGCTACAGAAAGATGTGCTCACAATGTACTCTTTCGCCAGGACACAATTGGACGATCTCAAGACTGAGCTAGATACTGCAAACTCTACTATTACAGCCATGGATGAAAAGCAGAGTTAATCTGATAAAATGAGGTATAAGGAGGCACTGGAGGAGATAACAGTCTTTCAGTGTAAGGAATCGGGGGCCACGTCCCTTGCGGCATGACCCCTCCTTACCCACTACCAGTACTGCAGCGGCTGCTGCCCCTGCCCCCCGTCGTTACCCATGCCGCCGCCCAGTGCATACCTTGAACTCTGCCGTCGCCATCTTGGATTCTGGCACTTGTGTTACAGACCCTCAGATGGGCTCTACTATTTCCTGGTCTCTCAGCCACTCACGAGCAGCTCCTCGACACGCCTCCGCCATGCCCCTGGTCCGGATTGGTCACTGTCGCTTTAAATATCCGGCTGTGACTTCACTTCCTTGCTCTGCATAGCTCCTTGCTTCCTGTGTAGCCTGGATACTGTGTTGTGCTCCTGTTTGTCTTTTCTCCTACAGATTTGAACCGGCTTGTCTGACTTACCCCTCTGGTTCCCGACTTCAGCTTACCCATCACGATTCTTACCTCTCAGACCCTTGGACACGGAAACGGATTTAAACTACGGAACTCTCTATACTCCTGAACTCGGCAAGTACAACGACTATTCTAAATCTTAACCCAGGCCTGGCCACGCTACAACCACATCCCGGACCCGCTCCCTCTGCTGTCGGTGTGTATATTCAACATCCCACCTCAGTACAGGGGACTGGCCTGGTCTATGGGCTGCACAGCGTGACATTATGCAGAGCCAAACAGAAACAGACCTGACTGAGGTGGGCCAACTAATCAGGGAACTTGCGATTTACATTGGTACTTTGGGAACTCAGATCACAAGCCTGGTACAACAGCTTTCCCAGCTTTCACTACAGCCTATTCCGGCCCCAGCCGCGCAGGGTGGCGACCGGCCATCAGAACTCAGGATTCCTACGCCTAAAGCATATGCGGGTGACCCTCTAGCCTGTCGTGGTTTTTTGAATCAATGTGAAATACAATTTGAGATTTCTCCCAGCCTGTTCCCCACCGGACGCACCAAGGTAGCTTATGTTTACTCTCTTTTAACAGGGGACGCCTTGGCGTGGGCCTCTCCCATCTGGGAGTTGCGTGCGGAAACCACCCAGGATTACCAGCTCTTCCGCCAAGAATTCCAGCAGGTATTTGATATTCCCGCCCGCAGAGATACTGCCGCTGCTTCTCTTGTTCAATTGTCTCAAGGTCGTAGGTCCGTAGCCAAATATGCATTGGAATTCCGGACTGTCGAGGCGGAGACGCATTGGAACCAAGAAGCCCTTATTGCTGTGTTTTGGCAAGGTTTGTCCGACTCTGTAAAGGATGAACTTGCAGTTCAGCCCAGGCCCCAGGGATTGGAGGAATTGATCGCACTATGCATACGAGTGGATCAGCGCCTTCAACAGCGCCGTCATGAACGCCTGCGTCCCAGAATTTTCTCTTCTGACCCTATTCTTCCCAGATCCTTCCCAGCTATTCGTCCTGTTCTAGACACTGTGGAACCCATGCAGATTGCCAGTCAAGAGTTCCGTAATACCGACAGGACTGCCGATAGAACTCCTGACCGGACTGCCGAAAGGGCTCGTCGCCGGAATGAGGGCCTTTGCTACTACTGTGGATCTCCTGAACATACGGTACGTTTTTGTCCTTTAAGGCCCAAAGAACAAAAACGACCAATGGGGCAAGAGGGACTCATTTTGGGGTCAATATCTTCTCACCTATCTCTGAAGAGGAACTCCCTAAGAGAATTAGGCCTGGGACCCGCTGCGCTCGTTGGCGCGGGCGGCAATGTAGCGAGTTCCCCACCAGCAGGGGAATCCTCGCGAGCCGGTCCCGGTCCCCACTGGCTGCACAGCTGACTACACGCTGTGGCGCGTCAGCCGCTAGGAGACACAAGAGAATGGTGTTTCCTAGCTTCGACACGTCACGTGGTGTGGCTGTGAGCCAATGGGGAGGGGAGGCTGCGGTAGGAGGAGAGGCTTCGGGGAGCGGGGAGGAGTGTGGAGTGAAAGCAGCGTGAGTGCCTGTCTCTGTCTCTGTCTGTGTGTGTGTGTGTGTGTGTGTGTGTATGTGTGTGCCTGAGTGCGGGCGTGCCTGTCTCTGTCTGTGTGTGTGTGTGTGTTTGAGTGCGTGAGTGCCTTTCTGTGTGTCTGTGTGTGTGTGTGTATGTATGTATGAGTGCCTGCGTGTGTGTGTTTTTTTTACTTACCTGCAGCCCGTGGCAGCCCGTGGAGGGAGGGGGGGGAAGAGTAGCAGGTCCCTCCGCTCAAGCCACGCCCCCCCCCTGTTAATCCTCCCACTCCCGCCCACCTACAGCTCCGGCCCCCCACGTCATGGCCGCGCCCCCTCACGTCATGGCCGCACCCCCCCCCCGACCCGTTTGGCCACGCCCCCCCGCTACTACTGAAGTTTCCTGTAGACCGCAGATCGCGGTACAGCGAGTTGCACGCGCCGCCGGCAAGCAAGCCAGCCGTGCGGACGCGTGCAACGGGACCTTAGCCTTATGCTTCCTGTCTCGCTTGAAGGTCCGAATTTTCGCGTAACCACAGCCGCTTTTCTTGATTCAGGACCCGGTGGTAACTTTGTGGATCAAGATTTTGCTACTCTTAACAAGATTCCGCTCATCGCTAAGAAATCGCCGATTGGCCTCGAGGCTATTGATGGTCGTCCTTTGCAACCTGCCTTCATCACGTTAGAGACTCTTCCTCTCACCCTTTCTGCCGGTACTCATACCGAAATCATATCCTTTGACGTGATGCACTCTCCTGCCGTTCCAGTTATCCTAGGATTACCCTGGCTATAGCAGCACAACCCACGCATTGATTGGAGGGATGGCAAGACAATTCAGTGGGAGCCAGAGTCAGACTCCTCACCATTGCCGGTCATTTCTCCTACCACAGTCCTCGCGGGAGTGGAAACGCCCCCGGCTAATGATTCCACTCTTCCTGAAGCATATGCGGATTTCATCGACGTGTTTAGCAAGACACAATCGGAGGTTCTACCTCCTCACAGACCTTATGATTGCCCCATTAATCTGGTTCACGGCGCTGTTCTTCCAAAATGTAAGTCCTACCCCTTGTCTCTCCCTGAAACTGAAGCCATGGCAGCATACATCAAAGAAAACCTTGAAAAAGGATTCATCCGTAATTCGTCGTCCCCCGCTGGTGCCGGTTTCTTTTTTGTCAAAAAGAAAGATGGATCCCTGAGACCATGCATTGATTACCGAGGGCTCAATCTCATCACAGTCAAGAATCGATACCCCCTTCCGCTGATCTCCGAACTTTTTGATAGGCTTCAAGGGGCAATTTTTTTTTCCAAGGTAGACCTCCGAGGAGCTTACAATCTTGTTCGCATCCGAGAAGGCGATGAATGGAAAACTGCCTTCAATACCAGAAGCGGCCACTACGAGTATCTTGTAATGCCCTTCGGCTTATGCAATGCTCCTGCTGTTTTTCAGGATTTCATGAATGATGTCTTCCGTGATGTTCTCAATTCTTTCGTAATCGTCTATCTGGATGATATCCTAATTTTTTCTAAAAATCTTCAAGATCATGTCCAGCATACCAGGCTCGTTCTCGCTCGCCTTCGTGTCAATAATCTCTACGCTAAGCTCGAGAAATGTCTTTTTCATCAAACCTCTACTGCCTTCTTAGGCTATATAATTTCAAATAGAGGATTTTCAATGGACCCTGAAAAACTTAAGGCTGTTTTGGATTGGCCTCAGCCCAACTCTCTCAAAGCCATCCAGCGTTTTTTGGGCTTCTCCAATTACTATAGGAAATTCATCCGAAATTTTTCCACCACTGTGGCTCCCATTACGGCCCTTACCAAGAAGGGAGCTGACCCGTCTGTATGGCCTCCGCAGGCCGTCTCATCCTTCGAAACCCTGAAACAAGCTTTCGTCTCGGCACCCATCCTGCAACATCCCGATGTTAGTCTTCCTTTTACTTTAGAAGTTGATGCGTCTGATTGTGGTGCAGGCGCCATCCTGTCCCAGAGATTCTTCCCTCAAGATAAGCTTCATCCATGCGGTTTTTTTTCAAAGAAGTTTTCGCCCGCTGAAAAGAATTATGATGTTGGCAATAGAGAGCTCTTGGCTATCAAGATGGCCTTACAGGAATGGCGACATCTCCTGGAAGGTTCCCGCGAACCTATTTCTATATTGACCGACCATAAAAACCTTCTGTATATCGAAAATGCACAGCGTCTGGGGTCTCATCAAGCTCGCTGGGCACTATTTTTCTCAAGATTTAATTATACTCTGTCCTATATTCCTGGTTCTAAAAACACAAAAGCTGATGCCTTGTCCCGACAATTTTCTCCGGAGGAAAGATCCGAAGAAACCCCTGAAACTATCGTACCCTCTACAGAGGCGGCACATTTTATTTGAGTGCGGCTAGCTCCGCAAGCCTGGGGTTGCCCCGGCATGCTAGCCGTACTCCCTCGGCGTGCCGCACGTCATCGACGCGAGGTCACGAGTCATCGGGTGCCTGCACCCCCTGCACGCGCGTCCAGGGCTCCCCGAGGGAGCCCTGGTGTCCCGCGATGTGGGGGACGGCGGCAGGGGGTTCCGGGGGTCCCGGCGGACCCGGCAGCGGGAGGGAGAAAGCCCCGATCGGAGGGCGCTCCTCCGTGTCTTCGGCGTGCGCCCGGCACCCTCCGGCGCGCGCCAGGTTACTGCTGAGGCCGAGAACGGGCAAATGCTCGAATAAACTCGGCCGCAGCAGTAAGTTTATAATTTCCGCCAACTCATTTGATATTCTTGAAAAGATCGTTGAAGCTCAAACACAAATTCTGAGTGGTCTAGAGGTACCGGAAGGAACTCTTTATGCCGCACCCAGGTTTCATCAAAAGATATTAGAATGGGGTCACTCTGTCCGTTCAGCCGGCCATCCCGGTTTCAAAAGAACTTTGGATCTTATCAAACGTACTTTTTGGTGGCCAAATATGGCAAAGATGGTTCATGAATTTACTAGTGCTTGTCCAGTATGCGCACAAAACAAGACTCTTCATCAAAGACCCTCACTCTTGCTCATGCCCTTGCCAGTACCCGAACGTCCATGGTCACATATTTCAATGGATTTCATTGTGGATCTACCCCCTTCCAGAGGGATGAATACCATTTTGGTCATCGTTGACCGTTTTTCAAAACAGGCCCACTTTGTTCCACTCAAAGGACTTCCCTCCTCGCCCACCCTAGCTGATATCTTCACCAAGGAGGTGTTTCGCATCCATGGGATACCTACATCCATAGTCTCGGACCGAGGCACACAATTTATATCGAAATTTTGGCGGGCTTTCTCCAAGAGGCTTGACATGGCGCTATCCTTCTCGTCAGGCTATCACCCCCAAACTAATGGGCAAACAGAAAGACTTAATCAAATGCTGGAACAATACCTGCGGTGTTTTATTTCCGATTCCCAGGATAATTGGGTTGACCTGCTACCTTGGGCAGAATTTGCAACCAATTCACTTCGTAATGAATCCACGCATGAAACCCCGTTCTTCGTGAATTATGGTTTCCACCCAAGTCGACTGCCAATCTCAAACATTCCGATAGGAGTGCCGGCGGCTGATGAACGGTTAACTACTCTTCAGAAGTCATGGATCAAGATTTAGTCTGCGCTTCTTAGCGCCGCTCAGAAATTCAAGTCTCAGGCAGACCACCGTCGTCAACAGGCCCCTAATTACAAGCCAGGGGACCGAGTTTGGCTTTTGTCTAAGAATATCAAGTTGAAGTCTCCGACCCCGAAATTAGCACCTCGATTCTTAGGGCCTTTTCTGATCCAGGAACAAATCAATCCTGTGGCATTTCGTCTGCAACTTCTGTCTTCCATGAGGATTCCAAACGTATTCCACGTTTCCCTGCTCAAGCCATTCGTCCAGAGCAAACGGTTCCCTGCTAAGACCCATAGACCCAAACCAGTCACGGTCCAAGGACAACCTGAATTCGAAATCCAGACAATCATGGATTCTCGTGTATCCAGAGGAAAGATACAATTCCATGTTCACTGGAAGGGTTATGGCCCAGAGGAACGCTCTTGGGTACCCAAGGAGGACATCCATGCTCCAGTTCTCTTGGACCGCTTCCACAAGAAATTTCCGCAGAAGCCTTGGATGGATCGTCCTGAGGTCGATCCTGAAGGGGGGGGGTACTGTAAGGAATCGGGGGCCACGTCCCTTGCGGCGTGACCCCTCCTTACACACTACCAGTCCTGCAGCGGCTGCTGCCCCTGCCCCCCGTCACTACCCATGCCGCCACCCAGTGCATACCTTGAACTCTGCCGTCGCCATCTTGGATTCTGGCACTGGTGTTACAGACCCTCAGCTGGGCTTTATTATTTCCTGGTCTCTCAGCCACTCATGAGCAGCTCCTCGACACGCCTCCGCCATGCCCCTCGTCCGGATTGGTCACTGTCGCTTTAAATATCCGGCTGTGACTTCACTTCCTTGCTCTGCATAGCTCCTTGCTTCTTGTGTAGCCTGGATGCTGTGTCGTGCTCCTGTTTGTCTTTTCTCCTACAGATTTGAACTGGCTTGTCTGACTTACCCCTCTGGCTCCCGACTTCAGCTTACCCATCACCATTCTTACCTCTCAGACCCTTGGACACGGAAACGGATTTAAACTACGGAACTCTCTATACTCCTGAACTCGGCAAGTACAACGACTATTCTAAATCTTAACCCAGGCCTGGCCACGCTACAACCACATCCCGGACCCGCTCCCTCTGCTGTCGGTGTGTATATTCAACATCCCACCTCAGTACAGGGGACTGGCCTGGTCTATGGGCTGCACAGCGTGACATTCAGCAAGAGATGCACACTCTTCGCATAGAGCTGAATGCCTCACAACAGGAGGTCAACAGTGTCCAGACAGAGGTAGATGTATCTCAGAAGGAAGTTTATACACTCCGCAGAGCACTGGATGTCTCACATCATGAGATCAACAGCTGCCGCACAGAACTGGAAGTCTCCAGAAAGGAACTTCACAGTCTCACTGAGGAGCTGGACATGTCAAAGAAAACTATCCTACATCTTAACTTAGATCTCAAAGTCTCTCAGAAGGAGCTTCAGAACCTAAACCTGGAGATGGAAGTGTCACGCCAGGAGATAGCCCGTCTCCAAGCAGATGTGCAAAAATGGAAGGTGGACTGCAAGGAGGCCCTGAATAGTACAGAGACTGAAAAAGGAGAAAAGTTAAGATTAAAAAAATAAAATTCGGAGTTGACAAACCACGTCAGTGGAAAGAATGAAAAGCTGCACAAGCTTCAAAAAATAAAGAAACGGTTGGAAGATGAGAAATTTGAAGCAGAGCACCGACTGCAGAACCAACTGCAAGGTCTGCGCACACACCTCAAGAATGTCGAGGAGAAGCAGCGAACTCTGCAGGAAGAAAATCTGCAGACTGCTAAGGAAATACAATTGCTGCAGGAATGTCTGATTACCCAGTGCGTCCTCGCAAAGCAGCAGGATAAACTGAAGGCTACCCTGACCATCACCAAAACATTGCTGAAGGCTAAGCTTAGAGGCCAGGTGACTCTGTACAAGAGGGAGCGCAAAAAGGTCCAGAAACTGAGAAGAGTATCTGCGGCCCAAGCGAAGAAGTTCACAGTGCTCCACAAAATAAAGAATGATAGGTGGAAGCAAGCTCGGAGAAAGCACAGGGAAGAAATAAAGACCCTGAAAGGAGAATGGCAGGAAACACTCAAGAAACAGAGTGAGACTCTGCAGTCCACTTACTTACAGATGCCTCCAATATGGGAAAAGGTATTGGCTCTGTACAAGCATCGGTATCCCACAGTAACTAAGGCCTGTGAGGACAAGTGTACAGTGAGAGCTGGGGACACCACTCACCTCAAAACAAGATTACGAAGTTTGAGCCACCTAAGAAAGCACTAGCCAAACCTGCAATCGCCCAACAGGCAACAAACAGAGGTAGGACTGCAGAATCTAAGCCAGAAGAATCCTTAGCTGAGGAAGCTGAAAAGATAGGACATTCTCTGGAAATGGAGATGGAATCGCAACTCAATCCCAAAGAAGCTGAAATGGCGACTACATTGAATGGGAAAAGTGCAGGAAGACAGCTTCAAGAACTGAGGGCTCAAATGGCTGTTATGGGGCGCTCTTGTGATACTAGGAAATGGACATTTTGAGCTAAAGTGGAGCACATGGGAAGGATGGCGAGAGAGAGCGATTTGCATAGGCGCTCTGCGACTGTCGCCATACAGTCTGCCTACAAAAAGAGGAGTGCCCGACACAGGGGAAATCTCAGGACCACATGGTCAGTAGAAAGACTGTACTTGAGCGACTGAGGACTGCTTATCTCAATCACCTTCTGGAGGAGACACTACTAAACTGGAGGAAGGGCTCCAATCACAGCAGGACTGAGAATTCTCCTCCATCCACTCTCATTCAAGTCACAGAGATATCTCGAGTGAGAGTGGAAGGATGGGCTTTGGCCGTGGCAAGCCCGAGCTTCCCACAAACAGGGGAGGTATGTAACAGGGGACTTACCCTGTTCAGAAAACTTGCCACTAATCCAGCAATGTGCTGGTTAATTGACCAGCACCTGGCTGATTAGAGGTGTTAGAAAAAGCATGCCTTTGAGACAGGAAGTAAGACTCCTTAGCTCACACCTGAGCTGAACTAGGAGACAGAGCAGAGATTCCTGAGTCGCACAATTGGGGAGACTGATCAGAGGAAATGCTGTCTTGAGCTGCAGAAAGACTGGACTGTATGCTGATAGCAAGACAAGGGGACCAGACCTCAAAACCTGGACAGACATTGCTGTAGCACACAAAGGGGCTTACCCAGGAGAGCAGAGAGGACTTCCCCTACAGCTTCAGTAGAACAGACAAGACTTTCTTTTGGAACTGTAATATATCTGTATATATGTTTATATTTTGGGGCTGGTAAATAGCTAACCAACCCAGTCAGAGGGGGCTGAGCTAGTGTAGCTAATGTAGCTAGTGTAGCTAATCTCCAAAGCAGAGATAGTTTTTTTGTTTGGCTTATTTTCATATATTTTTGCTGTGTTTAAAGCGAAAGGCAACCTTCCTTAATTTCACCTTAAAACAGTCTCCATTGTGTACCTCGGCACATGTCCTCCTAAAGTCCCCAATATGACCGGGGAAATTGGGCATTCCCAGGATTCAGGTGTTCAGCTGGGGTATTTCCAGCTGAACCTGCACGACGCCGTCTATGGGGTACTCCTCATTGCTGAGGCCCCACAGCTTCATCTTGTCTGCTGATTGTAATGGCAGATGTTTGAGATATTGATCGTAGAATGACCTGTACACAAAATGGTCACCTGAGACCCAGTGTGCAGCAAAACCGATGCATATATTCCATCCACGAGGATCCGGATGATGGCAGCCGGTCCTACGCGACAGTATGCATCTAATTTATTTATTTATTTATAAAATATTTTACCAGGAAGTAATACATTGAGAATTACCTCTCGTTTTCAAGTATGTCCTGGGCACAGAGTAAAACAAATAATACATGGTTACAAGTACAGTTACATAAATGAACAAGGTATACATTATATACAAGACATTGCGTGCAAAGTTTAAGTAAATATATATTATGAGCGTATGAAACAGTTACAGACCAGATTAAAGTGTGAGACAGCCTTAGATTTGAAAGAACTTAAACTGGTGGTGGATATGAGAGTCTCTGGTAGGTTGTTCCAGTTTTGGGGTGCACGGAAGGAGAAGGAGGAACGTCCGGATACTTTGTTGAGCCTTGGGACCATGAATAGTCTTTTGGAGTCTGATCTCAGGTGATAGGTGCTGCATGTGGTAGGGGTGAGGAGCTTGTTCAGGGAGCTGGGTAGCTTGCCCAGAAAGTATTTGAGGGTGAGACAGGAAAGGTGAACTTTGCGCCTAGACTCTAGTGATGACCAATCTAGTTCTTTGAGCATTTCGCAGTGATGTGTGTTGTAGTTGCATTGGAGAACAAAACGACAAATTGAATTGTAGAGGGTGTCAAGTTTGCTAAGGTGGGTTTGAGGAGCCGAGCCATATACTATGTCTCCATAGTCAATAATTGGCATTAGCATCTGCTGTGCAATACGCTTTCTGACCAGGAGACTTAGGGAGGAATTGTTCCTGTAAAGTACCCCTAGTTTGGCATAGGTCTTGGTTGTCAGGGTATCAATGTGCATCCCGAATGTTAAGTGGGAGTCAAACCATAAGCCCAGGTATTTAAAACTAGTGACAGGTGTTAGGGTGGTGTTAGCGTTGGTTCTAATCAGGAGCTCAGTCCCTGGAAGCTTTACAAATTTAGTCTTGGTCCCAAATACCATTGTTACAGTCTTGTCAGTGTTTAAAAACAGTTTATTTTGGGAAATCCAGTTTTCGAGTCTCAAAATGTCAGACTGAAGTATGCGTTGAAGGTCAGAGAGGCTATGGCTGCGTGCATATAGGATTGTGTCATCTGCATACATGTGTATTGAGGCTTCCTTACAAGCTGTGGGAAGATCATTAATGAACACTGAGAAGAGTAGGGGCCCCAGAACAGAGCCTTGCGGGACACCACAGGTGATATCCAGGGGGTTGGAGTTAGAGCCTGAGATGGACACATGTTGGGATCTTCCTGATAGGTAGGACTGAAACCAGTTTAAAGCATGTTTCCCTATTCCAGAGCTCTGGAGTTTGTTTAGCAGGATAACATGATCAACTGTGTCAAAAGCCTTTGCAAAATCTAGGAGTACTGCACCAGTGAGTTGTCCCCGTTCCATTCCACACTGGATTTCATTGCAAACTTTTAGCAGGGTAGTTACGGTGGAGTGTTTGGGACGAAATCCAGACTGGAATTGGCTAGGGAAATTTGGCTTGGTGTAGAAATCGCTTAATTGGGAGTGGACACATTTTTCCATAACTTTGGATAGAATTGGGAGAAGTGAGATTGGCCTGTAGTTTGAGACAGTGTTTCTGTCCCCACTTTTGAAGATTGGGACAACTCTGGCAGTTTTCCAGGTCTTAGGGATAAGTCCTGCAGACAGGATAGAGTTGACTATGGACGCAATTGGTTTGGCAATGGCTGGGGCACCAAGTCGTAGGAACCTAGATTGTAGTAAGTCGGGTCCACATTGGCTGCTTAGTTTTAGTTTGAGGAGCGCTTGTGTAATCTCCTCTTCAGATACTGGGCTAAATTGAAAATTGTGGGCAGTGTTGGGAGGGGGTGGGACTGTAGGGATACTCCCAGGATGAGATTCATGTTTGGGGTTTGTGCTGCATTTCGCTAATAAGTTAGTGGCACACCCCACAAAGTAATCATTGAATGTATTTGCAATGTCAGTGGGGTTTGTCAGAGTAATATCCCCCTTAGTGATATTACTTGGTTGTTGATGGTTAGGAGGCTGAAATATATTGTTGATAACCTTCCAGAAGTTAGCTGGGTTTGATGTATTTTGGTGGAGATTGTCAGAGTAATATTGTTCTTTTGCATGCCTTGTTTGCCTTGTGCACATGTTCCGCATGCATCTGTAGTGATTGAGATCCTTGGTAGTGCCAGTTACTTTGTAGCTTTTCCACAAGGCATCCCTGAACTGGTAGAGTGCTATAAGGTCAGTTGTAACCCATGGAAGGTGGGCCCCCCGTACCCTTATTTTGCATAGTGGAGCATGGGTATCGCAGAGTTTTAAGAACTCGGATTGGAAATAGTCAAGCGCAGAATCGGGGTCGGGAATTAAATCGAATCTGTGCCATGGGCAGTTGGTAAGGTCATCCAGAAACTGTTGTGGGTTAAAGTTTTTAAATGTTCTAGTGAGGAGAACCTTAGGGCTTGATTGGGGCGGTTTAATTTTCCTTACACAGTACACTATTGCATGGTCACTGAAAATGTCAAAAAGGATGATAAAGGATTGGATTCTGCTGGGGTTTGAAGAGAGAATCCAGTCTAGCAAGGAATGGTTATGCGATTTCAGGTTTATCCGTGTGGGTTGGGAAATGAGTTGTGATAGGTTAAGTGACTTGAGTTGTATCTGGATTTTGTGGATTTTAGGGTCAAGCCAATTGAAGTTGAAATCCCCTAGAACTAGCAGCTCACTCTTCTCATTCAGAGAGGAAATGGAGCCAAGAAATTGGGTGATATCAGTCAGGGATTGTAGAGGGGCTTTAGGGGGGCGGTAGATGCCAGCGAGCAAGATGGGCTTAGAAAAGGGGAGGCAGATTTTGCCAACTAGAGTTTCAAAAGAGGGTGGGCTTAGTGGGCAATTTAACAGTGTAAATTGTAAGGTGTCTGCAATATAAAATAACACCCCTCCTCCTCTCTTTGACCTATCTCTCCTAAAAATGGAGTATCCCTGAATGGCAATATGTGCATCATGGGTTTTAGGGGATAGCCATGTTTCTGTAAGAACGATGGCTTTAGGTTTATGCATAAGGCACCATGCCCTTAGTTCATCCAGTTTGGGCAGCAGGCACCGGATGTTTATATGGGCGACAGATAGCCCTTTTTGGAATTTAAAGGTGGAATTCTCAGGGGCATGGGACAGAGCTGAAATGGGAGGACCTGGGTTAGGCTCAATATCACCTGCTAAAGAGAGTAATAGTATGAGTAGAAATTTGGTTAGTTGTTTGCAAGTTGTAGATTTGTGGTGTTTGCCATTAGAGTGAGCAGTGGTTGGTATGCTGGTTTTTCGAGTTCTCCACCAACATTCAGTAGATAGTGCAAGGCTTTTGAGTAGTCCAGGGTGTATGGTGATGTTGGGTGTGGGCCAGGATGGAGGAGTTTGTAGTGGATAGAGGGAGTAACATCTCCATGAGGCCAGGAGAAAGAAAAAAGTTAAAATACATAGCAGGTTCATGATGCCAGAGGTAGGCAGTGCTGCAATGAGCTGTTGTGAGCAGAGTGAGTGTGAGCAGACTAACAGCAGGTGTGTGCCTGTTCCTTGTCAAATGTTTAGCTGTATTGTAAAGCTAGAGTCAGTTCAGGGTTTCAGTGTATTGTTAACACAGATTCCCAGCAAGCACAAACTCCTACACCCACCACAAAGTGAATATATATTTATGTCAACCAGAGCGCTATTGAGCGTGGCAATTGTATACAACAAGAGACAGGGGGTGCCCAACGCTGCATCCAATTGACAAAACATATAGAGTAAAATACTTCAATAATAAAATACTTGGTTATTTAGTTAACCCTTTGGCCAAAGGCGTTATAAGCCTGCGTACCAACGTCAAGGTATAACCAAGATAATGCAGGTCCTACACTACACTGTGAACCCTTCCCCTTACCTCTGTGAGAGGGAAAGAACCATAATGGGTCTTGTTCCTGCAGCAAGTGAAATGACCTTCCAACTTAAAAGGGTGAAGGGGGAGGAGTGAGCTCTGGGGAGGAGGTGCCACAGCCTCCAAAAGAGACATAGGTTAACACAGATTCCCAGCAATCTTGGTTATACCTTGACGTTGGTATGCAGGCTTATAACGCCTTTGGCCAAAGGGTTAACTAAATAACCAAGTATTTTATTATTGAAGTATTTTACTCTATATGTTTTGTCAATTGGAGGCAGCGTTGGGCACCCCCTGTCTCTTGTTGTATACAATTGCCACGCTCAATAGCGCTCTGGTTGACATAAATATATATTCACTTTGTGGTGGGTGTAGGAGTTTGAGCTTGCTGGGAATCTGTGTTAACCTATGTCTCTTTTGGAGGCTGTGGCACCTCCTCCCCAGAGCTCACTCCTCCCCCTTCACCCTTTTAAGTTGGAAGGTCATTTCACTTGCTGCAGGAACAAGACCCATTATGGTTCTTTCCCTCTCACAGAGGTAAGGGGAAGGGTTCACAGTGTAGTGTAGGACCTGCATTATCTTGGTTATACCTTGACGTTGGTATGCAGGCTTATAACGCCTTTGGCCAAAGGGTTAACTAAATAACCAAGTATTTTATTATTGAAGTATTTTACTCTATATGTTTTGTCAATTGGATGCAGCATTGGGCACCCCATGTTTCAGTGTATTGGGCAGTCAGCTTTGGGAGAGGCTGCAGTAAATAAATTGTAAAGGGGTGGGGGGTTGCAATAGGCAGGTTAGCAAGCTTGGGATCATAGTGTGATCTGAATAGCTTACCGTTTGCTGTCTTGAGTAAAAAGAGTTTGCAGTAGATCCAGTCCCCAGTCACCTCTAGTCAAACTGTAGTCTAACTGTATTTATCACTTAAAAGCTCACTTTAAATTCCTCACTGCCTAATGGAGGGGTTTCGTCTGGGTTTGGCACTGGTGCACTCTCTGTTGGTGGGGAAGTTGTTTCTGCGGTCTGAACGTTCCAAATCATGGCCTTAGGATAGAACATTCTATTTGGAGGTTTTTTTTTTTTTGGCAGTCCTGTGAGAACTGTCCCTTCTGGCCGCAGCTGAAGCAAATAGTGCTACTGGGGTCTAGGCGGGCCCGGTAGGTGGGGGACACTCTTCCAGACACCCTGGATTTGGTTGTAGTTGACTTGGGAGGAGGGTCCTCCTCAGTGCTGTAAGTCTCTTTGACCTTTGAATCTGCCGCTCCCTTGGGTTCACTAAGAAATTGTTTGCGACGGTACTCATCCACCGTGGAGGCGGGGATGGTGTTGTGATTTCGCAGCTTCCAGAGGACCATTTGGATCCGTTGAATGAAGATGGACAGGTCTTCCCCGTCCTTTTGTCTAAGGCCATAGTGTAAGGAATCTGGTGTCTCAGCGCCGTCAGTGCGACCATTGCTCACCCCCCGTCGGTACTCAGGCGTCCAAGCGCCTGCAGCGCAATTCCCACATACCTCCGTTGTCTGCCACTGACACTCAGGCTCCTCACCATCACAGGATTGCACCAACCAAAGAGGTGCCTCTTGAACCGCAGCCTCTGCGTGTGTCTCCGGCTCCGCGCTCTATGCGCACACGTACTTCTGTCACTGACCCCATGCGCATATGCGCATCAGTCACCGAATCCACGCACTCACACACGCCAGCCCCAGAGGTTATGCGCATGCATTCCCAGCTTACAGAGTACACGCCTAACAGAGCACATTTAACCACTGCTCCTGCAGTGAGGCGTCGCCCCCAAGCATCACACAGTTCCATGCAAATCAATGACTACACTCAGCTGGGCTGTAACACCTCCCTCCTATCAGGGAGGACTCCTTGCAGTCCTCCAGGTCTGCCCCCTCTTCCCATTGGCCTGCCCAGCCTTATTATGCCTGTACTTCCCATCACTCGTCGCTCGACATAGTTCTGTATGGAAGCATTTGACTACTCTCTCAGTGACTCCTCAGGTATTGATGCGGATTGGACGACTACCACCTCTGGCTCTCGACTTCGGCTCTACTTGGACTTCGTGATTTCTGGAATCCCTGACACACGGCTTACACCTTCGACCTCCGCAACTCTCCAATCCCTGACCTTGGCAACGGCAATAACTACTCCTCCTCTACTACCGGTACCGGCAAGTATTGTCTTCCTTACTATACCTGGCCTGGCAACACTAACACCACACTCCGGACGCGCTCCCTTTGCTGCGGGTGCGTGTATCCCTATGTCCCACCTCAGCACAGGGGACGGGTCTGGTCTGCGGGCAGCACCGGCGTAACATTATGTCGAGCCCACAAAATGCAGATCAAACTGAATTAAGTATGATTTCCACGAATCTGCTTCAGCAGAATCAAGTCATGGCCGATCAAATTGTGGTGCTTACACAACAACTAGCCGCAATGTCGGTTAAGGTACCCGACGCCTCTGCGCCCACAACCTCCGCTCAGGTTGCCGGGGTAGCTACCACATACTCCTCCGAAATGAAGATTCCTAACCCCAAACCTTACGCAGGTGAATCTCAAGATTTTCGGGGCTTCATTAATCAATGTGAGGTACAGTTTGAAATGGCAAACCACCAGTTTTCTACTGGCCGAAAGAACGTGGCCTACATTTATAATCTGTTGATGGGTAGCGCACTGGCTTGGGCCTCCCCCATCTAGGAGCTGCGAGATGACCTTACCCAGAATTTCTCAGCCTTCAAGACGGAATTCCGGGATGTGTTTGATTCCCCTGCACGTCGGGAGGTGGCATCTTCTTCTCTTTTACAGATTACTCAAGGGCGAAGACTGGTGATTGAATACGCCATAGAGTTCCGGACTCTTGCAGCAGAGACTAACTGGGAACAGGAGGCCTACGTCGCCGTATTCTGGCAAGGACTGTCAGACAGCATCAAGGATGCACTTGCTCTCCAACCCAGGCCAGGTCTTTTGGAGGAATTCATCACTCTGGCGATTAGAGTAGACCAACGTATTCAGGTACGCCGCACAAAGCACCAGCGCACTCGCTCGGTAACCTCTTCGTCTCCCTCTCTCAGCACTACTACAGTCGCCAGGTCCACTACGCCGCCCCATCCTTCCTTGGAGTCGTCCGAACCGATGCAGTTGGGGGTTCAAGGGGTTCGCTCACAAATACGGCAATTCCGCCGTGCCGGGGAATTTTGCTATTATTGCGGATCTGCAAAAACTTCTGACCCAAGAATGTCCTACATCTCCGGGTTACGGGAATACCCAGTGAGTATGAAGGGGCTCTTCGTGGGTGTTATGTATCCTCGTCCCCTTCCCCAAAAAGGATTCCCTAAGAAACTCACTATACCCGTGTGTCTCTCAGGCCATAAATTCCGCATCTCCACAGTAGCCTTCATAGACTCCGGAGCCGGAGGCAATTTCGTGGACCAAGAGTTCGCCAAACACTACCAGATACCGCTTGTGGAGAAAAAGATCCCCATCGCCTTGGTCGGAATTGATGGGCACCCACTCACGCCGGCATTTATCTCATTAGAGACGGTTCCGGTTGTACTTTCCTCTGATAATCACAAGGAGACCCTGACCCTTGATGTAATCCAGGCTCCTGGAACACCCATAACCCTAGGATTGCCATGGTTGCAACTACACAACCCACGGATCAATTGGGCATCCACCAACCACATCACTTGGGAACCAAGATCAGGCGAACCACAGCGACTCCTAGCGAATACCACCGTTCCTGAGACGAACCTCCCTACGGTTTATCCCAAGTTTCTGGACGTATTCAATAAAGTACAATCAGACCTTCTTCCTCTCCACAGGTCATATGACTGTCCTATTGACCTGATTCCTGGTTACACGTTACCTAAGTCCAAGACTTATCCTCTGTCTCTCCCCGAAACTAAGGCTATGGACGAGTACATCCAGAAGAACCTGAAGAAAGGTTTTATTCGCCCGTCTACTTCACCAGCTGGAGCAGTGTTCTTCTTCGTAAAGAAGAAAGACGGAACTTTAAGACCTTGTATTGATTATAGCGGCCTTAACCGCATCACCGTAAAGAATCGATACCCACTCCACCTTATCCCTGAACTTTTTGATAGGTTGCAAGGTGCGAAAGTCTTCTCCAAGATAGACCTCAGGGGAGCTTATAATGTCGTACGCATACGTCAAGGAGACGAATGGAAAATGGCCTTCAACACGCGTAGTGGCCACTACGAATACCTTGTGATGCTCTTCGGATTGTGTAATGCTCCGGCCGTTTTTCAAGATTTCATTAACGATGTCTTCCGCAAAGTACTCAACAACTTCGTCATAGTCTATCTGGATGATATCCTGATTTTTTCGAAGAATTTACAGGACCACATCTTTCATACATCTTACGTGCTCTCTCGCCTTCGTGAACATCGATTGTATGCCAAGATGGAGAAATGTACCTTCCATCAGACTTCGACCCAGTTTCTAGGCTACATTATTTCCAGCGATGGTTTCATGATTGATCCAGACAAATTATAAGCCGTTACTAATTGGCCTAGGCCCAACTCTCTTAAATCCATCCAGCGCTTCCTAGGATTTGCGAACTACTACCGCAAGTTTATCCGTAATTTCTCCAGAATTGTTGCACCTATCACAGCCCTTACAAAGAAGGGGGCCGATCCGTCGGTTTGGTCACCAGAGGCCATTACCGCCTTCAACACTCTTAAGGAGACTTTTGTGTCTGCACCGGTTCTCCATCACCCCAACACTGATCTCCCTTTCGTGTTGGAGGTGGACGCCTCTGATTCTGGCACCGGTGCCATTCTATCCCAGAGACCTTCACCCCAAGAAAAATTGCATCCCTGCGCATTCTTTTCGAAGAAATTTACCTCAGCGGAGAGGAACTACGACGTGGGGAACAGAGAGTTACTGGCCGTTAAAATGGCACTTCAAGAATGGAGGCATCTCCTGGAAGGGTCGAGGGAACCGTTCACCATCCTCACCGAACATAAGAATTTATTATATATAGAGAACGCTCGCCATCTAGGTCCACGGCAAGCCCGCTAGTCTTTGTTCTTTTCCAGATTTAATTTCCAACTGTCGTATATTCCTGGGACTAAAAATGCCAAAGCCGATGCTCTCTCAAGACAACATTCTTCCGAAGAGAGACCGGAAGATTCCATGGAGACCATTTTACCTCACGAGAAAATTTTCGCCGCATCTTCCTTCAGAAGCTTTGATAAGGTCGTCAAGTCACAAAGGTCCATTCCAAAGAACCTGAAGGTCCCCAGGGGCAAGCTCTTCGTGAGACCTACACTGGCGACACACTTTATTCGAGCTCGGCTAGTCCCACGAATTCGGGTATACCCGGGTGTATTGAGGTTTGTGACTGTTTTCTGCCCGAGTGTATTGAGTTATTTTCCAGGCAGGGATTGAAGCATTTTATTCCCGCTGGCTGCAATACTGCACAGTATATATATATATACTGCATTACAATTCATGAATTTATGCCATCTGGTAGACACGCGAAGCATTGCAGCCTATTAAATCCTAATCATTATCATTTAACAGATCAGCCGCCCATCAGCCAGGCATGAACCCAGGCTGGGAAGGCAAATGCAACGGGGCTTGTCAGAGGTGAGGAGCGGCGCATTCCAGGTATCTGCCAGGTACATACCGGGTATTTGCTCGAATAAAGTGTGTCGGTGCAGTAATTTCGTACCCGAGGTTCTGGATTGGGGACATGCCTCAAGAGCAGCTGGTTATCCTGGCTACAAAAAGACTTTGGACCTTATATGTCGCAACTTTTGGTGGCCCAGGATGTCCAAAGACATTTTCGAATATACGCACGCTTGTCCGGTCTGTGCGCAAAACAAGACAATTCATCAAAGGCCTCACGGTCTTCTTCTTCCTCTGCCCATCCCAGAACGTTCATGGTCACACATATCAATGGATTTTATTGTGAAGTTGCCCAGGTCCAAAGGGATGAATACGATTTTAGTGGTGGTGGATCGTTTTTCAAAGATGGCTCACTTTATCCCGCTCAAAGGACTTCCCACCTCATCCGTCCTTGCTGATATCTTCACTGATCACATCTTTTGAATTCATGGTATTCCTTTGTCCATCGTGTCTGACAGAGGGTCACAGTTCGTATCCAGATTTTTGAGAACTTTTACCAAAAGACTAGGGATCTCTTCTTCCTTTTCCTCAGCGTACCTTCCTCAGTCCTACGGTCAAACAGAAAGGGTCAATCAGTCCCTGGAAAAATACCTGAGGTGTTTCATTTCCAATTCTCAGGATGATTGGGCACAACTTTTGCCATGGGCTGAATTTGCTTTTAACTGCGCTACCAACGAGTCCATCTGAGAGTCGCCATTTTTCATCAATTACGGTTTTCATCCCCCATGTCTTCCCGTCTCCAACATTTCTTCTGGAGTTCCGTCCGTAGACGACCGCGTCTCATCTCTGCAATCAGCATGGTCCAAGATTCAGTCTGCTCTCCTTACCGCCTCTCAACGGGCCAAACATCAGGCGGATCGCCACCGCCGTCCGGCCCCCCAGTACAAGCCAGGGGATATGGTATGGCTGTCCTCAACAAACATTTATTTGAAGGTACCTTCCCCAAAATTGGCGCCGAGGTTCCTGGGCCTTTTCCTATAATTGAACGGATTAATCCGATAGCATTCCGGCTTCAACTTCCCGACAGCATGAAAATACCAAACGTGTTTCACACATCTCTACTCAAGCCCTTCGTATCCAGTCATTTCTTCTCCAACCATAACCGTAGGCCTGATCTGGTTATTACCCAGAATAGGGAAGAATATGAGGTCCAGTCCCTGCTAGATTCTCGCATATCCAGGGGTCAACTGCAGTTCTTCGTGCACTGGAAGGGTTTCAGCCCAGAAGAAAGTTCTTGGGTTCCACTTCGTGATATCCACGCTCCGGTTCCTCTGAAGACTTTCAGGAAGAAGTTTCAGAACAAACCATTTAAGGACCATCCTGAGGCTGTTCCTGAAGGGGGGGTACTGTAAGGAATCTGGTGTCTCAGCGCCGTCAGCGCGACCATTGCTCACCCCCCGTCGGTACTCTGGCGTCCATGCTCCTGCAGCAAAATTCCCACATACCTCCGATGTCTGCCACTGAGACTCAGGCTCCTCACCATCACAGAATTGCACCAACCGAAGTGGTGCCTGTTGAACCGCAGCCTCTGCGTGTGTCTCTGGCTCTGCGCTCTATGCGCACACGTGCGTCTGTCAATGACCCCATGCGCATATGCGCGTCAGTCACTGAATCCACGCACTCACGCACGCCAGCCCCAGAGGTTATGCGCATGCATTCCCAGCTTACAGAGCACACGCCTAACAGAGCACTTTTAACCACTGCTCCTGCAGTGAGGCATCGCCCCCAAGCATCACACAGTTCCATGCAAATCAATGACTACACTCAGCTGGGCTGTAACACCTCCCTCCTATCAGGGAGGACTCCTTGCAGTCCTCCAGGCCTGCCCCCTCTTCCCATTGGCCTGCCCAGCCTTATTACCTTATTATGCCTGTGCTTCCCATCACTTGTCGCTCGACATAGTTCTGTATGGAAGCATTTGACTACTCTCTCAGTGACTCCTCAGGTATTGACGCGGATGGGACGACTACCCCCTCTGGCTCTACTTGGACTTCGTGATTTCTGGCATCCCCGACACACGGCTTATACCTTCGACCTTCTGCAACTCTCCAATCCCTGACCTTGGCAACGGCAATAACTACTCCTCCTCTACTACCGGTACCGGCAAGTATTGTCTTCCTTACTATACCTGGCCTGGCAACACTAACACCATACTCCGGACGTGCTCCCTTTGCTGTGGGTGCGTGTATCCCTATGTCCCACCTCAGCACAGGGGACGGGTCTGGTCTGCGGGCAGCACCGGCGTAACACATAGTATTTAGACCACAGTTTGCTTTCATCTTCATCCTTTCCGTAGATGCGCACCAGCAGATCCACGTTCCTATTGGCCAAGATGTCAGCGTCCTATTCGCAATGCATACTAATCATCATGGATGCTGGAGGGCAGAAGCTCTCCATTAATGGCTGATGTTTCACCACCTGGGAACAGGGCCATTCATCAAGTACATTGATGGTATGTTCCTGCCAGTACTCTATCCCTTCTTCACCCACTGGTGTAGGGGTCGTCACGGTGAAGGACTTGAGCTTCCTGTAATTTTGTGTTTCTGACGACATAATTAGTGTCCCAATAAATTGCAGTAAGGTTACTCCTAGTACAGAGCCGCCACTTGATAAGTGACTATCATTGCACGGCCCGGGGCTGGGGGCTAGCATTGGACTTCCCACCTGTCAGATAGAAGGCGGTGACTAGGGTGGACTTCCGGCCCAGCTTGTGGTTCTTTGCGTGGCACTTGAGGTGAATGTTACCCAGGGGAGGGATGTGTCTGGCCTTGCTGGGGTACAGGTGACTATTTTTATGGTTCTCCACTGAGATAGGAGGTGGTGGAGGCCCCAACCGGCAGAAGAACCCTTGTGGAGGGTCCAGGAGGGGAGGCAGCTCGGAGGGATTCTAGCCTGGGATATATGGGTGGACACCCGTGAGGCAAAGTCTCTGGCAGGTATATTACCTGAGGGGAATCTTCAGGGCATATCTCTTGCACGGTGGCCTGTAACACTACACTCCCCTGACAAGCGGGGTCATATTTTCTGCTGATGATCCTGACATCGCCCATGCCAGGGGATCTTTTTTACTTGGTCGCGTACAGCAAACATTCAGGTGAGGTCGGGGACTGCTCCCACTGCGACCACGTGTCGCGGAGGTTCTCGGAGATCTGAGGCCCAGTCAAGGACCTGTTGTTGCAAGGGCATAAATATGGTGGCCTAAGGGTTTTCACAAATTTGGACTGCTGAGTAGGGAACCCCAGGTCTGAGATCTCAGCAGTGCCTCCAATTGTAGCGCACTTTCCCCCACCCCTAGGAGATATGACGAATAACGTGTATGTGGTGCGTTACCTGTGGCTCACAGGAGGCCTGGGCCTCCTTTGCTGGGAGACTGGGGTGTGCCTAATCCGTCGGGTGATAGTAGAATCCCGTACAGGTGGAGGCGCTATGTGTGATAACCCCGTTACAGTACCCCATGCAATACAACACACACTAGTAAAAGTAACAGTTTACTGCATGTATAGACTAACAATGGTACCAATCTCAGCAACTAGGCCACGCATGGCTGTACCCTCCAACACACTGCCCACACCTGGTAACACAGTCCCCAAAGTACCTAGGGGTCCTTGGGCAGTGCCGTCTTAACGCATGGGCACGCTGGGCAGTTGCCCGGGGGCCCCATGAGCATATGGGCCCCATGCTAATCTATGCACAGACCAGAATTTAACACTAATTTTCTGATCACCTGCCTCAACATTCAAATCTCCCGCTAACTCGGTAGAAATTCCTGCGAGTGGTTGTGTAGGCAGGGTCCAGTGCACTGCTTTGCCCGGTTCGCGGGCTTTTGTATTTTAAATGTCTGGTCTGCAGTCACCTCCCCCACTCCCAGACGAAGTGCTACCACAGCGTGAAACGTGTAGAGGAGGATGCTGTGTTGTAGCCTGCTGTTTTTAGTGTGTGTTTTTTCTTAATAAAGCCCTTTGTACCATTACCGGAGTTGGGGTCAAATTTCACTGTCGCTGTGGCACCGGACACTTCCCTTCACCTTCACATGCTTTGCCCGGGGGCCTATAATGCTGTTAAGACAGCCCTGCTCTTGGGCACCCAACCACCCTGGTGTCCACAAGTAGCCACCCACCAAAGTGTGTGAGACAGCGCTGCCTCACCTGCCGGGTGCTCCAACACCCGGTAACGCCACAACATAAGGATAGGATCCACTGATCCAGGGACGGTTGTGGTCAGCGACGAATCCTCCACTGCATTGGGTTGTGTCCAGCTGGAGGGTCCCACACTGAAGAGAGTATCTGATATGTAGCTGATGGTCTGGTCCCAGTCCATCGGAGGCCAGGATGCAGCCGTGTCCTATCTGTGTCCCTCACACTGGTACTACAGGGGCAGTGTCCCTAAATGATGGGCCTGTCCCTGCAGCAACCACAAGCTGAGATGAGTTGGGGAATAGTTGGGGCCTAAGGGGGTCTCTGGCCTAGTGCAGGGGCCACTGACACCCTGCAATTTTTCAGCCTACACTTCTGATGTTGCAGCTCCGACTGGTGTGGTCACCAGTGCGCAAATTGTATCCTTTCTTGGAGAAGGGGGATCCTCGCAGCCCTATTGGCCTATCTGTGTCACCTGATGCCCTGCCCCTCTGCATTATGGGGGCTGTAGCCCTCGCGGAGCCGTCTCTGAATAATGGCCACCTCGCAGGCGTTCACTGCGCATGCATGGCATCTCACGCATGCGTGATTGAATCCAAGATGGCGGTGCCCTGCTACGGGAACCGCCAATGCCTCCGGTGAGTGGGTAGCCTTCCACAAGCTGCCGCAACCTGCCACAAGACTCTGCATGTTCCCCCGCTGTAGCGGAGGTAAGTTGGGGAACCAGGGACCAGGGGAGGGACCCTGCTATACTTATATATTTTTGTTTTTTATAGAATCCAATAATAAAATAATGGCAGCAGTGGTGTCAACTAGCAGTGCAGTTAGTACACAATAAAAATATAGAATCTTGTTAAGCGGAGAACTTTCTCAGTCAATCACAGGAAACAAGTTACCCTCTAAACCGCAAGTGCTCTCCGTGTTCTTTCATCACAGCAGAACAGTGCAGAAAACAGTTACGGGGGAGTGCAAAACTAGTAACTAAAGAAGTGCTTGCCTTCTGGAAAAAAGCCAGAATTCCTACTACCCAGGAGGGAATCATTCTTCCAAAAGTGGAAAAGTTGTTCTCCTCATGGAAAACTCTGAAGAGAAGAAGGCCAAAAGAAGTAATGAAACACACACAAAGAAAGAAACAGACTTTATTGAGAGTTTGAATACGCTATTTGATATACAGTTGTGTGAAAAAGAAAGTACACCCTCTTTGAATTCTATGGTTTTACATATCAGGACATAATAACAATCATCTGTCCTTTAGCAGGTCTTAAAATTAGGTAAAAACAACCTCAGATGAACAACAACATGACATATTACACTGTGTCATGATTTATTTAACAAAAATAAAGCCAAAATGGAGAAGCCATGTGTGAAAAACTAAGTATACCTTATGATTCATTAGCTTGTAGAACCACCTTTAGCAGCAATAACTTGAAGTAATCGTTTTCTGTATGACTTTATCAGTCTCTCACATCGTTGTGGAGGAATTTTGGCCCACTCTCTTCTTTACAACGTTCCTTCAGTTCATTGAGGTTTGTGGGGATTTGTTTATGCACAGCTCTCTTAAGGTCCAGCCACAGCATTTCAATCGGGTTGAGGTCTGGACTTTGACTGGGCCATTGCAACACTTTGATTCTTTTCTTTTTCAGCCATTCTGTTGTAGATTTGCTGGTGTGCTTGGGATCATTGTCCTGTGGCATGACCCAATTTCAGGCCAAGCTTTAGCTATAGGACAGATGGCCTAACATTTGACTCTAGAATACTTTGGTATACAGAGGAGTTCATGGTCGACTCAATGACTGCAAGGTTCCCAGGTCCTGTGGCTGCAAAACAAGCCAAAATCATCACACCTCCACCATCGTGCTTGACAGTTGGTATGAGGTGTTTGTGCTGATATGCGGTGTTTGGTTTTCGCCAAATGTGGCGCTGTGCATTATGGCCAAACATCTCCACTTTGGTCTCATCTGTCCAAACGATATTGTTCCAGAAGTCTTGTGGTTTGTTCAGATGCAACTTTGCAAACCTAAGCCGTGTAAAGCTTTAAAAGTGAGGAGGAGAATTGAGTTTGTGATACAGGATTTGATAGGAATCCTGGAGAGGGATTTCAGCTGTGGAGACACTGAGACAGATTGCAGAAAGAGTAGAGTGGCAGCAGCATTTAGGATAGATTGTAGGGGAGAAAGGCGAGAGGCAGGAAGGCCAGACAGCAGGAGGTTACAGTAGTAGAGACAGGAGAGAATGAGGATCTGTCAGAGTTTTTGCTGTCGACAACAGAGAAAAGGGTGTATCTTGGTAATATTGTGGAGGAAAAATGTGGGTAGAGAATGTGAGAGGAGTTTAGTGTGACCCCTAGGCAGCGTGCTTGGTCTACTGGGGGAATGATAGTACTTCCAACAGTAATGTGAAAGAAAGAAAGAGGGCCAGGTTTGGGAGGAAGTATGAGGAGCTCAGTTTTTGCCATGTTAAGTTTAAGTCGGCGAAGTGCCATCCAGGATAATATTGCAAATTGTTGACTTATCAGTGTAACGCGTAGCTCACCACAAACGAGGTGCGACCACGGGGCTGAGCTAGGGATTTGTATAGAACGCTAACCACAACCACGAGGGCGCGTCTAGAGTGCAGGATAGTCTTGGATGCCGGGTCAGGGTTATAGAAGACAGCATAAACGTAGTACTTGCTGGGTCTAGGAGTGGAGAGTAGCGGATCGTTGGGATACGTAGCCGAGGTCAGGATCGGAGAGAGCTGAGTCGTCATAATGCCAAAGCCAGGGTCAGTGCAGGAGAGAGCAGGATCGTCGTTTTCCAAAGCCAGGGTCAGTGCAGGAAGAAGTATCACAAGGTCAAAGTCCAAGGCAGGGTCAGGCAGCAAGATAGAGGCAGACAAGGCAGGATGCAGTGAGATGCAGCGTCACAAAACAGGAGTTATGCTTGGCAATGCAGGAGAGTACTGACAAGGTATATATAGGATCTCCCTCCAATGGGAGGCAACCAGGAAGTGAAGGAGCCCTCACTGATTGGCTGCTGGATCGTGCAGGTGCGTCCTATTGTGTAGCCGATTAGGAGTGGGGGTGGTACTTCTAGAGAGCGTGCGTGCCCCGTGTGTAACCTGCGCATCACGCTGTCGACCTGGTCACGCGCCATTCGCGCGCATCATGGCACCCACGTCAGTGCGGGGGCAGGGACCGGAGGCGAGACCTGAAATGAGGGGGGAGGGACGTGTGCGGTCACTGCGCCGCATACCTCCGTCGTCAGGGTGGAGTCGGGGTGCGGAGACCATGGAACGCTGGAGAGAATGTGTACCACGCATGCGCTGCGCATCACTGCTGCCAGGGGGAGAGTGTACCCTGGACCTGGGGACCGCGGACAATGAAGGAGACTGCGTACTGCCCACGCACCGCGCACGTGAACCACCACTGGGATGCCCTCTTTTATCGCTTCTGGAACCTGACTGACAGGTAAGGGTTAAAGGGACAGAACCGCTGGAAAGGTGAATCCTCACAATCAGGAACTCTCTGCAAAAATTACTACCCCGGCTATTTCCCCATTCAAGTTCCTCCAAATAAGACATTTTTTTAACAAACTATCCAGTAAACTTGATTTTCCGGAGATTTCTGATTTTGAGCAAAAACAATTATATATCAGTGGTATCTTACCTCAAAAAGGCTCAAACAGATATATCCCGAATGCTCCGATCAATGCTGGGAGGTTGTGGATCAGTCAGGGATATGGTCCACATTTGGTGGAACTGCCCAATTATACAAAAATTCTGGACAAATATCAAAGAAATTATCGATACCATAACCGGGGTCAAAATCCCTTTAAATCTCCTAATCAACCTATTGGCAAAACCAATAGAGGACCTGACACACCCAACGAGATGGCTAATCTCCCATATTCTGACTGCCACCAGGTGTTCGGTGGCTGCTGTCTGGAAGAGCCCTCTTCCCCCCTCCAGGCTAATGGGAGAAAGGAGAATTGATGAGATAATGTTGATGGAAAGGCTGACAGCTTTTCTCAAACAATCAACTGAGAGATTCTATAAAGCTTGGGAACTCTGGATTAATGATTAAACAATAACAGGAGACTAATGACCGATGATTAGCGCGTATCAACAAAAGGATACATTTATGCTTCTGAGACGGAACGGTGCTCTCCCCCCCCCCTTTTCTCCCTCCTCCTTTCTTTTCTATCTTAATTTTCTTCTATGTCTTTTCTCGTATAGTTATGTATACTTTTTTTTTGTAGTGCTGGACACTACACAGTAAAAAGTGTTCAGGTGTTACTCTGAACAAAACTGCCATATATTATTATTTGACTGTACTGTTTGATTATCTGTCTACTGTTTAATATTATTACAGTACTATTATCACTATTACTATCGGTTCTATTAATGGCATTATTTCCCCTGCTCTTATTAGTAGTAGTGTATATATCATTATGATGATTATTATTGTTGTCATTTTTCTGATTTGTTTTTGTTATTGTACTGCAATTCTGAAAAAAATCAATAAAACTATTTGAAATAAAAAATAATAATAGTCTTTTGTAAGTAATACACAAGGGTAAAGTGTTATGCTTAGAGGGCAACTCTATATACTCTGAAAACCATCTTTGACTTGGATTGGGATTTTTGAGACTATTGTGGTGCAAACGTCCGCTTCCGAGTATATTGAGTTAGACCCCAAACATAACACTTAACCTTTGGTATTATTACAAAAAACACGTTTTTGATTCTACTTGGACCCTTTCTGATTTTTGACTTTTCCAAGTTCCTCATATGTACTGTATCGTGACAATAAACTGAAACAATCTGTGATCAGGCCTTTTACTTTTTTAGTAACTGGCAAAGTTATATTTCAGATATTCTCTTTGATGTTAATATATTTTTGGGCCATTAGAAAAGAAAGATATTAGAGTAGCACCATCCTCTCTTAAACAAAATGTATTTATTCTACAGTGAGAGCTGTAAATGTAATTGCTCAAAGGGTATATGGTAATATATGTCTTGATTTTTTCTTGTTGCCCTGGTGACCTGTTCTCTGGGTTCACATACTGCACCGACACACTTTATTCGAGCAAATACCCAGTATGTACCTGGCAGATACCTGGAATGCGCCGCTCCTCACCTCTGACAAGCCCCGTTGTGTTTGCCTTCCCAGCCTGGGTTCATGCCTGGCTGATGGGCGGCTGATCTGTTAAATGATAATGATTAGGATTTAATAGGCTGCAATGCTTCGCGTGTCTACCAGATGGCATAAATTCATGAATTGTAATGCAGTATATATATATATACTGTGCAGTATTGCAGCCAGCGGGAATAAAATGCTTCAATCCCTGCATGGAAAATACCTCAATGCACTCGGGCAGAAAACAGTCACAAACCTCAATACACCCGGGTATACCCGAATTCGTGGGACTAGCCGAGCTCGAATAAAGTGTGTCGCCAGTGTACATTTTCTATCTTGATGGAGTTTCAGATCATAGAAGCACAAGAAGACTTAATATTTAAAACATAGTTTTAAATAATTTAATTCAATCCTTTAAGCAAGGAGTTTGTTGAATAATGCTACTAAAACAAAAATGCATTTGGATAGAAATAAATAATAATTATATGATTGTTAATGTAGATCAGGACATTTTAGTACCAGTATATTATGCAACAATCAGAGTAATATTTACCTTCGTCTTAATCATGAGGTGTGATTTAAAATATTATACAATTCAATCTGCTGTCATGGTCAGTATGTATCTGAAACCAAACTGAATCTCACAATAGTAGCTAATAAAAATGTATCCAGGACCATATTTTTGATAGAGTTCTGTTCCCTCATTAATTATATTAAACAGTTATAATGAATCACCCAATATAATAGTAAAACAATATAATGATCCATAATGCACACATTTTTTTTTAGTAAAAAGAAGAACTGATTTATTGAATGGGTTGTTGTTAGGACCAGTAGGTCAGGCCAGAATCTACACTTGTGTTAAGCATCCATTTTGTCTGATCATAACTACCCTATTTCCTCGATTCTAAGACGCCATCGATTCTAAGACGCACCCTTGATTTAATAAAAAAAATTGGGGGGAAAAACCCCACTATATTAAATGTGCAGAATTTTTTTTCGGGGGGAGAGAGAGGGGGCGGGGGGAGAGAGAAAGAGAGAGGGGGAAGAGAGAGAGAGGGTGAGTTGGGGGGAAGAGAGAGGGAGAGGGGGGAAGAGAGAGAGAGGGGGAGAGGGGGGAGAGGGGGAGAGAGAGAGGGGGAGAGAGGAGAGAGAGGGGGGAGAGAGAGGGGAGAGGGGGAGAGAGAGAGGGGGGAGAGAGAGGGGGGAGAGAGGAGAGAGAGGAGGGAGAGAGGAGAGAGAGGGGGAGAAAGAGGAGAGAGAGGGGGAGAAAGAGGAGAGAGAGGGGGGAGAAAGAGGAGAGAGAGGGGGGAGAAAGAGGAGAGAGAGGGGGGGAGAGGGGGAAAGGAGGGAGAGATGGGGAAAGTGGGGAGAGAGGGGAAAAGGGGAGAGAGGGGGAAAGGGGAGAGAGGGGGGAGAGGGGGAGAGAGGGGAATGGGGGAGAGAGGGGAATGGGGGAGAGAAGGGAATGGGGGAGAGAAGGGGGAGGGGAGAGAATGGAGAAAGGAGAGAAGGGGGAGAGAGATTGGAGGGAAGGGGAGAGAATGAAAGGGCACACACACAGAGACAGACACACAGAGAGACAGACACATACACACACAGAGAGACAGACACACACACAGAGAGACACATACACACACAGAGAGACACACACATACACAGAGAGAGAAAAACACACAGAGACAGACACATACACACACAGAGAGACAGACACACACACGGACAGACACATACACACACAGAGAGACAGACACACACACAGAGAGACACATACACACACAGAGAGACACACACATACACAGAGAGAGAAAAACCACAGAGACAGAGACAGAGACAGAGACAGACACGGGTGGGGGTGGCTTGTGGTGCCAGCTGTACAGCTGTGAATAGCAGAGGCAGACGGAGGGCTGGTGGGGCATGCAGCCACACACTGCTGAATGAATCTCTCATATGTGGGGGCGGCACTTCCAACAAGCAGAGCAGGGGAGGAGGGGGGCTTGTGGTGCATGCAGCGGCCGAACACACACTGCTCCTTTGGGGACCAGCACTTGGAGCAAGGGGGAGGAGGGGCTTGTGGTGCCGGCAGCACAGCTGTGAGTAGCAGAGGCAAACAGAGGGCTTTTGGGGCATGCAGCCAGACACTGCTGAATCAATCTCTCCTGTGTGGGGGCGGTAATTCCAGCAAGGGGGGGGGGGAAGCACGGGGCATGCAGCCGAACATACACTGCTCCTTTGGGGACCGGCACTTGGAGCAAGCTAGGGGGGAGCGCGGGGCATGCAGCCGAACAAACACTGCTCCTTTGGGGACCGGCACTTGGAGGGGGGGGGGGTTTGGTGGCAGAGTCGCGGGGCATGAAGCGGGACACACTGCTCCTTTTGTGTGGGGGCGGGGGTGGCAGAAACACAGGGCAAATGCTGAAAGCTGCTGTGGCTTCTTCTGCAGCGCCCCCTGGCTGTTTTTTTTGTGTGTTTTTTTCAATACATCGTTTCTAGGACGCAGTCCCTATTTCAGCCACGTGAAAAAGGGAAAAAAAGTGCGTCTTATAATCGAGGAAATACGGTAGTTAAGATTCTGTAGTCAGCCTTTTGCTGAAATTTAACTCCTAAGGCACTCAGTTTCTGACAAATTACATTTCCTTTCTTCCTGCTCAGGATATTGCTAAGATACTTTTTGTATTGTCAGTCTCCTGCTCTTTTAGTTAGAATATAATAAAGTGATTCTCTGAAAGAGGCAAAATAGTATAAAATATTATAATTTAGTTGCTAGAGATTCAAGGTCTCTTTTGATAACAGACAATGAATAAGCTATGTATTCAGACATTGCCTGTATTGGGAGAAACACGTCCCAAAATCATGCCACTAATATGTCATGCCCCTAAATCACGCCTCTAATCAATGCTACGCCCAAGACACACCCAGGTTACACCTATGTTACGCCTATGTTACGCCTATGTTACGCCTCTAACCAATATCTTCTTTTTCTGGTATAAAAGTCATTACCCTATGAGTAATAAATTGAGACAAAGGATTTGAAACCTGGCTTGCATTACGTTTCATTTCTTTCATATTCCCGGGCCTGTAAGTTCAACAAAAATCGGAGATAACAAGTCGCAGGGCATGAAAGCTTCCCCGGGAAGTCTGCTGCAATTGGTGCAGATTGTGTATCCAGTCACAGGGCCTTCAGCTTTCTTGGCAGAGGAAAGGTTCCTCTCAGTTCTGAAGCCTATGCGAGGAATAAAGGTTTTCCTTCAGCTTTGGTGTCCAGAAGTGGGGATTCACAGAGGCGGCAAGTGAGTATATGTGATTTTTACATTGTCTCACCCCCCCCCTCTGGGAATTTAAAAGACCTAAATTGTGACTGTGATTGACAACATTTTTGGTTAAGTCCAGTAAATTTTGTGCACAACTGGACTGTAATCTCTGATCTAGTTGAACGACCATTGTATATTGTGTAAAGTATAAGAATTGTATTATTATTTATCTGCAATTATTTGTCATAATTTAGCTATTTTTCTTTAAGCTACTAATGGGTGCTTACATGAGTAAGAATGACTCTGGAGGGAAGCCTAGGAATGTACAAATTTTTAAATGTGAGTGTAAATCTGGTCGGAGTCCTGAGGAATTTGTTGCTCAGACAGCTAGTGATTATTATTGTGACCCGTTTGTAGATTATGCAGAAGGTTGTTCTCGGCATGAAAATAAGGCAATGTATTTACAAGGCAGAGGGCAGAATAGACGGAGATCTTATGTTGGTCCCAGAAATGAATCAGAAAGAATAGCTCAGAATAATGGTGCCTGTTTTAACTGTGGTAATACTGGTCATTGGCAGAGAGAGTGCCCATATCAGAGTCAGAAGCAGGGAAGTGCTGCTTTGCCTGTGGGGGCACTGCTACCTTATGTAAAGAGTTTGTTTGTAACCCTGATGAATTTTTTCCTGAATGATTTCTTGTGTGAAAGATACTGTGGGTCATGCTGATTATCATGTGTGTATAGGTCGCCATCCATGCATTTGCAGATAATTACAAAAATATGAATATTAGTTGCTCATGATGAAATCTAAATTTTAAAAGGTTTTTAAAAGGTGTACACCAAATATAGAGAGAAATACCTCACAACAAAAAGGGAGTATATTAAGCTCTGTCCCTGGTTATAGTTTGAAAGGTTTATTCATCCTGGCCAGACGGATACTTTTTAAACTGGAGACATTTTTTTTCGTTTGCGGTATTTCTATCTTAATGAAAAGAGGGGCACAGCCTCTCCCTTACAGTTAAAGAATGTGAAGCATTCACATTAAAATTAACTAGCTCTGTGCTTATACTGAAACAGAGGATATTGCCGCTCACCAAATGTACACAAAATATATACGTATAGATAGGAGGTGCATACGGGAAATAACAACATATATCGAGGCAGGGAAGGGTTAAAGAGAAAAACCCAAAATAATTCCTATTTGCACTCACCTATACTATTAAATGGTAAGGAAAGATTCAATCCCTGGGTAAAAACCTGTATACCATTTAGTAATATACAGTAAAATAGTTTAATAAACAGTTATGCAAAGACAAATACAAATTTGTTAAAAGAAACAGGGAGTGGGTGCAGAGAGTGGAGTGCTCAATCTGACCTTATATAGTCAGCACGCAGCTATCAGCAACAAATACCTATTGGTATATCATGTCAGGCTAATGCATAAACCCTCCTATTGTGCACACGTTCTTGCATGCTACAAGTGGTGTATGTATACCATAGACATGGAAAGGAATTCTAACACATCCAACCTGTATGTGGCTAGCGTATATGTCCTATCTCAAAGGAAATTGTGCTGTACTGCACCAGTAGTTAAGAGCTGGATTCTGCCAGTGTCTCTAAGTTACACAGCAGCTGCCTCCTAAATCAGGGAATGTGTTGTGGGTCTCCCTTAGAAGTATCCCCTATGTTATCACAGATTCCCCCCGTGTGGAGTCCTGACATACAAGCCTCCAGACCGGAGACAAACCATCAATCAGTACGTGTATAGCGTTGTCAGTAAGGCAGCAGGACAGCTCTGCAGTACGGTGTAGAAATCTACAATCCCCCGCTGCAGTCTTAGCTCAGCCATATACAACCTGGTATCTTAGGCAGAAGCAGCTCGCACGATACTCTCCGCTCCGCACTCACTGATGACTTCACCGGTGTGACGTCATAAAAACCGACGATCGTTTCGCGCGCCTGCGCTTTGTCAAGGTAGGAAAGAGTATGGAAACAGTCACTTCCCTGGTGTTTTATGATGATCGGCCGGGGTGTGGCTTTGCAGATAGGCCAATCACCACCACGGGAGGTGAATAAATTAGATGGATCCTGGCTATGAATGGGCCGTGTTTAACCCTGTAGGTGCCTGTAATGATCCTTATATATGGGGTAAATATACCCTTTTTCAGGCGTCCCTCTTGCTATTAGCACTTAAAGGGCGTTTTTACTATGAGACTCATATTGATCTCATTTGTGTTAACGAAGGCATTATGCCATGAAAATGATGAAGATCCAGCGGGGTGCAGGTGTAGGTCACCCCCTAGAAATAGTTAATATACAGGGCAATTATATTTGTGCCCTTGTGATTAAGGTAAGTATCCTCTCATGATTCCAATAGAACAATTCCTATCCATATGAGGATGTAGGAATGTGTGGACTTTAGATGACCACCTCTAATAGTCAAAATGGTCAAAGGGAGTATAAGACCCCCACTGTATACCCGGATCCCCATAATATCACTATTAACCCAAAAGCGCCTGATGGTAAAACTGAGTGGGGCACGGAAAATGTAAAAATGACAGTGGCGGTAATGAGATTAGGATTCACGTCTGGCAGTGGAAGGGATTGAGAGGATGGAAATATCACAAAAAGGGGGAGTAAATATACCCCTCATTTAGTCCTGTAGGGGAGAGCGTCTGAAGCGTGAATATCCATCTGCACTCACGTTGCATCAGACGCTTATCCCAGTCCCCTTTACGTGGCCCACATGGTAGATGCTCTATGCCACAGAATGTGAGATACTGGGGATCACCATTGTGTTCCGCATGGATGTGGCGTGCGACTGGGGTATCCAAGGTGTTTCTAATGGATCCCAGATGTTCAAGGATCCTCACCTTCAATGCCCAATGTGTCTTACCCACATATCGCACGCCACATCTGCAGGTAATAAGATATATCACCCCAACTGTAAGACAATTGATGTAGTCTTTGATGGTAAATACAGTAGTCTCCAATTGATCTGTGAAACTTTTTGTTGTCTTCATAAACGGGCATACTTTACAGCGACCGCATGGGTATGACCCCATCGGTCGCCTATCAACTAACCATGTTCTCTGTTGCTGTTTTGAAAAATGGCTGTGGACTAATCTGTCTTTGAGGTTTCTCGCCCTTCTACAGGTCAAGGTCGGTCTCTCCTGGAGCACCTGTCTAAGATCAGAGTCGTTCATTAGGATATGCCAGTGTGTGTTGAAAATTCCCCGCAGACCATCCCACTGGTTGTTGTAATCACCAATAAATCTGATGATTTGCTTCTCTTGTGACGCTATTTGTTGTCTATCCCCCAGCAGTTGTGTGCGTGGTGTATCTCTTGCTCTTCTAAATGCCTTTTTGATGGAGTTTTTGGAATAACCACGCTCGGCAAATCTCAGATGCATATCCACCGCTTGCTGTTTATACTCCTTAAGTGTTGTGCAGTTCCTGCGCAACCTAAGGTATTGGCCGGTGGGTATGTTTCTGATTATGTGCCCAGGGTGGTGACTGTCTGCACGTAGGAGACTATTTGTAGCGGTAGTCTTCCTAGAGATTGTGGTGGTTAACTTCCCATCTGCTTGTTTGGTGACAGTTAAATCCAAGAAATTCAAATTCGTTTCGCTTACCTCCATCGTAAGTCTTAAATTGTGATCATTCATATTAAGTATATTCACAAATTGGCATAGAAGTTGTTTAGGGCCGCTCCATAACATTATAATGTCATCGATGTAGCGGCCCCACCACTCAACATGTCCTGTATAATCAGCCAGGGCATCGCTGAAGACCACTGTTTCCTCCCACCAGCCTAGATATAAGTTGGCGTAGGTGGGAGCACATGTGGTCCCCATCGCGGTGCCCTGGATCTGATGGTATATCTTTTGATCAAAAAGGAAATAGTTCCTAGTTAATACAAAATCTAACAGCTGAAGGATAAAATAATTGTGTGCATAACAACTTGTGTCGTGCTGAATGAGGAAATGCGTAATGGCTTTGAGTCCAACTGGGTGGGGGATACTGGTATACAACCCTTCCACATCTAGTCCTACAAGTAAGGTGTCGGGAGTTACCACTACGTCCCCTAGTCTCAACAGGGAATCTTTTGTGTCCCTTAGGAAGGATGGCAGTGTGTTAACAAATGGACGGAGGACGGTATCGATATATACACTTGCGTTGGATGTCAGATTGCCGATTCCTGAGACTATTGGTCTCCCTGGAGGCGGCAGTTTCTTCTTGTGAATTTTTGGCAAATGGTAAAATGTCGCAACACGGGGACACTTCACCATAATGAAGTCAAACTCATGTTTAGAAATAACCATATTGTTAAGACCATCGCTCAGGATATTCTGCAGTTGGCTTCTAAACATACTGGTTGGGTCTTCTGTGAGTACCCTATAGCTCGTGTGATCTGATAGTAAGCGTTTACACTCAGCCGCATACGCATCCTTATTCAGTACAACTACATTCCCCCCCTTATCAGAGGGTTTGATCTCTACAAGGGGGTCTTGATCTAAATCACGTAGTGCAATGCGTTGTAAGTAAGTAAGGTTTTGTTTTTTAAGCTTAGTGGGTAATTTCAAAATGTCCGCTGTGACCATTTTCACGAAGACATCCACGTGCGAGCATGATTCAGATGGAGGGGTGAAGGTAGATTTATTTTTAAGGCCAGTAAATGGGCCCTCTCCTGGGTTTCTATCACATTAAGCTTCCAAATCTGCCAAAGTATCAATGTGTGCAAGTTCACTAGAAGTAAAACTTTCAAGTGCTGTTCCCCGTACAGAATTTAGCCTTCGTCTTTGAAAGAATTTGTGGAGTAGAAGTCTCCTTGAGAATAAGTTAAGGTCCTTTATACAGTCAAAAGTATTCAGGTCACAGGTAGGGGAGAATGATAGACCCTTCCCTAGTACTTCAAGATGGTGTATATTGAGTACTTTCTTGGATAGGTTTATTACCTGTTTCTTTTCCTCCGTCCCCTGTAGACCTTCCTCGGTGGTCCCTGCGGTTGATACCCCCATACTTCCCTGTCTCTTAGTGACACTTCCCTTCCCCCGCCTTGTCTTCCGCGGCCTGGCTGGGTGTACCCCCCTCTTCCTAAAAAAGGAAACTCCTGAGGGTTTGGTAACAAACTCCCACCCTGAGCCGAAAAAATGGGACCCTCTCTCTGGGTATCTGGGTCAGTGTCACTAGCGGAATGCTCCCACTCAGTTGAGGACACTGAGGGTAGGGGGATGTATTTCTTCCTGGATACCTTAATTTTATAACGGAAAATGTTACCCTCCTTAAAGTCAATTGAGTCTCTAACAAATTTTTTCTGCTTCCTGACCTTAATGTCTGCTTTAAGTTTATCAATATTTGTTTGGAGTTTTTTCTCCAGACGGTTAAACTCTTCCTCCCCCTTCCAAGTATCGATGTCTTTACGTAGCTGATCAATGCTATTATTGTTTTAGTCAGCTTTGTTTTTTCATGTTCCAGAAGTACTGTCATCAGTTCAAATGAACATTTAAGTAAAACAGCCTCCCAAGCTTTATGGAAGGCCTCATCCGTGTGGTATTGGGAAGGGGCTAGGTTAAGTCTAAGGCCTCTTGATACTAAGTCTAGCCTGAGATATTCCTGTAGACTCTTCATTTCCCACCAGATCCGCGCCTGTAGTTTCATAGCCCTTTCCAAGTCATTGAAAAAGGTTTTGATATCATTTTGGGCACTACCTTGGGGCAAGTTTGTGTCTAGAGAAAAAACTGAGGTGGCTTAATTCTGCCACGCATCAAAGTCAGGTACAGTTGACAAAAAGCCTGCCATATAAATTATTCAACTTCCTAGATAGCAGACGTAACTAGGGGTATTGCTATACCTTATACCCCGCTCTACTAAATCAAAATCATGTAATGCTTCCGGGGAGTTGGCGATAGGAAAAGGGCCAAAAGCCCTTCTAGGCATATATACTGAAACAGAGGATATTGCCGCTCACCAAATGTACACAAAATATATACGTATAGATAGGAGGTGCATACGGGAAATAACAACATATATCGAGGCAGGGAAGGGTTAAAGAGAAAAACCCAAAAGAATTCCTATTTGCACTCACCTATACTATTAAATGGTAAGGAAAGATTCAATCCCTGGGTAAAAACCCATATACCCTTTAGTAATATACAGTAAAATAGTTTAATAAACAGTTATGCAAAGACAAATACAAATTTGTTAAAAGAAACAGGGAGTGGGTGCAGAGAGTGGAGTGCTCAATCTGACCTTATATAGTCAGCACGCAGCTATCAGCAACAAATACCTATTGGTATATCATGTCATGCTAATGCATAAACCCTCCTATTGTGCACACTTTCTTGCATGCTACAAGTGGTGTATGTATACCATAGTCATGGAAAGGACCTCTAACACATCCAACCTGTATGTGGCTAGCGTATATGTCCTATCTCAAAGGAAATTGTGCTGTACTGCACCAGTAGTTAAGAGCTGGATTCTGCCAGTGTCTTTAAGTTACACAGCAGCTGCCTCCTAAATCAGGGAATGTGTTGTGGGTCTCCCTTAGAAGTATCCCCTATGTTATCACAGATTCCCCCCGTGTGGAGTTCTGACATACAAGCCTCCAGACCGGAGACAAACCATCAATCAGTACGTGTATAGCGTTGTCAGTAAGGCAGCAGGACAGCTCTGCAGTACGGTGTAGAAATCTACAATCCCCCGCTGCAGTCTTAGCTCAGCCATATACAACCTGGTATCTTAGGCAGAAGCAGCTCGCACGATACTCTCCGCTCCGCATTCACTGATGACGTCACCGGTGTGACGTCATAAAAACCGACGATCGTTTCGCGCGCCTGCGCTTTGTCAAGGTAGGAAAGAGTATGGAAACAGTCACTTCCCTGGTGTTTTATGATGATCGGCCAGGGGAGTGGCTTTGCAGATAGGCCAATCACCACCACGGGAGGTGAATAAATTAGATGGATCCTGGCTATGAACGGGCCATGTTTAACCCTGTAGGTGCTTGTAATGATCCTTATATATGGGGTAAATATACCGTTTTTCAGGCGTCCCTCTTGCTATTAGCACTTAAAGGGCGTTTTTACTATGAGACTCATAATGATCTCATTTATGTTAACGAAGGCATTATGCCATGAAAATGATGAAGATCCTGCGGGGTGCAGGTGTAGGTCACCCCCTAGAAATAGTTAGTATACAGGGCAATTATATTTGTGCCCATATATAAGGATCATTACAGGCACTTACAGGGTTAAACACGGCCCGTTCATAGCCAGGATCCATCTAATTTATTCACCTCCCGTGGTGGTGATTGGCCTATCTGCAAAGCCACTCCCCCGGCCGATCAAGTGTATAGTGTATATATCGATACCGTCCTCCGTCCATTTGTTAACACACTGCCATCCTTCCTAAGGGACACAAAAGATTCCCTGTTGAGACTAGGGGACGTAGTGGTAACTCCCGACACCTTACTTGTAGGACTAGATGTGGAAGGGTTGTATACCAGTATCCCCCACCCAGTTGGACTCAAAGCCATTACGCATTTCCTCATTCAGCACGACACAAGTTGTTATGCACACAATTATTTTATCCTTCAGCTGTTAGATTTTGTATTAACTAGGAACTATTTCCTTTTTGATCAAAAGATATACCATCAGATCCAGGGCACCGCGATGGGGACCACATGTGCTCCCACCTACGCCAACTTATATCTAGGCTGGTGGGAGGAAACAGTGGTCTTCAGCGATGCCCTGGCTGATTATACAGGACATGTTGAGTGGTGGGGCCGCTACATCGATGACATTATAATGTTATGGAGCGGCCCTAAACAACTTCTATGCCAATTTGTGAATATACTTAATATGAATGATCACAATTTAAGACTTACGATGGAGGTAAGCGAAACAAATTTGAATTTCTTGGATTTAACTGTCACCAAACAAGCAGATGGGAAGTTAACCACCACAATCTCTAGGAAGACTACCGCTACAAATAGTCTCCTACGTGCAGACAGTCACCACCCTGGGCACATAATCAGAAACATACCCACCGGCCAATACCTTAGGTTGCGCAGTACACCGTACTGCAGAGCTGTCCTGCTGCCTTACTGACAACGCTATACACGTACTGATTGATGGTTTGTCTCCGGTCTGGAGGCTTGTATGTCAGGACTCCACACGGGGGGAATCTGTGATAACATAGGGGATACTTCTAAGGGAGACCCGCAACACATTCCCTGATTTAGGAGGCAGCTGCTGTGTAAATTAGAGACACTGGCAGAATC
This sequence comes from Ascaphus truei, assembly GCF_040206685.1. NCBI lineage: Eukaryota > Metazoa > Chordata > Amphibia > Anura > Ascaphidae > Ascaphus > Ascaphus truei. The sequence goes on from NC_134485.1 coordinate 359,507,085, forward strand.
CAGCTCTTAACTACTGGTGTAGTACAGCACAATTTCCTTTGAGATAGGACATATACGCTAGCCACATACAGGTTGGATGTGTTAGAGGTCCTTTTCATGACTATGGTATACAGACACCACTTTTAGAATGCAAGAACGTGTGCACAATAGGAGGTTTTATGCATTAGCCTGACATGATATACCAATAGGTATTTGTTGCTGATAGCTGCGTGCTGACTATATAAGGTCAGATTGAGCACTCCACTCTCTGCACCCACTCCCTGTTTCTTTTAACAAATTTGTATTTGTCTTTGCATAACTGTTTATTAAACTATTTTACTGTATATTACTAAATGGTATATGGGTTTTTACCCAGGGATTGAATCTTTCCTTACCATTTAATAGTATAGGTGAGTGCAAATAGGAATTATTTTGGGTTTTTCTCTTTAACCCTTCCCTGCCTCGATATATGTTGTTATTTCCCGTATGCACTTCCTATCTATACGTATATATTTTGTGTACATTTAGTGAGCGGCAATATCCTCTGTATATATGCCTAGAAGGGCTTTTGGCCCTTTCCTATCGCCAGCTCCCTGGAAGCATTACATAATTTTGATTTAGTAGAGCGGGGTATAAGGTATAGCAATCCCCCTAGTTACGTCTGCTATCTAGGAAGTTGAATAATTTATATGGCAGGCTTTTTGTCAACTGTTTAGGATCCAGGGCAGGAAGGGAGCAGCATCATCAGGAACACCCAGAAAAAAATACAAAACTCATCATAGTGTAGTATGAAAAATAAATGTCAATGTGTGGAACTTGGCTCTTTAAATAACCTACTTACAGAATGTAAGATATATAAGTGCAGGTTTGTAATTGTGATGGATCTTTGGACACCTCAGGTTATGGGTTGCAGCAAGCAGCAGCATACATCAGATAGGGGTGGTGTCTGGCAAGATGGTGTTTTCACTCTGGCAGCAGCTTCCAATCAGTCATATGCAGTCATACAAAGATAAGGGAAACAATAGTGCTTTACCAAAATAACACAGAGTTTTATCGTGAAGACGAGCAGGAAATGTACTCACAATATAATAAATGAGCACATTCACATCATGGTATCTTTAGGAACCAGGGTATTGGATCGGCCGGTGGAGAAATCCCTCACTACACTCCGCTTCCTTGTCCTCCACGAGGGTGCCCCCTCGTCCGGTGCCAGATGGATGGCGTCTGTCGTCACTTCCTGGCCTGGCGGTGACGACTTCCGGTGAGCGTAAGTAGAGCGGAGAGTAGGGGGAACGCCGGTCCAAGACTATGCCTCCGTGAATACAGCAGAAAGACAGTTCCCAAACGGTAGATACAGCTGGGCTCTGCTAACTGTCTGCAGATTTCTTTAGCTCGAGCAGAGCTAAAGAAATCTGCAGACAGTTAGCAGAGCCCAGCTGTATCTACCGTTTGGGAACTGTCTTTCTGCTGTATTCACGGAGGCATAGTCTTGGACCGGCGTTCCCCCTACTCTCCGCTCTACTTACGCTCACCGGAAGTCGTCACCGCCAGGCCAGGAAGTGACGACAGACGCCATCCATCTGGCACCGGACGAGGGGGCACCCTCGTGGAGGACAAGGAAGCGGAGTGTAGTGAGGGATTTCTCCACCGGCCGATCCAATACCCTGGTTCCTAAAGATACCATGATGTGAATGTGCTCATTTATTATATTGTGAGTACATTTCCTGCTCGTCTTCACGATAAAACTCTGTGTTATTTTGGTAAAGCACTATTGTTTCCCTTATCTTTGTATGACTGCATATGACTGATTGGAAGCTGCTGCCAGAGTGAAAACACCATCTTGCCAGACACCACCCCTATCTGATGTATGCTGCTGCTTGCTGCAACCCATAACCTGAGGTGTCCAAAGATCCATCACAATTACAAACCTGCACTTATATATCTTACATTCTGTAAGTAGGTTATTTAAAGAGCCAAGTTCCACACATTGACATTTATTTTTCATACTACACTATGATGAGTTTTGTATTTTTTTCTGGGTGTTCCTGATGATGCTGCTCCCTTCCTGCCCTGGATCCTAAACTGTTGTAAGGGAATCAGTGCATATTCCCTGGAAGGTTGAGAGAATTCGTCAGTTTCACAAACTTTTAATTTTATTTTTTTGAGCACTTTTATAGTTTTTAAGCGCCTTTCCAAGTCACTGGGTTTCACATTCTTTTTGTCAACTGTACCTGACTTTGATGCGTGGCAGAATTAAGCCACCTCAGTTTTTTCTCTAGACACAAACTTGCCCCAAGGTAGTGCCCAAAATGATATCAAAACCTTTTTCAATGACTTGGAAAGGGCTATGAAACTACAGGCGCGGATCTGGTGGGAAATGAAGAGTCTACAGGAATATCTCAGGCTAGACTTAGTACCAAGAGGCCTTAGACTTAACCTAGCCCCTTCCCAATACCACACGGATGAGGCCTTCCATAAAGCTTGGGAGGCTGTTTTACTTAAATGTTCATTTGAACTGATGACAGTACTTCTGGAACATGAAAAAACAAAGCTGACTAAGACCAATAATAGCATTGATCAGCTACGTAAAGACATCGATACTTGGAAGGGGGAGGAAGAGTTTAACCGTCTGGAGAAAAAACTCCAAACAAATATTGATAAACTTAAAGCAGACATTAAGGTCAGGAAGCAGAAAAAATTTGTTAGAGACTCAATTGACTTTAAGGAGGGTAACATTTTCCGTTATAAAATTAAGGCATCCAGGAAGAAATACATCCCCCTACCCTCAGAGTCCTCAACTGAGTGGGAGCATTCCGCTAGTGACACTGACCCAGATACCCAGAGAGAGGGCCCCATTTTTTTGGCTCAGGGTGGGAGTTTGTTACCAAACCCTTAGGAGTTTCCTTTTTTAGGAAGAGGGGGGTACACCCATCCAGGCCGCGGAAGACAAGGCGGGGGAAGGGAAGTGTCACTAAGAGACAGGAAAGTATGGGGGTATCAACCGCAGGGACCACCGAGGAGGGTCTATAGGGGACGGAGGAAAAGAAACAGGTAATAAACCTATCCAAGAAAGTACTCAATATACACCATCTTGAAGTACTAGGGAAGGGTCTATCATTCTCCCCTACCTGTGACCTGAATACTTTTGACTATATAAAGGACCTTAACTTATTCTCAAGGAGACTTCTACTCCACAAATTCTTTCAAAGCCGAAGGCTAAATTCTGTACGGGGAACAGCACTTGAAAGTCTTACTTCTAGTGAACTTGCACACATTGATACTTTGGCGGATTTGGAAGCTGAATGTGATAGAAACCCAGGAGAGCGCCCATTTACTGGCCTTAAAAATAAATCTACCTTTACCCCTCCATCTGAATCATGCTCGCACGTGGATGTCTTCGTGAAAATGGTCACAGCGGACATTTTGAAATTACCCACTAAGCTTAAAAAACAAAACCTTACTTACTTACAACGCATTGCACTACGTGATTTAGATCAAGACCCCCTTGTAGAGATCAAACCCTCTGATAAGGGGGGGAATGTAGTTGTACTGAATAAGGATGCGTATGCGGCTGAGTGTAAACGCTTACTATCAGATCACACGAGCTATAGGGTACTCACAGAAGACCCAACCAGTATGTTTAGAAGCCAACTGCAGAATATCCTGAGCGATGGTCTTAACAATAAGGTTATTTCTAAACATGAGTTTGACTTCATTATGGTGAAGTGTCCCCGTGTTGCGACATTTTACCATTTGCCAAAAATTCACAAGAAGAAACTGCCGCCTCCAGGGAGACCAATAGTCTCAGGAATCGGCAATCTGACATCCAACGCAAGTGTATATATCGATACCGTCCTCCGTCCATTTGTTAACACACTGCCATCCTTCCTAAGGGACACAAAAGATTCCCTGTTGAGACTAGGGGACGTAGTGGTAACTCCCGACACCTTACTTGTAGGACTAGATGTGGAAGGGTTGTATACCAGTATCCCCCACCCAGTTGGACTCAAAGCCATTACGCATTTCCTCATTCAGCACGACACAAGTTGTTATGCACACAATTATTTTATCCTTCAGCTGTTAGATTTTGTATTAACTAGGAACTATTTCCTTTTTGATCAAAAGATATACCATCAGATCCAGGGCACCGCGATGGGGACCACATGTGCTCCCACCTACGCCAACTTATATCTAGGCTGGTGGGAGGAAACAGTGGTCTTCAGCGATGCCCTGGCTGATTATACAGGACATGTTGAGTGGTGGGGCCGCTACATCGATGGCATTATAATGTTATGGAGCGGCCCTAAACAACTTCTATGCCAATTTGTGAATATACTTAATATGAATGATCACAATTTAAGACTTACGATGGAGGTAAGCGAAACAAATTTGAATTTCTTGGATTTAACTGTCACCAAACAAGCAGATGGGAAGTTAACCACCACAATCTATAGGAAGACTACCGCTACAAATAGTCTCCTACGTGCAGACAGTCACCACCCTGGGCACATAATCAGAAACATACCCACCGGCCAATACCTTAGGTTGCGCAGTACACCGTACTGCAGAGCTGTCCTGCTGCCTTACTGACAACGCTATACACGTACTGATTGATGGTTTGTCTCCGGTCTGGAGGCTTGTATGTCAGGACTCCACACGGGGGGAATCTGTGATAACATAGGGGATACTTCTAAGGGAGACCCACAACACATTCCCTGATTTAGGAGGCAGCTGCTGTGTAACTTAGAGACACTGGCAGAATCCAACTCTTAACTACTGGTGCAGTACAGCACAATTTCCTTTGAGATAGGACATATACGCTAGCCACATACAGGTTGGATGTGTTAGAGGTCCTTTCCATGACTATGGTATACATACACCACTTGTAGCATGCAAGACCGTGTGCACAATAGGAGGGTTTATGCATTAGCCTGACATGATATACCAATAGGTATTTGTTGCTGATAGCTGCGTGCTGACTATATAAGGTCAGATTGAGCACTCCACTCTCTGCACCCACTCCCTGTTTCTTTTAACAAATTTGTATTTGTCTTTGCATAACTGTTTATTAAACTATTTTACTGTATATTACTAAATGGTATATGGGTTTTTAACCAGGGATTGAATCTTTCCTTACCATTTAATAGTATAGGTGAGTGCAAATAGGAATTCTTTTGGGTTTTTCTCTTTAACCCTTCCCTGCCTCGATAGCTCTATGCTCAAGCAGTTTATTTGTGAGAACAAGGTAATGTAAAACTGTTTTGTTATCTGTTTATTTATGTGAAGCTGGCTGTGTATGAGAGACGTTTTTGTGTTGTGTGTCCTGTATTGTGTGTAACCAGTAAGATAACGCATTTCAATTTTATTTCTACAGGATTAAGATATGTTTGGGAATGTTTTTGTTTAAAAATGTTGGTAAAAGCTCCCAAACACTGTTTGAATTATATATTGTATTATATATGTATATAACGCTATTAATGTGCACAGCGCTTCAAAGTAGGGTGTCCGTGGTGGCAAATGCCGCAGAGAGGTTGAGTAATATGAGCAGAGTGTAATGATATCTGTCTTTAGCAGCATGGAGGTCATCAGTTATTTTAGTGAGAATTGTCTCCGTTAAATAAGCAGTGTAGAAGCCATACAAGACAGGTAGGGTCAAGCTTGCTGTTTTTTTAGTCATGGTATAACTGTTGCATGTTTGAAGATATTTTGTTTAGTTTAAGAGAGGGCAGAGTTGAAACGGGATAGCATAAAATTTGTATTGATGGAAGTTTCCAGGAATATGAGATATCTTTCAGAAGGCATTCAGGTGAATGAGTGGAAGAATATTGCATGCTCTAGTTGGCATAGATTTGGTGTTTATAAGTAATTTGAAATATTCCCCTTATTTAATTTTTGAAAGCCCATACAAAATGCAGTTTTAGGACAGCGTGGAAAGCTTCATACTTAACATTAAACTAATGTTACAATCCCCTGCGCGAGGGATTAATAAGACAGCGAAACCTGTTATCTGCTATCCGTACTTTGAGGTTTCTGGCGAAAAGCCTGGAACAACTGGCTGTTTGCCCAGAGAGAAAAAAAAAAAAAAGCGCTTTGAAAATGATTATTTTTTTAAAGTCAGAGTGTCTTTAAAAGTTAATGCTGGCCGTGTGCTCAGCACTTTGCAAAGAGTTCAAAATTATTTGTCTATTTTAAAAGGAAATCTTTTGTTCAGGATTTCAGGATTTTTCTTATATTTACAGGTTCCCTGTTGTTAATGCCACAGTTGTTAAAATACCTACTGCAGGCTCTTTTTCTTTTAACACAAGCAGTAAATATTTTTATAGTCGCTACACATACAAATCTATTTACCAGTTTAATTTTGCTATATATCAAGCAACCTGTTTTCATAACTATTTTTGTATTTTTGTTCACATAATTATATAGATAATATATGAACAAAAGAGGGGAGATACAAAGGTTATTGAAGGAGTCTCTGAGACCCCTATAGAGGTTCCAGAACTTGATATGTTGTAAATAATACACAATGTAGTAATTCTGCAGGTTCAGAATTTATTTGAAGCAATGTTAACTCCAAGGGCTCTTGCAGTAATAAAGGTTGCTGCCATACTAGCAGGGCTGACAGGCCCCTGGTAAAAAAATAAATATAATAATAATACCTTTGCAGATGTCACAGCAAAGCAGGTAGCAAGACGTCCCTATGTTGAGGGATATATCATATCTGCCAAATTTATAATTTTGTAACCATTTATTCGTTTTTGGATATGTCCTGGACATAGAGTTAAAGGACAGGGGATATATGATTGCAGGTGCGGTTGCATGGGTGAACAGGGTATACATTATATACAGGGCATTTCACATTTTTAGCAGAATTGTTACAGTGGAGTGTAACACAAAATTATAAACAGCACTCACAATAGAGAGTAGATATATAATGTGGGGTGCCGTGGACAAGAGAGGACCCAAACCCTCTCAAACACAATAGCAATGCTGATAGCAGCAGGCGCATTTGAGCTACAAACTTTCACTGGTGATAGCAGCAGGCACATTTGAGCATATCCCTGTGGGCTGACTGGTTTGCATGTTGCTAATTTACTTTACTGATTATCTGAACGCTTAGACCTGCATTTATTCTGGTGTTGGTGTATACACTGCTCCTTTTTGCCTTTTTCTTCTGACAATTTAGATCTGACCCAGGTTTAGTGGAGGACTGTATTGTTTGTAGGTTCAGGGATATTGCATCTTTTGACTTAGACATTATATATCACAGGATTAGTGGAGGTTTTTTCTTGTTTTTATTTTGGGCATTTATAGGTGCTTGTGGGTTTAGGGGCTAGGGAAGTACCCTTTGTCCCATAGGGGAACGGGCCTGACAAAGGGTTAATTCCAGAAACGTTGCCCCCCTGCACTCTCCCTATATACCCACTTACCCCCCCCTTTTTGTGCTGTTTTGCCCCCACCCCGACACATACACTATCCCCATTTTTTTTACAACTTGTCTCCTTTGTATATCCTTCCTTCACACACGTTATATGTGATTATACCTATATGTTTATGTTCTATATTTGTGACTCTGCATGTTTTTTGATTCATTTGTGTTTTCATTAAAATTTACTTATTGGTTGCATACTAGTGATTTCAATGTTTCCATTTAGGGAGTGCTGAACTATTTCAGTATTGTGAGTTACAGTGGAGTGTTTGAGGTGAAAGCCAGGAGTGACTGTGGGTGTGGGACAATAGCCATGAGTGCAGGCTGTTGGGATGCTTGATTTGTGGGGTGAGTTTTAAGGTTAGTTAGTATTAAATGACTAAAAGGTTGACACCATTTGCATCAGAGAAAATGGCAGATGGCAGTTAGGTATGAATGAGAGTAAGTGTGTATTGGGAGAAGAGAGATTGATCTGTAGTTTGAGACAGTGTTTTTGTCCCCATTTTTGAAGATGGGAAACAACTCTGGCAGTTTTCCAGGTCTTAGGGAAATGGCCTGCAGACAGGATAGAGTTGATTATGGAAGCAATTGGTTTGGCACAGGCTGAGGTACCAAGTTTTAGGAACTTGGATTGTAGCACAGTCAAGTCTACATTGGTTGCTTAGTTTAAAATTTGAGGAGCGTTAATAGGGGATATCTCTGTTTATATGCGGATGCTAACAATAGTAGTAACCATATTAATACAAGAATTTATTTCTAGGTATAAATTCTCTCCCTTTGAGACACTTATGGGATGAGTTATGACCATCAGTAGTTCAAAGTAACGAATTAAGGACCATGTTATTGGTAATAAAACAATTAATAAGTATTGCATGCAACTAATATATATGTTTGAGTCTCTCTAGGCACAGGTTAAAGCTGAAAGTGCACCTACGCGAGATGGGTTAATGGTCTACGCAAGCACACTCTTCATCCCAGATGAAAAGGCCATTTAAATACTACTCATCACCTGCATTGCAGTAAAAATTTTGCTTATCATCATGGATACACATCACGCACGTCAAAATAGTGCCAGCCTAGGCACAAACAGCTAATAAACACAAACACATAGCGCCTGAAAATTAGTGTTTTGATGGACACAATACTCTCTGACTACTAATCATCAAGGGAAAAAGGTCATACAGTAGGCAAAAAAGTCCAGGCCTCAACACACAAACTTTGAACTTTTTATTTTTACAGGTTTTTATTATTTTTCAGTTACACTGTATGCTCCATTATGTTTGTGTAAGTGGCGTCCCATAAGGATGACAAAATAGTATAAGGTATAATTTGTTTAACTCTGTTTATTTTGTTTGGATTTATAGGTTAATAGAATCTCCCTGCAGAATGATATCCCGGTGGGAGAATGCTTTATCAGTCAAACACACGGTTATGTTAATTGCTCACAGGTAGAGTTGGAAACAGAAGAGAGACACCCAATACACAAGTGCTAAAAAGTAGTCTATGGAAAAAATAAGTTTCGGGGAATTTATTCCCAAATGTAGGAGATGGGTTACTGTATGACAGGTTTACAGGGATATCCTCAATCATACAACCACAGACATTTACTCACTTAACCAAGAATAGGTTTAGTTTAAATTAATGGCTCTGCAGAATAAAATAGCTCTAGACTATATTTTAGCCTCAAAGGGAGGGGCATGTATGCGCCCTAGTTAAAGCGCAATGTTGTGTATTTATCCAGGATACAGGGAACCTGGGGACTTGGTGGTTGGATTGATTTGCTTTGAGCGAAGCTAGTGAATGTTTTTGTATGTGTGTTTGTCCTACTCATTGCTCTCTATGTGTTAAGTACAGCAAAACTCTGATCCAGAAGTGCATTGCAACCCCCACCGACGATATGCCTCTCTGCGGTGATGATGTCGCCAGTCCCCCAGAAGAAGAGACCGAAGAAGAAATCAACTGGGCTGATATAATGGCCGGAAAAGAAAGGAATAAAGTTATGCACAACTTGGACATCTTGGTCCATCAGGACTATGAAATGGTTAACTGTTCTGTTCTTTAAATAGACTGTCTCTTAAGGATATGGGGGGACTGAGAAGACTGGAAATGAGGAAGGTGGGCGGTCACCAAGGGCCGTGAGTCAACCACAAGGAAAGGATCACAAGTCATCCATTTTGACCATAGCAAACATCTTGGTCCGATTTTGCCATTCTGAGTAAATGCAAGAAGAATGTTTGTGCAGTCGCTCTTAGCAGAAATTAGCCCCCACCAATTCTCACAAATAGCTGACCCTTAAATAATGTGACATATTGAGATGTAAGCCATTTTCTAATCTATAGAAATATTTAATGTTATATATATGTCTCTATTGGTCACTACAAGGCCATAGTCATAGAGAAGAGTACCAAGTAAGGGTATTTGTTCTTTTAGAGAACATAAGGGAGGGAATTGTTAGGACCAGTAGGTCAGGCCAGAATCTACACTTGTGTTAAGCATCCATTTTGTCTGATCATAACTAGTTAAGATTCTGTAGTTAGCCTTTTGCTGAAATATAACTCCTAAGGCACTCAGTTTTTGCCAAATTACATTTCCTTTCTTCCTGCTCAGGATATTGCTAAGATACTTTTTGTATTGTCAGTCTCCTGCTCTTTTAGTTAGAATATAATAGACTGATTCTCTGAAAGAGGCAAAATAGTATAAAATATTATAATTTAGTTGCTAGAGATTCAAGGTCTCTTTTGATAACAGACAATGAATAAGCTATGTATTCAGACATTGCCTGTATTGGGAGAAACACGTCCCAAAATCATGCCACTAATATGTCCTGCCCTAAATCACGCCTCTAATCAATGCTACGCCCAAGACATATCCAGGTTACGCCTATGTTACGCCTATGTTACGCCTATGTTACACCTCTAACCAATATCTTCTTTTTCTGGTATAAAAATCATTACCCTTTGAGTAATAAATTGAGACTAAGAATTTGAAACCTGGCTTGCGTTACGTTTAATTTCTTTCGTATTCCCGGGCCTGTAAGTTCAACAAAAATCGGAAATAACAAGTCACAGGACGTGAAAGCTTCCCCGGGAAGTCTGCTGCAATCGGTGCAGATTGTGTATCCAGTCACAAGGCCTTCAGCTTTCTTGGCAGAGGAAAGGTTCCTCTCAGTTCTGAAGCCTAGGCGAGGAATAAAGGTTTTCCTTCAGTTGTTCACAGCATAAATATGTGATATTTATCTAAGGGGATATTATAAAGATTTATTTTCATTAGAGCTTGAGCTGACAGAACATTATGATTATGACTGAAAAATGTACAGATTTTAGAAGAAATTTATGTGAACATCTTTTAAAATCAAATTTGTCTGAGGAAATAATTTTTTATGAATAAGACAGCTTTTTGACTGAGAAGCAAGTACGTTGTATCACACATGCACATCTGAATTGCTACTGTAAGTTATGATTTTCTACTTCTTTATGACTTTCTGTCTATGTTTCTATTATTTGGGGCAGACATTTAAATATAAAGTTAAGAACATGAAATAGAAGACTTGAGAATGTTTATGCTTGAGTAATGAAAATGACTATAATTCTAGAAGTCTGCATACTAATGGTTACATTTATTAGCATTTAGTATTGTAGGAAGGGGTCAGACTGTGGATATAAATCATGTTTTTGATTGTATGCATTTGTAATGGTATTTGGCTCTAATATATTCAGTAAATGAGATTGGATTTCATATTCAATGAAGCTCCAATTTAAATCACTCAGGAATTACCAATGGAAATCTACATTATTGAGGGAGGTGAACATACGGTATTATGTAAGGTTGCAAGGTGCAAAGTAGAAAAAAATGGCACTTCAGTGGTTTTTCACAATAAATAGAATTTATTGACAGTGATCAACGTTTCAGTCCACTTGCAAAACTTTAACAAGATACTGTGCACTAAACATAATGTTACTGTATATATACCCTCTTTGGGCGCCAAACCTCCTTAACATTATTGCTGCAAAACAGTGTAACCATAAAGGGACAATGTGTTGTAAAGTGATACAAATATACAATAAAAATAACATTATGTCAGTGTCTGAACACATACTGTATGATAAACAATTCCTCCAATGTGCAGGTCACCTCTCAGACAGAGATACAAAGTACTGTAGTGCCCACGATTATTCTAACACAAACCAGTGGCAATCGCCAAAAAGACCCAGGTACACCCAGGTACATGCTGGATACATGCCTTAAACTTGTCTTAAACTAGACCCAGCATTTCTGCATTGATTAATAGCCCATCAGATTAACAGCGGGGGTCCCTGGCTGTCCCGTTCAAACTGAATGGGACTGCCAGGGACCCCTGCTGTGTTAATCGTATGGGTCATTAGTCAATGCAGAAATGCCTTAAACTTGCCTTAAACTAGCCAGGTTACACCCAGCACATACCCAAAATGAAACCGGGCTAGTTTAAGGCAACCTTTAGAATACTCGTGGTCTCGTCTGTAGAGCTCTACTCACAAGTTCATGGGGCAAATCTCAATTTAATATGACATCCAAAGACAGCGGATGTTCAATGTTTCAGTTCCAATGTGGACCTTTTATCCAAATACAAACCAAATGGACCTGAAATGTTGTCTTTCCGCTATCTTTGGATGGCATATTAAATGAAGATTTGCACTATCAACTTGTGAGTAGAGCTCTAGATTGCATAACCAGGGAGGCTGCGAGGGAGCCCCCTCCCATCTTTTACCAGTACCCACACATATAAATAACGACAGATTCGGTCTGGAGATATAAAAAGACAGCGGCTTTGTTTATTATATAATAATAGCATAACTTCTAGTCCCTGCTAGAATGCTCGCTTAATAGGTTAAGTGAAGGGTGACCCGCTGGCCCCGTAAACCATAGCCGTGCCCACATGAGCCAGCCATTGTCGCGAATGGGCTCCCGGAAGTTACGTCCAGCTGACCCCGCACCCTCTCTACCACCAGGCTTTATCAGCCCTGAACCCCGATTGACAGGGACAAGCACTTACCCCCCAACTTTTACCACCGACGGATCTATTTAACTCCCTTAAACTAGGCCCATCCAGCCAGACTCGTGATGACCCTCTCCACACCCTCCTGCATATCATTGTTAAACATAATGGAAACCAATTTCTGACAAGAGTTTGCCCGATAAACCACTGGCTCTTAAGCTTAGTATGTAACACAGTAAGGACCCTAATTCTGACGTCTCGTGTCCCAGTTTCCTCGTTAAACTTTGATAGTCGTGCCATGCCGCCACAACAATAACATCTAGAAAACTAAGGACGGTTGTTGGACGCACTGTCTTGTCTTCGGCCAACGGGACGCCAAATACACATGCCATGGATGAAAATTCGAACAGTCACCTTGCACATAAATCTGAACCTCTGGGGTCAACGAACAGGAAGTAGTTTTAGTGGATGATCCCCACCGCCAGCACCCTTTTGCACACTGCCCACTCAAGAAATGTCCTAAAGTTTTCGAAATAAAAACAGGAATGCACGCAATCCACCAGTAAGCATAAATTGACAAAAGTATTATTGTCCATTGAGCATGCAGCCCAGTAAATAGAAACACTCTGGGTGCACCGGCAGAAGTCTGAATGGCTATTTGAGTCTGCTTTTGACCTCAATGCTCCTTGCCCCATTCTCTCCATTCGCATAAGTCACAGAACACAAGCCCTGATCGATGCCATCATTAACTGACGACCCGTCTGGGTAGAATAGGTGCTGGATTAACCTCAAGGCCCCCCACCTCTTTCTTGGGGACAACCCCAATGTGGAAATCCTGAGATTAGTAAAGGGGGGGGGGGAAAGCAAAGGGGCCTGCCATCCTCCCCAATTCGACTTCCTTTTCCACTTTTTCCTTAGCTACATTACCGTTTATCCTGACCGATTTCAAATTACGTTCGCAATTTGATCCCGTTTGATATTCAAATGGAATCCTGAACCCCTGCTTAAACCCAGCCATAAGTAGCCAGGCTGCTTCCCTACTGGGGTACATTGCCAGCCATGGGGCCATTGTCCAACTGTAATCGGAGACACCGCCCTCTTGGTCAACCTTGCGCCCTGTAACTTTAAATCCATGCGTGTCCTTCTTAAAACATTTTGTCCGCATATGTTGGCCCCCACAAGTGGAGCAGGCGTGTCGGAAATGGCAGTTGTTGTACTTACACTTGAACTCATTAAATGGCCAACATACACCTACCTGTTTACTGACCGGTGTGGGTGTATGGGTGCTAGAGCGCCATGCATCTCTACCACCGCTGTTCGCCTGGCGTAATGGCATCGCCCCCCCTCCAGAAATATGCTCTAAATAGAGGTCTACATCCTTAATGTTCCATGATAACTTTCCATAGCCTGTCAGAATCCCTCTTCATAATTCACCAACTCATGCCCCCATGTTTTCGGTATGCGTTACCAATCATGTCTTGGTATTTAAATAGTGCTGAACACAAATGTGGTTCCTTTTCCCCAATTACGCCTGCCAGGATTCCAAAAGCTTTTGATCAGTTTTGGTGTGTGCGGGGAAATAGCCGTCTCTCCATGTCCTCTCTCTTGGCCTCCACCTTTTTTGGTTGACCTTGCCAACGCTTCCCTATAGCCTGGAATCTGCGGTATCCCAAGCGGCATTGTGAACTGTCTTTTGGGATCCGCCACAGTGAATTCCTTGCCCCGCCCTCTGGTAGAAGGTCTCCCCTGGGGTCCGGAGCATCTCTGAGCTGTTGACGACGTACCGCCAATGCCGGGTGGCGATGGCGATCGCATCTCAGCCGTCGTCTGCTGACTCACCTGAAGCTGCCTGCAACCTCCAGCCCATCTGAAATTACAGAATGAGGCTGAACCCCCACCAGCTTGTCCACGACAGCTGATTGCCTTATATATCTACGTGTTGACATGCCCCCTTGCAATGCTAAAGTGGGTTGCAACTCCTAGCTGGGGCCGCCCTCGTCACTTGATGAGGACCACGCATCTGCACATGTTGAGGCGCAATCACCTTGTCTGCTCACTCTCCCTTGTCCTTCTATCCGACTTTGTCTCTTTGCCTGGCCTTGTCCGGTCTATGCCCCGTGCATGAATGCATATATCTGCTGCTGGAACCATCCTTCCTCGTGGTTCTATGCCTCTGTAAGTAGTTGAATGGTTTTTTTCTCTAAAGACATTGCTGCCGGAAATATATGATAGATGGTGGTTTGTATTTGGGTGGTATAATTTCTACTGCTATTGGAAGATGAGCACTGTATGTGTGATATTTGTTACTTTATTGTTGTGCGTGTGTAGTGATTATAGAGCTTCGATAGAGATGGTCATGAATCCAGGGAAAAATTTAATTGTTGCTTGAACAATGTAAAACTCCAATAAACACAAAATATTATGTTATCATTGGTCCACAAGCCATCTTTGAAAAACCCCAACATATGAGAAATCTTCTTTGTAAAGCAATATCACAACCAGTTATGTCAGTGCTGGCCCATATTGAAATGAAAACTCTTGCATTGAACCGCCATACAGGCATACCCTGCATTAACATACGCAATGGGACCGGAGCATGTACTGCACCGACACACTTTATTCGAGCAAATACCCAGTATGTACCTGGCAGATACCTGGAATGCGCCGCTCCTCACCTCTGACAAGCCCCGTTGCGTTTGCCTTCCCAGCCTGGGTTCATGCCTGGCTGATGGGCGGCTGATCTGTTAAATGATAATGATTAGGATTTAATAGGCTGCAATGCTTCGCGTGTCTACCAGATGGCATAAATTCATGAATTGTAATGCAGTATATATATATATACTGTGCAGTATTGCAGCCAGCGGGAATAAAATGCTTCAATCCCTGCCTGAAAATACCTCAATGCACTCGGGCAGAAAACAGTCACAAACCTCAATACACCCGGGTATACCCGAATTCGTGGGACTAGCCGAGCTCGAATAAAGTGTGTCGCCAGTGTATGTAAAGCGAAAATGTACTTAAAGTGAATCACTACCTTTTTTCCACTTATCGATGCATGTACTGTCCTGCAATCGTCACATACATGCATAACTGATGTAAATAACGCATTTGTTACAGGCTCTATAGTCTCCCGGCTTGCGCACAGCTTCGGTACAGGTACGGAGCCGGTATTGCTGTTCAGGACGTGCTGACAGGAGCATGCGCGAGCTGCCGTTTGCCTATTGGGCGTTATGTCCTTACTCGCGAGTGCACTTAAAGTGATTGTCCTTAAACCGGGGTATGCCTGTATTGTGCTATGCATTGTGTTTGCAGATAATAGACCATTTTTTTGCCTTTGTAACTGCATATGTTCTTCCCTGGCCATGTCCTTTATTGTATGTGTGTCATCCCATGTAAAATTTACAATGAAACAGTGATAATTTGTAGAATCATATAAGGTTTGTCTCCCTACATGGGTTATTATTAACGAAAAATAAAACCATGTAATCCTGTATTTCTTCTCTCTTACATTCCCTTGCTATATGAGAAGATGGGGGGGTCGTCATGCGGCTGATGACTCCTCCCCTTTTTAGCACATTGTTTACAATAGGCACATGGAGTGAACAGTGGAGGGGTAACTCATTTGTGCAATAATACATTTTCCAATCCCCAACAACTGCAAATCCCTGACCTCCGCCACACATTATACTACGTCCCCTTTTTTTATTGGCGTGCAAGGCGCACGAGCCCTGCAGTCAGAGCGTTCCTTAAAGATAACTTTTTTCGATGCTGAAGCAGTTATGTGTTAGTTGATATCTGGTATAGATCAGATTGTAAACTCTCCACCTGTTGGTTGTAAATAACCTCTGGAAACCTACCAGGTTTGTATTCTATTAAAGAAAATGGTACAGTCAATCCAAATAACTGGCAGCTTTTAGTACTATAGTGCCATTACCTTTTGATGGATTTTTCACCCAGGTAATCTTCATTGTCTTTGTGTTCACGGCTTCGTAGAAAACCCATTGGAAATGTGCTTATCATGCTGGTTCCCTTTTTAAGAATAATTCATTTCTATCAGTCCCTTTTCACTCTTTAGCAAAAACCTATAGCTTAATTAGTTTAATGAAAATGTAATTATATAAATGTATTCTCTCTTGAACTTTTGGGTCAATTGATGTGCACTTCAACTCATGTTTTGGTTGGGGCGGGGGCTGGACATAATTCAGATCTTGGCCACGGCACACCCAACCCCCTCTACCCCAACACCGCATCATGATCAGGTGAGTGAGAAAGGTCAGATCTTTCATTTGATTGGAGGACCATTGTTTGGAGGGTGGCAACGCCTCAAGTGGCAGGAGAAGGACACAACTGAGTTATGGGCTCCATTATCCCCCATCTCCATTTCATCACCACTTAGCATAGAAAACAGACAGAAAAGTGCTCCCAGTGACAAACTACAATAGTGACATTAATGTATAGAATTCGCAATTGAATAGTGTAATAAGAAAAAAAAGATAGAAAAATCTATTGCAGCTCCACTCTGGATACAGACTGTGGGGGCTATGCACTAAGCTCCAATAAGTCGTTTTAAGAGCGCAAAGTGCTCTTAGAACGTGATGTTCTGCCGAACACGATTCACTAAGCCACGCAAACAGGCACTTTGCGCTCTTAAAGTGACCTTTTCTTGGAAATTTTTCAAAGTCCAACTTTGCTTGTACGATAACCTGTTTGCGTTCAATTCTGCCCTTCTCCGGGATTCACTAAGCTACGCAAAGTTATCGTACGCGAAAGTTGCATTCAAAAAATATCGCTAGCTCAAGGCAGGTGATTAAAAAGCTGGACTTAGAAAAATGTCTTTGTTTACATTTTTGCATGCGCAAAACCCATACAACAGGCTGGCGGCTGTCCCCGGCTGACCCACGGGGGTCCCCGAGGGAGGCCGGGGGTCACGCGGGTGTCCCCGGCTCACCAAGCGGGGGTTCCCGTGGGAGTGCGGGGTCCCTGCGGGAGTCCCGTGGTACCCGCGGGCCTGCGGTACCAATGTTGTGCCTCCAAAAATAATAAACAATATTTATAACTAAATACACCCCCCTAACACATACAATACAGTAATGGGCAAAATTACTATTATCCACATATGGATAATAATGCATTTGCCCATTTTAAATACATATACATTACAATAAATACAGTAAATACAGTAAATACATATTACACTTACCTTTTCCAGGCACCCACGATGAAGGCCGTCTTCATCCTCATCTTCATCCTGCCCATGTCCCTCCGGTGCTGCAAAACATACACAAGAATAAAAATAGCCCCTAACCCCTTAATCACCTTAGCGGTCATTAACCGCTACAGTCATTAAGGGGTTAATCCACCCTCACCCACCACTCGGGAGGCCTAAATACCCTCCCCCACTACCCATCCCGTGAGGCCTAACCACCCTCACCCACTAACCAAGGCGGGAGGCCTACACATACCCTTGGGGACAATACCCCCTTCCCCCACCCCCAGTACCCACAAGAAAAACAATACACAGCCCCACAATAAACATTATTATATTTATTCTATACATAACCCACCCCCTCTGCCACCCCATAAATACATGATTTATTATTTTACATACAGGGTTAATACCCCAGGCCCACGGGAGTCCCCGGTGGGCCTGACGGGTCACCTCATAGACCTCACAGTAGCCCAGCACCATGTTTCAAACAGGGTCTGGAGGCCTATGGGTGGTCCCCACCAGGCACCCTGGTTCACCAGGTGGTCTCCACGGGTCACCGTGGGCCAAAATGGGGTCCCCACGGGTAGGCTCACGGCTGTCTGGGGGGCCTCGGGTCAGACCCAAAGGTGTCTGAGGGTCCTCGGGTGGTTCCCACGGGGGTCTGGGGGCCTTCGGGTGGTCCCTACGGGTCCGCAGTGCCCCCACAGATGTGGGGCCACCGGTTCTTCCCCGCAGGTGTCCCCCGTGGACCCGGCAGTCGTTTACCCGTGGAAGTCCGAGGAGACCTCAGGTGGTCTCCATAGGTCCCCCGCAGACTTGAGGAAACAACCCTGTATGTAAAAAAATAAACATGTCCTATACATTAAATACATCAATCCCCCCACTCCCCCCCCCCCAACACATACAGTACAATAATGTGCAAAATAACTATTATCCAGATAGGGATAATTGATTATTTGCCCATTATTAAACACATTAACTAGCATAATAAAATAAATAAAGTTCTACTGACCTCATCAATAAGAAGCCACCTCGACAGCAAATTCCGTGTCCTCCGTTGCCAAAAAAATACATAGTCAATACATTGCAATTACATTCTGAAATCATTTAACGCCTTAATCACCTTATCGGATAATAACCACAAAGGTAATTAAGGGGTTAAGCCACCCTGACCCGATACCCACCCTTCACACATTCATTTGTACAGTGGCTTCATCATGCAACTATATATATATATATACATATACATATACATATATATATATATATATATATATATATATATATATATACACATGATGAAAAAATATACAAAGAAATGTTTAAGGGTTAACAAAAACATGCTCAAA
This sequence comes from Ascaphus truei, assembly GCF_040206685.1. Lineage (NCBI taxonomy): Eukaryota > Metazoa > Chordata > Amphibia > Anura > Ascaphidae > Ascaphus > Ascaphus truei. Next base: position 359,526,020 of record NC_134485.1, read on the forward strand.
TAAAAATACCACTTCTCCATATCAGCCACAGTTAAACAAAATCATATTTCCTAAAAAATCAATCTCATCTTCCAATCATAAGCATCAAATGCCAATCAAAACATTGAATTTACATTGTATACATGATGCATAAAATCTGTGCACCATGTACACTCTGCCAATCAATGTTAACAATAAAATATTCCAATCAAAATACCATGAAATCCAAACAAATATACTATTTAAACCAAGCAAGGCAACAGAAATAAATTACCATTAATTAATCCAATCCACAAACAATTAAAATACCATCCAAATCAATTACACACGTAACTATTGTAATCGTTAAAAGTACCAACAACAATCCACTATAAAAAACAAGCCTCACCCTGACCTAAAGTACTGCATACAACACCAAAAATTACATCTATCTAATTCCAAATTACATTACACACACATCTATGCATAGCAGCATAGCAAAAAACATTTTCAAGACAGCAAAACAAGCATTTCCTACCAAATCATTTCTTACCTGTATGTCTCGATCTAGACATACATACATACATACATATATACATACATACAGTGGCAAGAAATGAACTGTAAAAATTTTTTTATATGACATGTTAAACAAAATAAAAAAACATGTACAAGTTAAAAATAAACAATTTCTTTTGTTGACTTACCATTACTTGACCAACTCACCGACTCCCGTTGAACATCTTACTCTCAAACCAATCCACGCACAGGAACCCATAAAATAATAAACCATAAAATAATAAACCATAAAATAATAAACCATAACAATCCAGGGTTTTCTATTTGTAATCCATCTTCAACTGTATTCTTCTTTCTTGTTTCTTGTTTCTTCTTCCGCTGTCTTCCGGGGTCTTCTTCTCTTCTTCGGCCACGCCCTGGCCTTTTTTCTTCTGTAGGAGGTCCTTCCTCCTCGGCGTCTGGCTTCAAATTGAGACGACATAGCCTTTTATAGGCCTATGACGTCACATTTTGGTCAAATGTTTCCCAAGGCCCTAATTGGGCCGTGAAAAACATGTGATTTGGGAAAAACAAAACAAAAAATGATGACGCCATTTAAAGGCAATGACGCCAGCCAATCAGAATGGCTGAGCTTCAATTGCCTTTAAGATGACGTCATCAAAACAAAGTTGGCCGGCGACACATGACACACTCTGATTGGCTGAAGCAAAGCCTCTGTCACATGGTCTACCAGAGCAAATCAGAGTTGAGATTTCGTTCCCATGCTCTGATTGGCTACCGTACCATGTGTCGCCGGCCATCTTTGATTTGATTCTATGTGATTTTTGGATGTAAATGCATTGTTTTTTATGCTCTATTATTTCCCCTGTATGATATGTATATCTAACTATATGGATAATTATTGATTGTTTTGCTAATGTTTATATTCTTTTCAGGTATTACAAATATATTTAGCAGCTTTATTTATACATTGGTGTGTGTAATGTAATTTTTATTTAGTAACATAATTTTTAATGGTTTATTTCTGGTAGATACAACTCAAGTCACTTAACCTATCGCAACTCATTTCCCAACCCACACGGACAAACCTCAAATCGCACAACCATTCCTTGCTAGACTGGATTCTTTCCTCAAACCCCAGCAGAATCCAATCCTCTGTCATCCTTCCTGATATTTTCAGTGACCATACAATAGTGTACTGTGTAAGGAAAATTAAACCGCCCCATTCAAGCCCTAAAGTTCTCCTCACTAGAACACTTAAACTTTAACCCACAACAGTTTCTGGATGACCTTACCAACTGCCCATTGCACAGAATCGATTTAATTCCCGACCCTGATCCTGCACTCGACTATTTCCAATCCGAGTTCTTAAAACTCTGCGATACCCATGCTCCACTATGCAAAATAAGGGTACAGGGGGCCCACCTTCCATGGGTTACAACTGACCTTATAGCACAATACCAGTTCAGGGATACCTTGTGGAAAAGCTACAAAGTAACTGGCACTACCAAGGAACTCAATCACTACAGATGCCTGCGGAACATGTGCACAAGGCAAACAAGGCACGCAAAAGCACAATATTACTCTGACAATCTCCACCAGAATACATAAAACCCAGCTAACTTCTGGAAGGTTATCAGCAATATATTCCAGCTTTCTAACCATCAACAACCAAGTAATATCAATTAGGGGGATATTACTCTGACAAACCCCACTGACATTGCAAATGCATTCAATGATTACTTTGTGGGGTGTGCCACTAACTTATTAGAAAAACGCAGCCCAAACCACAAACCTGAATCTCATCCTGGGTGTACCCACATAGCCCCACCCCCTCCCAACGCTGCCCACAATTTTCAATTTGGCCCAGTATCTGAAGAGGAGATTACACAAGCGCTCCTCAAATTAAAACTAAGCAGCCAATGTGGACCTGACTTACTACAATCTAGGTTCCTACGACTTGGTGCCCCAGTCATTGCCAAACCAATTGCTTCCATAGTCAACTCTATCCTGTCTGCAGGCCATATCCCTAAGACCTGGAAACTGCAAGAGTTGTCCCAATCTTCAAAAGTGGGGACAAAAACACTGTCTCAAACTGTAGGCCAATCTCACTTCTCCCAATTTTATCCAAAGTCATGGAAAAATGTGTCTTTTCCCAATTAAGCGATTACTATACCAAGATAGCCAATTCCAATCTGGCTTTCGCCCCAAACACTCCACTGTAACTACCCTGCTAAAAATTTGCAATGAAATCCAGTGTGGAATGGAACGGGGACAACTCACTGGTGCAGTATTCCTAGATTTTGCAAAGGCTTTTGATACAGTTGATCATGCTATCCTGCTTAACAAACTCCAGAGCTCTGGAATAGGGAAGCATGCTTTAAACTGGTTTCAGTCCTACCTATCAGGTAGATCCCAAAATGTGTCCATCTCAGGCTCTAACTCCAACCCCCTGGATATCACCTGTGGTGTCCCGCAAGGCCCTGTTCTGGGGCCCCTACTCTTCTCAGTGTTCATTAATGATCTTCCCACAGCTTGTAAGGAAGCCTCAATACACATGTACAGCACCGACAATGTTTATTCGACTAAAAACCGCACGGCTGGATGCGTGGCGGCAGCGTGGAGAAGCGTTGGGAAGCGGCTCGTTCGCGTGACGTCGGTGACGTCACAGTGACGTGCGCGCCCGGCTTCCCCGGCTTCCCCGGCTTCCCCGGCTTCCCCGACTCCCCTGAAGGTTTGAAATGAGGTAAGCGGGGGAGCGGGGATGCAGAGGGGCACAGCAGGAGCCGCTAGGGGGTCGGGAAGGTATTTAAATTGCGCGCCGATTGGAGGGGGGGGAAACGGAGGGGACGCGGCTGGATGCGGCTGGCGCACTGACTATTCTCAGCACCAGCCGGAGTAAGTCCTGGTCAACCGGCGGCTTTTGCTTCAATAAACATTGTCGGTACTGTATGCAGATGACACAATCCTATATGCACACAGCCATCGCCTCTCTGACCTTCAACATATACTTCAGTCTGACTTTTTGAGATTCGAAAACTGGATTTCACAAAACAAACTGTTTTTAAACACTGACAAGACTGTAACAATGGTATTTGGGACCAGGACTACATTTTTAAAGCTTCCAGCGACTGAGCTCCAGATTAGAACCAACGCTAACACCACCCTAACCTCTGACACTAGTTTTAAATACCTGGGCATATGTTTTGAGTTATATATATAACCCACTGTACAAATGAATGGGGGCAGGGTGGGTGACCGGATGCCCATCATTGCCAGGGGGTAAGTAGAACACAATTTATTTATGCTGATTTATGTGTTTAATAATGGGCAAATAATCTATTATGCATATGTGGATAATAGTTATTTTGCCCATTACTGTATTGTATGTGTTAGGTGGCGGGGGGAATGTGTGTTGTATATTGCTATGTTTATTGGGGGCAATTGTCCTCAATAAACATGCTATTGTGCCTTAACCCCTTCATTGCCTTAGCGGTTACCCGCTAAGGTAATGAAGCTGCTTTAATGTATTTTTATTAAAAGTGTGCGCGAGCAGGGGGTCCCCTGAGCTGAACCGCATTGATTTCTGCTTCAGAGACCCCCTGCTTCCCGAGTTACAGGCCCCGGTTTGGGGCATCGGTGCCAGTGTCGCTGCCATGTTTATAGCGTCCACGTCACGTATGGGACGCTATAAAGATGGTGGCGACACTGGCACCTATGCCCCATACCTTGCCCTGTAACTCGGGAAGCAGGGGGTCTCTGAGGCAGAAATCAATGCGGTTCAGCTCAGGGGACCCCCTGCTCTGGCACACTATAATTATTAAAATGTACATTAATGCAGCTTCATTACCATTGCAGATAGCCGCTACGGTAAGGAATTATTGTTTATTGATATGTATGTTTTGACAGTAGTGTAGATGTGTAGGGGGTCTCCTGAGCTGAACCGCATTGGTTTCAGCCTCGGGGGCCCCCTACTTCAGGAGATACAGGCCCTGTTATGGGGTGCCGGTATCCCTTGCAGAATGTAAATATCCTGGTAACGTGACGCGGGAGCTTGAAAGTGCAGGGAATACCGGCACCCGATAACGGGGCCTGTGTCTCCTGAAGTAGGGGGCTCCCGGACCTGAAACCAATGCGGTTCATCTCCGGAGACCCCCTGTTAATGTACACTATTATTAAAATGTATTTATTTAGTGTACGATCGCCTGTAACAGCCTTGCATGGAGATACAGAATCTCCATGCAAATGTTACAAGCGGCTTTTTTTCTATCAGCTAGCGTACGTGAAGTTTAAGAACGCTAACAGGGGAAAAAAGCAACACGTACGCTGTGGCTGTTTTGAGCACGTACGTTAGAAAATGGGCTCAAGGCCTTAGTGAATCGCTGCTCCGGCCTCACTTTTTAACGGACGTGCTTTTTTTTTTCATCCGGACGCAAAAGCATTGAGCTTAGTGCATAGCCCCCTGTGTGTTCAGTCTTCTTTCGCAAACATGGATTTGTTTGGATCGGTTGAGCACAAGAAATTTCTATTTTATCTACCAAATGTGAGTGGGGGATTGCCACATTATACCTTTTTTTAAATATATTTTCATCTGTGTGCCATACTACGTTTTGCCTTCTTTATTCAAGTGAATTCTAATGCTAGTGAGGATCTTGAGAGTGAGAGGAACCATCTAACTGCAGACTACAAGACACTTAACAATGCAAGTTTATATCTGACCCCTTGTGAGTGCATAGATTGGAACTCTTTCACATATATTTTTATTGTTTTACCTGTACTTCACTATAGAATTTTGTACTTATCTTTTGGGTAATTTCCTGCACTTCACCGATCCAATGAAATCCGCCACTTAGCATAATCCTTGACCCCAACTACCCTCGTCACCCTCAGGGGCTCAGGAAATAGCCCCATCATGGTCGGGTATGGAGAGAAAGTAATGGCCATCATTTAATTGGAGAAACCTCCTATGAGGGGGGGTGTGCAAGTAAAGTTTCATGGGTGGAGCAGCATTCCACCTCACAACTCAAGACTGTATGTGTCTGGAACTAGAGAGACACAGCTCCCTTCAGCAGTCCACGGCATCTCCCTGGACTAGAGATTCTCCCTGCAGTCAATGCTGCAGGTTTTGTAAAGGAGGAACCAGCCGAGTAGGTTAATTAGCACAGTCCGCTCTGAATTAAAGCTGCGGTTCAAGCTCCCGTTTTTTTTTTTACTTCAATAGTTTCATGTGGGCAATCACTACTTACCTAAAGAACTGCATAGCTGCCGGTCAATTCGTTCTCCGTCTATTGATCGGCGAAGTTTGGCGACATCTTTAGATCTGGGGAATGTAAATGGCTGCTATAGGAACAAACATGCTTGTTAAAATAGAATACAAGAAAATTGGTCTTTCAAAGTTGTTGTTTTTTTAAGCAGAAAATGCTAAAAGTATTTTTTCTTACTACAGAACTGATTTATTAAAAAAAACACCCATGCAGGATATTGCTTGAACTGCAGCTTTAACCAGCTCGGGGTTGAACTCGAGCTCTTTACGCAGGTTTTCATTTAAAGCTATTTAAACACGAAAGGCACCCTTTTACAGTACAAATATACAGGTGAAAACTTAGCAAAATAATAAAGAAAGAATGAAGAGTATGAAAAATAGATCAGCACAACAGTATGAACTTTGAAGTTATTTTAATTATCTAGTGAATTTATGTTTATTTATTGGGGGCATAGCTGCTTTGAATTGACACGGAGAGGAATTTCCCTTTTGGGTAAAATAAAACAACTGTAACATTTCAGTCAACCAAAAAATTCATAGTAAATATTCTTAGTCTTTCATTTTGTAGAAAGAGAAACATTATAAAGAAGTAAATCACATTGGCCCAAATAAATAGAAACTGCAGTGCTTTGATTGCCAGCTTGAATTATTGCATAAAGCTTTTAGTAGTGTCAATCAATAGTTCAATAATAATTATTTCTGTGGTAATCGCATGAAAGCGGCCCATAAAGTGTGCTTATTTGCTACAATGAAATGATCTTAATGAACAATGTTACAAAACTACTATGTGACAAGAAATGGTAAAAGTTGAAGCCCAAAAATTTTGAATGCTTTGCAATTCACTGGTGACAGTCAGCAACAAGGTGGAGGGAAGACCTAATTCTTTACATATCACCATCTTCCTGAGTGTCCATATCATCACCATGATCCTCTTTATCACTGAGACGGTGGGGGGTGGGGGGAGGGGGGTATCCAGGCCAATAATAAAGGTATTATGTCCGGCTGGGTGCCACTGAGCCATATTGGGGAATTGTAAAGTGCAAGCTCTGCAACCCAATGATGGCAGAACCACTGTAATTGTAAAAAAAATGTATGTGTGGTTCAGAACATCTCCCACCAGTTATAAGGTGTCGAGAGTAATGTCATGTCTAAGTTTAAAGTGTATAAATGTAGCAGTGTTTTCATGTGAATGCATAGAGGAAAAACGGTTTTAAAGTCCGGCGCTTGACAGCATTGAAAGCGGCTTTTTGCTAACTTTGGCTAGGAAGCTCCTAGAGTGCTGAGATTTGCTGTGAGCGCCATTCGGGTAAAACCATGAAAAGTCATATAGCACAATTTTTATACATTCATATAAAAATTGATGAATGAAAGTGCTCCTAATTTAATTGTTCCAACATATTAGGCACATAGGGCTTTTCATTTGAAATCCCAGAGACAGAGGAAACACTTAATTTATAATCACTGTCATTTAGAAATGCATGGCAGGAAATTCCTGCAAATGAACGGAGCAACTCCAGCCCCGGACTTCTAACACACCCCACTGGCTTGCTGCCGTGATGTCTGAAAAAGTCCAGAGCTGAAAGTCTCTGACCTACTAAGGTGTGAAGTGTGGAGGGGTAACCCAAGTACCCCCATCTTAGTGTAAAGTCCAGGCAGCCTAGCAAATGGTGACTTGCCCAGACTGAGTGTTGCCAGTTAAGGAGGTTGGGTCATATGCTAAGCGGCAAAGGTGCGAGGTTCGCGCATGCCCTTAGCAGAATGAGAAGCCACCTCTGCCAGGTTTGTAATGTATTGGCAACTCCGGGATAGGTGGGGAAAATTATTCCCAAGAGTGATTGGCTACAGGTTACAGGTTAGGATACAGGTTAGATATAGAAGTTTTAACCCTAAAAGAATCCGTGCAGCCCATCGGGAACCAGATTCACCTAAGATTCTACCAAGACTAACATCGCAACTAAGATTCATAACAAGCTTCAAGAGTTCGTAACAACTAAAGTTCCAAGTTCAAATACTACAGCGGTAGAATGATCGAAGCAGTTCCGGCGGAGTAACAGGGGTTGTGAGTGGCGCCACTGACGAAGTGCTGTTTCCAGCTCTGTTTGCGAGCAATCCCCGCTCTTGGAAAATTGCTCCTAGAGACTCTGTTTTGCAAGATTTTGTTTTGGGAACAAGATATTTCATTTGTCCCCATCCCAGTAAGTGTTTTTTCAGTGTAATTGTGTAACATAGTGTGTTTGTCATTTGTGGAAATAAATTACAATTTATTTTATCTCTTCGCTTTGCTCAATCAATGGATCCGGTTATAAATGTATTAAAAGTGCCGGTCTCCCGTGACAATCACTTAAAAAGATAAACTCATACCCACTCGAATTGAAATACTTTAATTTGTTCTTATTGGTACCACTTTCATATCAAAGATGCGTGATTCATTTTAATTAAAACCAACTTCTAAACCTTTTTGGGCAACACTCTTCTGTGACACTCACTAATAATGCTTCCAGCAATGCTAAATTGAAAAGAGTTTTCCAGATAACCTATTTTTTAACCCAGTACATATAAGCATTGTCCTGGATGTTAAGGTTTTTTTTTTTTTTTTACCTTAACGGTGCCCTCCGCCATAGCAGCTGAGTAGGCATCTATGGCAGGGCATCACCTGCTTCTGACATTTTTTTTAAAGCCTGACCTGATGTCGAATGGTCTCACAGAATCACTACTTTCATAATTAAGAGGATTTTTGTTGGTTATCTTGTTGCTGACTGGCACCAAAAGATGGAGTTTAAAAAGCAGTAGCAGCTTCAGAAGCAGTAACTAGAGCTAGTTGGTACAGGGTCAGCAGTTTTAACTCTTTGCATTGAGTGTTGTGTTTAAGGCACTAATCTGATAAATCGTTCTTTCTATGCATTGATATTTAGGCCCCCTAGGAGACAGGAAAGCAGTCTGTTTTGAAATCACAGATCTAGTATGGTAGTTAAATCAATGTTTCAACACCGAAATTAACACACTTTTTATCTGATCTGTTAAAAATATTGAATCCAATAAAAAAAGAGACCAAATTCCACATCTTTTGGTATTAACGGCCATACATCAATTTCCGATATTTATCGGAAAGGGATTAATGCCATAATTTCCGCAAATATTTTATCACCTGCTCCAGTCTGGCGCTATTATTTCCTATATATATAATATATTGGCCACTTACATAGGCACCTTACATAGGCAGATAAGTTAAACCAACTTTAAAAAGATTATTAAATATAATTTAAATAGATACAGTGAATATTAACCCCTTAGTAGCCTAAGTAATCAACTAGTCATGGGCTTCCATGACAAACTGACCACAAAGGGCTACAAAGGGATTCATATAAACATAAAAATACACTACATACCTCCTTTGGACACCTTAATGGCTAATAAAGTATGTCATGCACCCCTCCCCCCTGCCCCCTGAAGGCCTAACCACCCTCCCTAGGGTAACTATCCCCATTACCCACCCCAACCTTTCCCCTTTTAGCCAAATGTGGCTAATATGGTTTTGAATAGCATTAAAAACCAAAAATGTATAAATACATAAATACAAACACATAAACACTGTGAGTATTAAATTAATTGATTGCCACTGTGGCTTCCTAGTTTCTCAATAGGGACCTAAATAATTTGAAAACAATTAATTACAAACATTTTGTAATTACCACAGTCGGCATGAAGGTCATCCTCCTCATGATGATGATAGCATGTTTTTGTATAGTGCTGCTAGTTTTACATAGCACTTTACAGAGACATTTTGCAGGCACAGGTTCCTGCCCGTGGAGCTTACAATCTATGTTTTTAGTGCCTGAGGCATAGGGAGATAAAGTGACTTGCCCAAGTCACAAGGAGTCGACAGCAGGAAGTGAACCAGGTTCCCCTATTTCAAACTATGTAGAAAAATGATGCAGCGCACCGCGATCCAAAAGAAGAACAGGTCTGGCCAAAAATGAGAGATCTTTATTGAGGTATCATAAAATCAAGGGATTCAACCATTCTACGCGTTTCGTGCATAGCACTTTATCAAGATAAAGCTATGCACGAAACGCGTAGAAGGGTTGCATCCCTTGATTTTATGATACCTCAATAAAGATCTCTCATTTTTGGCCAGACCTGTTCTTCTTTTGGATCGCGGTGCGCTGCATCATTTTTCTACATAGCTGGACATCACTCTACAGCAGCACGCGATGGAGGGGATACTCTGGTGAAAGCAGTGATACAGTGAGTACATAGGGCCAGCCCAATGAGGTAGAAGAGGCTGTCTCTGGACTACCTACCCCTACCTTCAGGGTATCTGGTGCCCCAATTTGCTGACACTCAAATGTATGCATTATAATAGTCAATATCCAGATTGTATCCCCCTCCTGCCTGTGTACAGGACACTTCTGAGCACCTTACCTCACCTTAACTTCCCCTATTTCAAACTCAGTGTCTTTACTCACTGAGCCATCCCTCGTCTTCATGGCTGAAACCACCAGCAAACAATCAAAAAGAAAAGGGCCAATGCCCAACCCAAAACAAAAAGTCCACAAAATAATAGAAATAGATCCCAAGCACAATGGCTTTAAAAAAAAACATAAAAACACAATAGCCTTTAAAAGCCCCAAAAAATAAAAAATAAAAAGCAATTCAAAGCCAGATGGCAAGAAATAAACAGAGAGAAATAACTCAAGGCATGAGAGAGAAGAGGGAGAGAGAAGATAGAAGAGAGAAGAGGGAGAGAGAAGAGAGAGAAGAGGGAGAGAGAAGAGAGAGAAGAGGGAGAGAAGAAGAGAGAAGAGGGAGAGAGAAGAAGAGAGAAAAAGCGAGAGAAGAGGGAGAGTAGAAGAGAGAGAAGAAGGCGAGAAGATAGAGAAGAGAGAGAGAGAGAGAAGAGAAGAGAGAGGAGAGAGAGAGGGGTAGAGTGGAAGAGGAAGAGACAGAGAGGGGGAGAGGGGGACAGGGAGAGAGAGGGGGGAGAGGGGGACTGGGAGAGAGAGAGGGGGGAGAGAGAGTGGGGGGATAGAGAGAGGGGGAGAGGGGGAGGGAGAGGGGGGGAGAGAGAGGGGGGAGAGAGAGGGGGAGATGGGGAGAGAGGGGGAGATGGGGAGAGAGGGGGAGAAGGGGAGGGAGAGGGGGGGAGAGAGAGGGGGGAGAGAGAGGGGGAGATGGGGGGAGAAAGAGAGAGAGAGGGGGGAGAGAGAGGGGGGAGAGAGAGGGGGGAGAGAGAGGGGGGAGAGAGAGAGGAGGGGAGAGAGAGGGGGAGAGAAGGGGGAGAGAGGGGGAAGAGGGGGAGAGGGGGAGAGGGGGAGATGGGGAGAGAGGGGAGGGAGAGGGGGGGGAGAGAGAGGGGGGAGAGAGAGGGGGAGATGGGGGGAGAGAGAGAGAGAGAGGGGGGAGAGAGAGGGGGGAGAGAGAGGGGGGGAGAGAGAGAGAGGAGGGGAGAGAGAGGGGGAGAGAAGGGGGAGAGAGGGGGAAGAGGGGGAGAGGGGGGTGTGTGTGTGTGTGTGTGTGTGTGTGTGTGTATGCATATGTGTGTGTGTGTGCATATGCAATGTGTATGTGTGTGTATACATTTGTATACACAGGGGTGAGAGGGAGAGAGGGAGAGGGGGGAGAGAGAGAGGGGGGAGAGGGGGAGATAGAGAAGGGGAGAGGGGGAGAGAGATAGAGGGGAGAGCGGGAGAGAGAGAGAGAGAGAGAGAGGGGGGGGAGAGGGGGGTAGGGGGAGGGAGGGAGAGAGGGGAGAGAGAGAGGGGAGAGAGAGGGGAGAGAGAGAGAGAGAGAGAGAGAGAGAGAGGGGGGGGAGAGAGAGAGGGGGAGAGAGAGAGAGAGAGGGAGAGGGGGAGATAGAGAGAGAGAAGGGGGAGAGGGAGAGGGGGAGAGGAGTGGGAAAGAGGGGGGAGAGGGGGAGAGGGAGAGAGAGAGGGGTTGAGGGGGAGAATGAGAGAGAGAGAAAGTGGGGGAGAGAGAGAGGGGGGAGAGGGAGAGGGGGAGGGAGGGAGAGAGAGAGAGAGAGAGGGGAAAGGGAGAGAGAGGGGGGAGAGGGGGAGAGAGGGAGAGAGGGGGAGAGAGGGAGAGAGTGGGGGGAGAGAGAGAGGGGGAGAGGGGGAGAGAGGGGGAGAGGGGGAGAGAGGGGGAGAGGGAGAGAGAGAGTGGGGGGAGAGAGAGAGGGGGAGAGGGGGAGAGAGAGAGGGGGGAGAGAGAGAGGGGAGAGGGGGAGAGGGAGAGAGAGTGAGTGGGGGAGAGAGAGAGAGGGGGAGAGGGAGGGGGGAGAGAGAGGGGGGTGGAGAGGGAGAGAGAGAGTGGGGGGAGAGAGAGAGTGGGGGGAGAGAGAGAGGGGGGAGAGAGAGAGGGGAGAGAGAGAGAGGTGGAGGGGAGAGAGAGAGAGAGGTGGAGGGGGTAGAGGGAGAAGGGAGATATGAGAGTGGGGGGAGAGAGAGAGGGAGAGGGGAGAGGGAGGAGGGAGAGAGGGGAGAGAGAGAGAGAGAGAGAGAGAGAGAGAGAGAGAGGAGGGGGGAGAAGAGAGGGGGGGGGGAGAGAGAGAGGGGTGGAGAGAGAGAGAGGGGGAGAGAGAGACAGGGGGAGAGAGAGAGACAGGGGAGAGAGAGAGGGGGGATAGAGAGAGAGGGGGGATATAGAGAGAGGGGGAGAGAGGGGATAGAGAGAGAGGGGGGAGAGAGTGAGGGGGAGAAAGAGAGAGAGAGAGAGGGGGGGGGAGAGATAGGTGGGGAGAGAGGGAGATATTGCTAAACTTGATTTTTTTAAACCAAAACTAGTCAATGTGGTGGTGATGTGTTAATTGATGTAATTTAAAACCTTCAGACAAAAAATAAAATGGGGAATGTCTTCTTTTATCTTTAAGCTGGTACAATACAAAATTATTACTTTTTTCCTAATTTCTATGCTTGATGTATTGTATTTTTTTTTACGATCTATCTACTGTATCTTGCTGCCCCATGCCGTGCCTGCCTAAAATGCATTGAAGAGTGGATCGGTATCTTCCTGTCTGCATTGCAAAAATCATAAATTCTTCTTTCCTGGAGCATGCTTTTTCAAAATGATAGTATGTACTGTGTCAATTATAAGTTCTTATATTCTTATTGACATTATCTTGTCAGACCGTTGTCTTAATAAATGGACTAAGTCGCATGGACACCCAATATCAAAAATACTAGGTTTGCTTATATCCAACTCAGCACATTGTTAGGTCTACTAATCATCACACTTGCATTGTAACTCTGGTGGGCAATGCATGTTTTCTAATTCAATCTTTCCGCGTTAAAAAATTTCTGTATTGGGGGCGTGGCTTGGAGCCTGATGGAGATGGCTGCTTTCATCTGAGGCTCCTCCAATACAGAAAATTAATCTGAAGCAATCCTTATCCAAATTTAACCAAATAAACAATTTTTTATAACAGTAGATACTCCCTGAAGCAAAGATCAATTAGAGACCAAAAGTGATCAAATTAATCATTACCTAGCCCCTTCAAAAGGAAAAGAAAATAAGAGTGGCAGAGGACCTGGCCGGCAGGGCTGCGCTCCTCAAGGCCGCAGTGCGGGGACACACGAGTTGGAGCTGATTATCACCCTCTCTCCCTTTTTGTGCTTGGCCGGAGGGACAGCTGTGGGTACTACTTTTGGGTGGACATTCCCAAGGCAACTAACAAAGGGAGTAAAACCAACTTCCCTGCCCAAAAAGGAGCTACTAGAGGGGTGACACTCACTCAGTTTGCCACTTACTGCATAAATCACTAAACCAGCACACAGACTTTCCCTGCTTCCAGCAGCGGTGGAGGCCGCGAGGATCCTTTCCCACCCCATTAAAGATTTTAAACATACCTGAGGAGCGAGGGGTTCGGGGATGGGGACGGAGAGGAGCGGCCATCTTGCCCCCGATATCGGCACCAAGAGAGGGGGGGTCACCATATCCGGGATCCCTGCACGGCTCGGGGGGGGGGGTCCCGGGGGGTCCCATCGTCCAGAAGAGTCCCCCAGGGGATCAAGATATCCCTGGAGGGGTCATGATGCGGTGCAATTTGCTCCTGGGGGGCAGGGGGAACTACAGCCACGGAGGTGGGGAGCGCCAAGCCGGCCCTGGGATAAGATGGATGCCGCTGCGCAGTGAGAAGGGAGGGGTGGATCCGTTTAAAATCCAGGGGGAGCATGGAAGGGAGATAAAACAAAATATATTCTAAGTGTAAACCGTATGGTACTATATGGGTCAATACAGTGAAGTGTCTTGGCTCGTATGTGTAGCCTACTCGCAAGATGTAGATAAAATACTTGTAATGTATCACAGTGGTCTTTGCAGGAGGGACCTCTTGATTCTTGATATGGTGTGGACCCCCAATCTCAGCAGGACAGCAGTTGATATGTGGGAGAAAGAGTATCCATAGTGCAGACCAGTCTTATAAAAACATAACTTTTATGGAATTTAAAAATGAACACTTACAATAAAAACAATCAAATCAAGCATGAATCACAATAGTGTGATGAAAGAGAGTTGGCTGTGGACTTTTGGCTCACCCACCACCTCCGGTGTGAATGCACTGCGTGGGATGCTGCTACGCTGGACGCTTCACCTTCTCAGCTCCCTCTATGGTGTTCGGGTGACGTCCGCTCCGGTTCTTATGTTGGATGTCGGTCTGGTATGTCCCTGGAGCTCCCTCTGCTGCGTGCCATCCTGTCCCCTCCGGTGGACTCCAATATGTCACTTCCGGTTTGGTCGCGATGCGTCACTTCCGGTTGTGGGTCTGCAATCTTCGTCCCTGCTACTCTCTTCCTGTAGGCGGGTTCCACTCTACGCGTTTCGCCAATCGGTGCGTGGCTTCGTCAGGAGTGTACCGCCCCCTGCTAGTCTGCGTCTTAATATAGCTCACATCCTAAACTGTGATTGAAAACATCTGCTTCTTCGAGGTCTGCACTAATCACTAACGAGGAATTAATCAATGTACATGAGGGAGCATCCGTGTGGTATCCATATAGGGATAAATCTGTGACATATTGTTGAAAAAATGTAAATAAAAATAAAAATGAAAATATATGTATAATTATATGAAGGGAGTTTAGGATTATAAACATAGATGGGGGGTGAAATCCACTATAGGTTAAACAATCTCGGTGATAATATTTGTTTAAAAACTTATTTGTTTATAAAAAGCATTATTTGCTTGTAAAAAGGGTGCTGTTCCAATTTTGGAAGGGAAAAAAGTTGTGGGGGAAAAAAAGGTTAATGGAATGTATCTCCACATGAAAATCCGAATTGATAGTATAATACAATCTCCTTAAAGGGCTGTTGGAGAATTTAAAGGGGCAATTCAATAAACTGGTTTGCACCCTTTTTAAATTGGAACAGCACCCTTTTTACAAGCAAATCATGCTTTTTATAAACAAATAAGTTTTTAAACAAATATTATCACCGAGATTGTTTAACCTATAGTGGATTTCACCCCCCCCCCATCTATGTTTATAATCCTAAACTCCCTTCATATAATTATACATATATTTTCATTTTCATTTTTATTTTTATTTACATTTTTTCAACAATATGTCACAGATTTATCCCTATATGGATACCACACGGATGCTCCCTCATGTGCATTGATTAATTCCTCGTTAGTGATTAGTGCAGACCTCGAAGAAGCAGATGTTTTCAATCACAGTTTAGGATGTGAGCTATATTAAGACGCAGACTAGCAGGGGGCGGTACACTCCTGACTCCTGACGCACTGATTGGCGAAACGCGTAGAGTGGAACCCGCCTACAGGAAGAGAGTAGCAGGGACGAAGATTGCAGACCCACAACCGGAAGTGACGCATCGCGACCAAACCGGAAGTGACATATCGGAGTCCACCGGAGGGGACAGGACGGCACGCGTCAGAGGGAGCTCCAGGGACATACCAGACCGACGTCCAACATAAGAACCGGAGCGGACGACACAGAACACCCTAGAGGGAGCTGAGAAGGTGGAGCGTCCAGTGTAGCAGCGTCCCACGCAGTGCATTCACACCGGAGGTGGTGGGTGAGCCAAAAGTCCACAGCCAACTCTCTTTCATCACACTATTGTGATTCATGCTTGATTTGATTGTTTTTATTGTAAGTGTTCATTTTTAAATTCCATAAAAGTTATGTTTTTATAAGACTGGTCTGCACTATGGTTACTCTTTCTCCCACATATCAACTGCTGTCCTGCTGAGATTGGGGGTCCACACCATATCAAGAATCAAGAGGTCCTTCCTGCAAAGACCACTGTGATACATTACACGTATTTTATCTACATCTTGTGAGTAGGCTACACATACGAGCCAAGACACTTCACTGTATTGACCCATATAGTACCATACGGTCTACACTTAGAATATATTTTGTTTAATCTCCCTTCCATGCTCCCCCTGGATTTCAAACGAATCTGCACGAATTGAGGGACCAGTGGAACCAGTCCCTACCAGCTAGGTTTAAGCAGGGGGGTTTTGATTCATTCATTCACGTCATTTATCACGTCTGCACTATAGTATGTTTTTTTGTATCACTAGATTTTGATTTATTCACTATTCACTGTTAGTGATCACTAGTAGAGTTAGCGCCTTTTCTTCACTGTAACACAGCACAGAAGGGAGGGGTGGCCATCTTGAGCGGCTCTCTGGTGGGGTCTCCGAGTTCGGCCGAGGTGCACAGTCCCTTGAGTGGGAGATCGGCGTGGTGCTGAGAAGGCACAGGAGGGGGCCCAGAGCAGTGGTGGGAGCGGAGAGAAGAGAGGGGGGAGCTCCAAGGAGGTGGAGAGGGAGAGGTGCCCGTGCGTTCCAGCTTGCAACTCAGTTGTGTTCCAGCCACATCCAAAATGGCCGCCGCTGGCCAGCGTTAAAGGCACAGAACACACAAGCAAATTCAGTAAATGAAAAATTGGAAAACAGAGCTCTGAGTTGTTTTTCCCACACACTCTCTCCCCACACCAACTAAGCCCAAATACCTACCTACCTACCTAACACAAAGAGACTATTGGGCCCTGTATAACCCTTATGGGTGGTCCTGAATAGGGGGAGAAGATCAAACCCCCCAGGGAAGGGGAGAAAAAAAATCCTAATAAACAAAAAAAATGTGAATGAGCATGGTGCCTCAGGAATGAGGGGGCAGATGTCAATGTAAAAAGGAAAAACAGAACTTACATCACCCAAACAAAATCAGCTTCAATTATACAGTATATATAAAATGACCAATAACAACAAATATGCCACCCACCAAAACACAAAAAAAAAACCAGGGGAGGCCGCACTCTTCTTTAAAAAAACAAAGACAGGAACTTAAGATCAAGAAGCATCTATCGCAGGCGAAGACGCAGAGCCAGAACCAGACTCTGAAGAAGAGACAGATACTCCGCTTACTCACAAAGAAATGCTGCTGTTTGTCCAAGACATTAAAAGCTCCTTCCGCTCCGATGCAGAGTTTTTGTCACAGTGTCAGAGAGGAAATAGCGTCTATAGGAGACCGTATTGTGGACTTGGAGGAGAAAGTGGACACCACCACCTCTGCCCATGAGACCCAAGCCCAAGAAATCCACGAATTAAAAGCACAAGTTAAAACAATTTTCGAAAAATTGGAAGATACGGAAAACTGGTCAAGATGCAACAATCTGCGGATCAGGGGGGTCCCGGAGGAAGTGGACAATGCTCAACTGGACACATATCTCATCCAGCTCTTTGGGTCTTTGTTACCAGAAATATCGGAAGACAAACTCCAGATGGACAGAGCACGTAGACTGCCTAGACCTAGAGGCCTGGACCCAAAAAAACCACGAGATGTGATTACACGTCTACACTACTATCGTAGTAAAGAAGAGATACTGAGAGCCGCTAGATCTACTCAAAGGATAGAACAAGACAACGTTCAGCTTCTCATTTTCCCAGATTTGGCTCAAATCACGTGGAGTAAACGTAAAATGTTCGCACAGATCACAACACACTGAGAAATAATAAAATACGCTACCGTTTGGGTTTTCCGTGAAAGATAATATTTATCTACCAAGAAAAAACATATATATTTCTCTCTCCAGAAGAAGGCGAAGAGAAATTGAGAGCAATGGGTCTCCTTGAGCCAGAGGAAATGGCGGATTCAGCCCCCACCTAAACAACAGCGCCCAACATGGGTAAAGACCCCAACTCCACGAAGAGAAAAGAACCAGCCTGTTTGAAATTTGGAGCTGATCACTCATTGAATTTCTAGTTAATTCTACAGACTGACGGAATGTTGCTCGGAACATAAGGCATAGCTGAACTTGTCATTTACTCCAGATATGCTCTTTTTCTTGAACAGGAGTGGAGACACCTGATGTCAATTTACTAACTTGAACCACTCTCAAAGACCAAGGCGATCTGGTTATCAAGAATCTCCCGAAGATAACTTCCCATACTGTGAAAGGTTTTAGTTTTAAAATACAGGCTACCACGATGCTTGCTTTGGAAATGTTTTTTCAAAATTGACTGTGTTTCTCAATGGAATGAAAGTCTCAAAGCACCTAGAAACTGATAGACAGCCTGATCTAAGTTGAATGTTTTGTGCAGTTGACACATGTCGGCCCAATTTGGGGGTTTTCGGGCTCGGTCCTCGGGGCCGTCGGCGGGCCGGCTTCTGTCGGTGTCCCTGTTTCGATGTGGGTGGCTCGGTCGGTGGCTCTGTCTTTGGCTGGGTCGCTGGATGGGCCACTTGTGCTGGGGGGCGGCCCGCTGGTGGCTCTTGGGGCCCGGGTTTGGACACCCTGGGCCTAATTCGAAACCGATTCCTAGGTAGAAGTATGTCCTGGTTGCAGGTTTTCTATGTTTTTTACCCCAGACCTGTTCCCCCAATACTCTAAGTATAATTTTTTGCACTGGTCCTTTTGTGTCTCTCTTCCCCTATAGACTAAATATAGATTTTGAGTTGGCCGAGCACTGGATGCTAGTCTGATCTACTCAATGTGAGAAAATTAAGGAAAGATAAGGTGATGTAAATAGTTACAATGTTTCATTTACCCCTCGTTTTTCTGTATCCTGATGTGTAAGACTACACATACAATCCACCCCGTACTTTACGGGGTGTTGCTTTGCTTTTGATTTCTGAAGGTTTGGCTCCCAAACTAGGGAGCACTGCACCATTAAGCCATTGGGCTGCGGCCCGCCCCCCCCCCCAGGTTTGCGCATCCCGTGACTGCGATACACTCGCATCACGGGACCTGAAATGGTTGGTCCCCCCAAACATAGTTTGGAAACCGGGGTCCTCTTTTTACCCCACCCTACCTTGTCCACCCTCTCCCCACACCCAGTTCTACAAGCATTTGTTACCACAGAAAGTTAATATGTGTATCTCTCAAGGTGTATGTTCACGATACAGACTGTTTACAATAGTTAAGATACTGTTTCTTCTGCTATATATAAGTCATCACTCTGTTCACCTGTATCATAGACCTTTAAAGCATCACTATGCCGATTAATATAATTTCCCAAAACACCAAGGGCCTCAATACCCCCCGTAAGAGACGAATAGCCCTTTCAGAGGCTAAAAGACTAGCAGGAGATATCATTTTGTTACAAGAAACGCATCTGAAAAAGGAGGATCAATCACTGCTGTACA
This sequence comes from Ascaphus truei, assembly GCF_040206685.1. Taxonomy (NCBI): domain Eukaryota; kingdom Metazoa; phylum Chordata; class Amphibia; order Anura; family Ascaphidae; genus Ascaphus; species Ascaphus truei. The sequence goes on from NC_134485.1 coordinate 359,545,364, forward strand.
GTAGCGACTACCCTCTAATCTATCACTCATCATCCCATACAAAAATAAATGGGGTGGCTACACTTTTCCACAAAAATCTAAACTTCAAAGTAGACAAAATTAAAAATGACCCTGCTGGGAGAATTTTAATTGTTACAGGATTACTAGACTCTACCCATCTAACAATAGCTAACATCTATGCCCCTAACGAAAATCAAGAATCCTTTTTCCGGGATCTCACAAATGTAATAAACTCTGTCCAGAAAGGTTTTCTAATTCTTGCAGGGGATTTAAACACAATCATGGACCCACATTTAGATAAATTTCCCAGTCTTCCATCACCACAATAGATAGTCCCCTCCACCCGTGGTCTTGTGTCCATGACCAGGGATCTGATGGTAGTAGACTCCTGGAGATTAATGAACAATAAGGAAAAAGATTTTTCCTTCTTCTCTTATCCCCATAACAGTTAGACTATATTTTAATTGACCAACAGATTAGCGATAACATTTCCACAGCAACAATTGCCCCCTCTGCTTGGTCAGACCACTCTACAATTATAACTAAATTGGGTGGCCTCACAACCAAAAACAAAACAAGGTTGTGGTCCTTAAATGAATCATTACTGTCGAACCCACAAAATCTCCAACAATTGGCAGAGGAACTGGTCCAATATTTTGATATAAATAACACCCCGGACGTTTCCCATTTTACCCTTTGGGAGGCCCATAAATCTGTGCTTAGAGGTAAGCTGATTGCTCTGGCTTCTCGGAAAAAGAAGGAAAAAGCGGAACACATTGTGACATTAACACAAAAGTTATCAGAACTAGAAAGTATCAATAAAGCAAATCCCTCCCGAAAAAACTATAGACAAATAATCTCAATTAGAGGGCAATTAAATCTTTTGTTAGTGACAAACACAGAGAGAGCTATACGATGGACCCAACAGAAATACTACGAAAAAGTAATATGGCAGATAAAATGCTGGCACGTAAGCTAAAACAAAAGCAGGTTAAAGCTAAGATCCATAATATTTATACTAAAAATGGAAAGATATCTCATAGCCCCAAAGTTATAAGTGACGCTTTTAAGGAATATTATGCATCTCTTTACAATCTGACTGGCCCAGTGGGAGAATCCGCTAAAAACAAAAAAGCGAAAAAAATTCAAAACTTTCTAACTCAATGCTGGCTCCCGATGCTGGAACCAGAAGATATAATAAATCTTGAAAAAACTATAGAAACCGCTGAAATCTTGGAGGCTATCAAATCTTTGAAAAATGGGAATGCCCCTGTTCTGGGTGGATTTTCAAATCTTTACTACAAAAAATTCTCCATAATACTCCTCCCACACTTAACCAAGGTATTTAGTTAGATGCTTTTAGGCCTCCCCCCACCCAGAGATATGCTACGAGCAACCATAGTCGTAATCCCAAAAGATGAAAAAGATCCCATGATGTGCTCTAGCTATAGACCTATCTCTTTGTTAAATACAGACCTAAAATTATACGCAAAAATCTTGGCCACTAGATTAAACAATATTCTTCCAAGATTGATCCATCCGGACCAGGTTGGCTTTGTTTTGGGCAGGCAAGCCCTTGACAACACAAGGAGGACGGTGAACCTAATACATGTAGCAAAACGAACCACACGCTCATCATTATTACTTTCACTAGACACTGTAAAAACTTTTGATCGGCTGGATTGGCAGTTTATGATGGCCACACTCTCACAAATGGGATTTACTCCCAAAATCTTAAACAGCATAAACACGCTATACTCTGCTCCAACAGCCATAGTAAACACGAATAACTCCTTGTCTAACCCTTTCCCAATATCGAACGGAACCAGACAGGGGTGCCCACTGTCCCCCTTGTTGTTTGCTTTGGCAATAGAAACATTAGCCTGCCAGATAAGAATGAACCCCAATATCACGGGTATCCATGTTGGACAGAAGGAATTCAAGATAGCTCTCTATGCGGATGACATACAGTACTATTGACGCTCTCAAATCCTCTTATCTCAATCCCCAACCTTTTCCAAGCTCTATCTGAGTTTGGCTCCCTTTCAGGATACAAAATTAACCACTCTAAATCTGTGGCTCTTAGCTTGAACCATCCCAAGGATATGGTAAAATTACTTCAACTTAATTTTGACTTCAAGTGGAATCAGACCCACATTAAATATTTAGGGGTTCAAATAACAAAAGACCACTCATCCCTATACAAAATAAACTTTAAACCTTTATTCGACCAAGTTGCAAACGACTTGTCCACCTGGAATCCATACATCATATCTTGGTTCGGAAGGATCGCCACTATTAAAATGAATACTGTACCTCTTCCAAACTCTCCCAGTAAAGATTTGTCAGAAGGACCTAAATAATATTTAAAAAAAAAAATCTGAAATTTATATGGCAAAATAGACGTATTAGAGTCCACAAAGATATCCTTTATAAACCTAAGTTAGAAGGAGGCTTAGCCCTTCCGAACCTACAAAAGTACTATAGAGTTGCACAACTAGGGCAACTAGTTAGTTGGCATTCAAACCCAACAGAAAAAAGATGGGTCGAACTAGAAGAATTGATCTGCTTCCCATTTGAAATTAAGACTCTCCTCTGGCTTAATAGAAAATCCAGACCAGCTGAGGTTTACACAAACCCGGTATTATCTTTTGCATGTAATCTTTGGGACTCCCTTAACGTTAGGTTCCAACTGGCTGGTACCCATCTCTCTTGCAACCCCTGTTTTCAGATCCCTCCCTCCCTTTTTACACTAATAACCAACAATCTAACCTTTGAGTCCAAAAAGGACTCCTTAGAGTTAATGATATTCTCATCAAAGGTAAAGTCCCTCCATTCACCTCGTTACAAACGAGCCATGACATTCCCTCCTCTGAATTTTTCAGATTTCTCCAAGTTAGGCACTATATCCAATCCATTTACAAGCCAAACCAACCACATGTGTTAACGCTATATGAAGACTGGTGTGTACATCAGCCTCTTATGAAGGGCATTACTTCCAGGCTATACCATAGTTTGACTCCCATTAAAAATAGACAAACTCCTGATAAATATATGGTGTCCTGGGAGTAGGAGTTAAATACAAATTTGGACCTTGATGTCTGGAAAGATGTTTGGGTAACAGAGTGAAGGAGAGGTGGAGCACAGCTAACTACAGAAAAAACTGCAGGAGAGTGGAACCCAGTTTTTTAGACACATACAATTGTATTAACTGTCTATTGTTACATATTTATTTTTTCACGTTATGGATCCCAACAATATTGAAATTGAGGATGATATTGATTCTGAGAATGAGATTTTCACTCAATTCGCCTTTTGTTGCTCTGATAATTCCAAAAGAGTTAAAAGGGCGGAACAAGTGTTTGATAACACCTTGGAGCTCAATTGTGAAGATCAATCTGACCTTAAAATACAATTCTCAAAATTGGCGAAAATATTATCATTAAAGATTCGTACATGGTGGGATATCATCACACTACAAAATTATGTTAAAACAAAAAGAATACCCAGAGGGTTACGAATAAAAAAAATCTCCTACGTTTGGGTTTACAACTTCTGAATTTGAAAAAGATTGGAAAGATGCTCTAAATTGTTGTTCATTCACACTTATGGACTTAATTATTCAACTCAAAATAAAAGAAAAGTTACTACTAGATAAGGACATTCACATACTACAAAAAGATTTACATCAGTTTATAGATATGGAGGGTTTTAATGAGCTTGATGAGACACTATCAATTAATATTGAAGCCATGGAGAAAGAAATTATGACAAAAAAACAAATAAAGTTTGAAAGAGATAAGCAGGATTACATACGTAATCAAGTTTATGTATGGCAAAGAACTGCACCTGCAAGGAAATTCAATTCTTCCAACCCTAAAAAGAATATGGATAAACAAAAAAAGTCTATTCTTAAGAAAAACTTCTCATTTTCACAAACTACAAGTGGGGAATCTGATCTTTCGGACGCTGACACAACTTCACATGCCACTTCTCATCATGCAGATCATTATAATCTTAGATCCCATAAAGATATCAAAGGGGGTTCCACAGGTTCGGGACAATATGATCAGGACAGTGATAGAAGGAATAAAGAATATCAAACAAAAACATACTTTGGTTCCTCAAAAAACTAGGAACATACAAGAGGACAAGAAGAGGAAAGAAAAGAAAACAAGACAAATCCTACAAAAAGGAAAAAGAACTCTTAATTGAAGATACTGGTGTCATTAATTTAACTAACACCCCTCTTTCACAGGCGGAACTTTCAGTGCTAGACAAGGGACTGAAATTCGCACCTATGTCCAGATTTAAATTGTTTGATGTGGTGATTGACCTGAACAAATATGTTTGTAAATTAACTCTGAAACGATTCTTTGAGGGGAGGGACCATGTAGATGGAGACGTAGGGATGGATGCCCCGGGTGGCTCTGCCGACCAACGGGAAAACATTCCTTTAGGTTCGGCTGAGTCTGTCGGTGCAGTCCCTGACTCCGTTCCATCATCTCATGTCCCTACTTTCAAAGAACAATTTTGTCTACAGGACATGAATTCCATATTGGAAGACAATGAAAGAACTAATGCTATTGATTTATCTAATTTTTTGGTAGACAACAGTCGGGTTTAAGAAAAAAGTCAGTAATGTTTTTACACATATGAAGGGACATTATCTCCTGACCTTTGAGAAACTTGTTGTGAGGGATCTGGCTCTGCTCTCTAGGGGGTTCACCTTTGACTTGTCCCCCCTACAGAGCAGGATCAGCAATCTCGACATGTTGGAGAAAGAGGCTTTACATAAACTGAAATCAAATAAAAATCTAATTATCAAGACGGCAGACAAAGGGGGAGCCATTGTGGTACAGAGTAGGACGCAATATACGGATGAAGCCATCCGTCAATTATCTGATCTATCTTCCTACTCTGTGCTACGTGGTGACCAACTCCAGTGTTTTTAAAACAACTCAGGTCCCTCCTAGACGAGGGCTCTCATCTATGAGTCCTCGATCATAAGGAGTGTGAATTTTTGTTCGAAGCTCATCCCATCATTCCTGTCTTTCACCATCTTCCAAAGATCCACAAAACTTTGGTCTCCCCGCCTGGGAGGCCAATAGTTTCTAGTATTGGATCTTTGGGAGATGGAGTCTCTAGATATGTATGTTATTATTTACAGACTTTTGTACGCTTTATGCCTTCATATATCAGAGACAGCAGTGATCTTTTGGAACAATTGATAAACATCAAATGGAAAGGGAGTCTGTAACAGGGGACTTATCCCTGTTCAGTAATGTGCCTTTTATCTAGCAGTTTGGTAGTTAATTACTAAACACCACCTGCTTGATTAGATTGTTTACAAAAGCCTGTCTGTTGAGACAGGAAGGGGACTCCTTAGCTTTGACTGAGAGCTGACCTTTGGAGCTGACCAGTCTTGAGCTCGGCACAGCAGAGCTGATTTCAAGACACAGGGAAAACTACTACACCTGATGCTGAACCAGGAAGTGAGAAGATTTTCCCTCCAAGAAACAGATAAGACTTTTATTCTTAAGAGACTGCTTATATCTGCTTATTTCATGCATAATGTTTTTGAGCTGCGAGAAATGCTTGACTAAGGGAGATGTGAATTATTGCATAGTGTTTCACTAAAAATACTCCCAAGTGAATAGAAGCTTTGTTCCCCCCCCCTGTGTTTGGATGGATTTCCTGATGAAAAGGAAAAGGCACAATTAAGCCTTATTATAATTTCACATTATAAACTTCTCCAAATTGTGTACACTGGCGACACACTTTATTCGAGCTTGGCTAGTCCCACGAATTCGGGTATACTCGGGTGTATTGAGGTTTGTGACTGTTTTCTGCCCGAGTGCATTGCGTTATTTTCCAGTCAGGGATTGAAGCATTTTATTCCCGCTGGCTGCAATACTGCACAGTATATATATATATATACTGCATTACAATTCATGAATTTATGCCATCTGGTAGACACGCGAATCATTGCAGCCTATTAAATCCTAATCATTATCATTTAACAGATCAGCCGCCCGTCAGCCAGGCATGAACCATGGCTGGGAAGGCAAACGCAACGGGGCTTGTCTGAGGTGAGGAGCGGCGCATTCCAGGTATCTGCCAGGTACATACTGGGTATTTGCTCGAATAAAGTGTGTCGCAGCAGTACCTCTGTGAACGTCCGTCTACAGGGTCATATCTGGGTCACACTGGATGTGACCTCCTTATATACCATCATTGCACATCACCATGGGATGACAGCTGTCAGATATTATTTAGATCACTCTACGTTATCACTCACACAAAGCACATTTATCTTAGATTGTATACACTTTTTATTAACTCACAATTATTTTTTGTTTGATGGGTCTTTTTATCTCCAGACACGTGGAACCGCCATGGGTACCAGCTTTGCTCCTTCATATGCCAACCTATTTTTAGGTTGGTGGGAGTCGGTCCACGTGTTTGGAGATAACAACCCCTATCGGCAATTTATCACTTTTTATAGGCGGTATATAGATGATTTAATTTTTATTTGGGACGGAGGGGTTGACTCACTTTTGTTATTTATAGATTATCTTAACACTAACGATTTTAATGTAAAATTCACATATACATATGACTTTCATCATATACAATATTTGGATCTACTTTTATTTATTAATATGGATATGATGATTAGTTCTGATGTATATAGGAAAAATAACTCACGCAACACTTATTTGAGAGCAGACAGCTGCCATCCAAGGTATCTTCTTAATTCTATTCCAAAAGGACAATTAAAACGATTGAAACGAATTTGCTCCAGTAATGAGGATTTCCTTAAACAATCACAGGAACTCCTAAACAGATTTGAAGAACGGGGCTATTCGAAAATCAATCTCCAGAGGTCATTTGATGAAGTGGCAGGGATGAGTAGGGATGATCTTTTGAACATACAAAGAAAAGTAATTAAAAATAGCAACATATGGGAGGGTGAAGGTCCTGTTTTTGTTACCCAACATAATTAATGCGATAAAGAACATAGTAAAAAAACACTGGAATATTTTGTCGGCTGATCCTCTTCTCAAAAAAGTATACTCAGAAGGTCCACGCTTTGTTTTTAAAAAGGCAAAAACAATAGCAAACTATGTGTCCAGAAGCCTTTTTTCCTACACTGGTTATAAACAAGGGGATAATCTCCCAAAAGGATGTTTTAAATGTTTAAATTGTATTTCCTGTGGTTATATGAAACCATCTTCTACCTTTGTATCTTTTAATACAGGACAACAATTCCCCATTACGTCCTTCATAGATTGCAATGCCACATTCATAGTCTATCTTTTGGACTGTGGTTGTGGTAAGCAATATGTGGGACGTACCTCCCGTGCCTTAAAGGCCAGAATGAGAGAACATATTAGATTAATTAGACTTGGTGATCTAACCCATCTGGTATCTCAGCATTTTACAACTTGCAACCTGGGAGACCTTAAAAAACTAAAATCCAGAGGAATTGAACATGTTCCCAAACCGATCAGGGGAGGTAATAGGCTAGAGACACTAGACAAAAGGGAACTTTACTGGATATTCACCCTTAATACAAGAATACCACATGGTCTAAACTCAGATTGGGACCTGAGCCCATTTTTGAAATAAAACAACACAAAACAAAATAACATGAAATATTAAGCATTTAATTACTTATATCAAAATTGATAGTGATTAGTCCTTATCACATAGTATAATTTTGTTTGATGAAGATCTTTTTCTCTCATTTTTTTAAAAACAGATTGACTTCACCACTGCCATACCTTCATTATTATTGTTATCTTTGCTCTTGTGTTAAGGTTTTTTATACAATAGCATAATAATCTAAGCAATTCAAAAGAAGGAATTAGAAGGAGGCTTTGGAATCAACACACAGTATAATTGACTTGAATGCAATGGATTAAAATATCTTTATTGTTCATTTCCGTTTACATCTTTTTCATTCCGATTTCTCTTGTGCATTAACCACATGAATATCATGAGAATCATTGTTACCTTATACTCCTTGTGATATATCAATTGAAAATCAATAACCAAAGATTAAAAAAATATATATGCACATATTTGTGTACATTTGACTTTTCATTTTTTGTTTTTTTCTTCGTTTTTTAGTTAAGGAGTTATGGTTCAGTGATTCTTTTACAAGATGCTTCTTTCTCAATTAATTATGTATTCTTTTCAATCATTTGTTTTTATTTTCATTAACATTAGTATGTATATTTATGTTTTGATTTTTGTTATTGTTATTGTTTTTAAACACATTTAGATTAAAGTTTTCATATTGTCATGTCGCTAGTTAGTAATAAAGTTTTTGTAAGGATTGTATGTAGTTTTAACAAAAGTTTAATAAAGTTGTTGTTTGTATACTCAAATTGCGCGCTGATGTCACCTATCCAGGCCGCGCGTGCCGCGTCACTAGTGACGTAATCATGCGATGGATGGAGGGCGGCTAATGGCGGGAAATAGGAGTATATCAGGTACGTTACTTGTAGGCATCAGTATGCACCTTGACAAAGAGCTGACAGCTTGAAATGCATTGGTGGGGGCCTACGGGCTCGGTTTTTGTGGTCATGCACTGATCCAATAAATTGTTTTATCCTGGGTCCCACTCTCCTGCAGTTTTCTCTGTTGTTAGCTGTGCTCCACCTCTCCTTCACTCGGTTACCTGGACATTGCGGAGTAACGGAAGCACGCGCCTGTGGAGGACATTTCCCGTTGAAGACCCCACAAATGTGAGTTGATTCAACATTCACACCTTACACTTACCCATCCGATGTTTATGCCTGGTCACTAGCCAGTGAGAGTTCACACATCATTCAAGTGGGACTTTTTCCAGCTAATCAGAATCTAGTGGAAGTGGGTGATACCTTTATTGTTGAAGTTTATGGTCTGAATAGTAATGGGACCTCTAAGGAAGATTACACAGCGTCTTATCCCTTCATGGGCTATTTAGCCAGTGGCTCATGTTTGAGCACCATACAGTTTTTGTGGTTCTTGGAAAGATGTTTGGGAAGCCGCCTCCAAAAATTCTTCCTGTGTGGTGATTAAGGAGAACATTTACAAGCTAATATTTAGATGGTATATGACTCCTACCAGGCTGAACTCTTTTCTCCCAGGTATCTCTCCTTTATGTCGGCGTGGTTGTGGCGAAATGGGGAACATATTGCACATATTTTGGATGTGTCCAAATATTCAGCACACATGGAGGGAAGTGTTTGCTCTAATACACAGGGTTTTGGGAATCACTGTCCCCCAGGACCCAATATATACAGTATTGGAAAAACCAATGGCCAATCGTAACAAAAAAGAAATTAATGTTATCTCCCAAATTCTAAATGCTACTAGATGCACCATCACCAAAAACTGGAAACAACCGACTCCCCCATCCTTAAACCAAATCAATAATACAATCTGGCATATAGTCTACATGGAAAAACTCACTGCCTACCTAACTGGTTCCACTTCACAATTCTCAGAAACATGGGCTCCTTGGTTTAGACATGCAGGTATATCCCCATATTTAGACTCGATTATTCTGAACAGAGTGATTTATGATTTATGATTTATGTTGTATTTAACCTGTTATTTAATATGTTACATGGTTTCAAATGCTGTCCCCTTCCCCCCTTCCCATACTCTCCTCCCCTCCTAATGTGTAATCAGACTATTTGCAATATTGCAAGAAAAAAACAAAAAAAGTATAAAAGCGCCGAATGGGTTGGTATTTGAATATGGGCACTGGAGCAAAATAAAAAAGAAAAAATCACAAAAACAAAAAAGGCATGTGACATGAACCAGTCCGGTGCAAATGAGTGTTTGCTGATGTTACATTAAAATTTAAATGGAATTGAAGTAATCACAACCCGATGGTGGGTGCAGCTTCTGATAATAGGGAACCCCCAGTCCCTAGTGTGGGCGTAACAACAGTTCTTGTTGTTACGCCCACACTAGGGACTGGGGGTTCCCTATTATCAGAAGCTGCACCCACCATCGGGTTGTGATTACTTCAATTCCATTTAAATTTTAATGTAACATCAGCAAACACTCATTTGCACCGGACTGGTTCATGTCACATGCCTTTTTTGTTTTTGTGATTTTTTCTTTTTTATTTTGCTCCAGTGCCCATATTCAAATACCAACCCATTCGGCGCTTTTATACTTTTTTTGTTTTTTTCTTGTTATTTTCATCACCTCAAGAGCTGCCCTATGGGTTGTCATTTTTGAATATTTGGTTCATTGTTCCAATTGGAACATTATATATTTGTTTTTATAACTGTGATTGTTTAAAGTATTTTTATATATAAATCTATCTGCCAAAATCCCATTGACCAATGGCGAGCTTCAGAACAGGAAGTGATAGATTAACTAGGAGGAATAAACACCTTATTGGTGAAAAACGCATCAATGCAACAACAATTGTAGAAGAAGATGTGTGTGATCTCTCGTCTGAGTTTGTCAGATTAGAGAACCTCCTGAAACTGGAGGCTCGCCATTGGTGGGATGTATATTTCCTCAAAAAATATTTACAAGAGGGTAGGGCCCCAAGAGGCCTAAGGCTTTTAAAAGATCCTACATTTGAAGACAAAGATTTTACGAAATCTTGGAATGAAATTTTAGATGTTAGTACCTTTGCCCTGATGAGATTACTCATTACATATAGGGAAAAGGTTTTGGAAAATCTAGCTGAGGAAATAGATCAACTTCAGAGTGAACTAAAATTGTTTAGTGACACAATAGAATTTAACGATTTGACTGAAAGTACAGATCTGACACTTGAGAGATTTGAGGAAGAACTAATATCATCTAAAAATAAAAAAATTGATAGAGACTATATAGATTATTCTACAAATAAACAAAGGAATTGGGCAAAAAAATTTGAAAAAAATGAGAAATTTAGACCCAAGAATAAGAATCCGTATCAAACTCGGGCTAGGTCATACCATACATCGTATGAAAGGCCCAATCTCGTTACTGGAGGACTATACAAGGACCCCCCTGATTCAGGGAGGAAGTTTGCTGTCCCACAAAAATCTAAAATCAGGGAGAATGAGAAATCCAATTATAGGCCCTCAAATGCAAACTTAGGAGTACCTAATAGGGGAGGTTACTCAACGCCTAAAGATCTAGGCCAGGATTCATTGAGACCAGCATCAGATACATTTAGAATAAACGAGGTCTCACACATTGAAGGGAATCTAAGAGCAAGACCAAAGACAAGGTCAGGCTTCCAAGAAAGCTTTAGGAATACACCAAGTGGGTCTTTTTTAGAGAAAGGAAGGAGCGGAAAGAACACAGAGCATCAGAAACAGAAACAGAAAAAAGATCCAGATTTAAAAGATGCTCGGGAGAAGGAGATGCTACTTCTAGAAAAGAGAAAGAAACAATTAGTACAGACACAGAAAGACTTGAAAAAACTAGAAAAAGAGGTAGCAGAGGGGGCAAGGAGGTTCAAAGAAAGAGACAATGTAAAATAGCCAGGGAATCAAAGAAGGGAAGTATTTTCAATTTGTCCAGCTTTCCACTGACTATAGATCAGAACAGAGTTCTAGAGAAGGGCCTCTCTTTTGCCCCAAGTAGTGGACCAGTCTTATTTGATCTATTTATTGACCTGCACAGATTTACAAGAAAGCTAACATTGAAGCGACATTTTCTAAAGAATGGTACTAAGAATGTTCCTATATATGATAATTCTGTGCAGGAAAAAGAAAAAGAATGCTTAGCATCAATGGTCGCACTGCTTGAGGAAAATGAGGGGCCTTTAGAAACAGAGTTTTTGTTGAACGACATAGGGGATCAAAACGTAACAATACATTCCAATTTCAAACCTAGATCTAATTTTAATCCAACACAATCAAAAGGTCCCAATGTAGAGGTATTTTTTGACCTTGTTTTAAAAGATTTGGAGAACCTCTGTGAGCATCCCCCAAAAACAAGACCAAATCTAACACCCATTGAGATTGAAGCAGTTGCTGATTTGAAAAATAATCAAAATATCGTTATCCGCCAAGCTGATAAAGGCGGAGGGATAGTGATACAGGACAGAACTGACTATGTATTGGAAGCCTGTAGAATCTTGGGAGATGGGGAGTCATATTCAAGTCTCAAAACAGATCCATTGATTGTTTTTCAAAAAAATCTTATGCATTTATTAAAAGATGGGAAACAGCAAGGTGTATTAAACAAAGCAGAGTTTAAATTCCTCTATGTGGAAAATCCTAGTACTCCAATAATGTATCACCTACCCAAGATCCACAAGAGTTTGATCAACCCACCAGGTCGCCCGATTATTTCAGGGATAAACTCTCTCACTTCAAATTTGTCTGAATTTGTGGATTCATACCTCCAAAAACATGTAAAAAATTTGAAAGAATACACGAGGGACACAAAACATATTTTAGATTTATTGATGAACATGAAATGGGCTGATGACCTTATATGGGTTACCTGTGACGTCACTGCACTTTATACAAGCATCATCCATGAAAAAGGAATAGAAGCAGTAGACTATTTTTTACAGAAAGACCCCTATATGAGTAAGGAGCAACGTTCGTTCTTAATTAAAAGTATTGATTTTATTTTAAAAAATAATTATTTTTTATTTGATGACAAATTTTATATTCAAAGAATCGGAACAGCAATGGGGACTAAATTCGCCCCCAGTTTTGCCAACCTTTTTATGGGCAAATGGGAAATAGAGAACATCTGGCAGAACAATCCTTTTTTTAACAACATCTATTTTTATAAACGGTTCATAGATGACCTTTTAATAATATGGAAGGGCACCCAGGAAGAGCTTTTAGAATTTTATAACTATTTGAACAATAATGAATTGAATTTAACATTTACACATGAGCATCATCCGGTCACCATTAATTTTTTAGATTTAATTTTATTCAGTGAAGGGGACAAAATTCTGACCAAAACATTTTAAAAAAAAGTAGATGCAAATAGTTATCTAGAGCGGACTAGCAACCATTCAAAAGCTTGGATCAACAACATACCCTATGGGCAATTTTTAAGAATTTTTAGGAATTGCTCAAAAGATTCAGATTTTATTGAACAATCAGAAGCACTTTTTCAGAAATTTTTAGCAAAAGGTTATAGCAAAGACAAACTAGATGCAGCATTGTTAAAGGTGAAGGGGCAAAACAGATTGTGTTTGATACAAGAAAATAATAATTTTAATAAAAATAACACCAATAAAGAATTGCCCAATCAAACTGACTCTTTACCCAGAACAGAAAACAAAGATAAAGATGACTGTTTATTCATTACAAAATACAATGGGGCTAGTAATGAAATTAAGAAGATTCTCACAAAACATTGGGGTATCATATTAAATGATCCAGTTATAGGCAAGACATTCAAAAACAGACCAGGGATTGTTTTTAGAAGAGCAAAAAATCTTAAGAATGTTTTAGCACCTACAGTTTTAAAACAAAACAAAATCAAACAGAATATAACAGGAACAGAACAGACCACATGGTTACCATCATGCCCAGGTGGTTGCTATAAATGTGGACGTACGAATTGTCTAACCTGTAAACACATTAAAAATAAATGTACTGAATATGTATCCAATGTTACGGGAGAGAAATTCAAAATAAAACAGTTTATTAACTGTAATACAACATACGTTGTCTATTTGTTGAGTTGTCCATGCGGCCTTTACTATATAGGCCGCACGAAGAGAAGTCTAAAGGAACGTTTCACTGAGCATAGAAGAAACATTTTAAGAGGTTTCCTTGGACATGGGGTTTCTCGTCATTTTTTAATAGCCCACAATAAAGATGTAGCAGGTTTATCAATTGTGGGTATCGAACACATTAGTCATACAACTCTAAGGGGTGACAGACTTCTAAAACTCAGGAAACAGGAGACCTACTGGATATTTAAACTACAAACGATGAGTCCAGTAGGTCTGAACGAAGATTTGGATCTTTTAGCTTTCCATTAGTTTGAAGTCTGTCACCAATTCCCACACTATGAACAAGTAAGATCAAAACAATAATATAATATCAATAAGAATAGAGGTGGAAAATAAAACAGTTGACTTCACTTTTATATATTATATTTTATTTGTTATAAATTTTATAAACCACATACATTTCAAAAACATTTTTTGCACTGTGTATGGACTAATTATATTTATATGTGTTAGCATTCTTTGTGATAAAGTCTGTAGGTTAAGAATGCACCTCCAATGAGGTAGCTTTAAGCAAAATAGACAATATTTACAAATATCTCAGAATGATTCACTTTAATCAATGAATATATAATTATGCTTTATGTATCAACTATTTGTTTATTTAGCCAATAAGGTATTTATTTTGAATTGTTGATGTGTTATAGATATTCAGTTAATATATTTATAAAACTAACAACAAATCTATTATATACAATAACAACAAAATAACTTTTAATAAGAATAATAAACACTTTTTATCATTGTTTTTTAGTATTTAACATTGATCGTTATTATTTGAATCAATAAGGAATGTATTCAATTCATTTTATCGTATTGTTTGTGTAATATCAATTTTAATATTAATTTAACCAAATCCATGTGACATGAAACAGCCACATATAATGTTTGCACCATTGTGTTCCAAGAGTGGTATTTATCTGAATTTATGTTTTAGACAATGAGCCACTAATTGGGCATTCAAACGAATGTAATTAACCAGGCTATAAAGTATGAAGGTGCATGGTGTGACGTTATCCCTGACGAAGCCTTTTGGTGAAACGCGTAGGAGGAGGAGCAAATAGAGTGTTTGCTGGCTAAACAGTGCGTCTGAAGGAAGCGGCTAATACCACTTGCCGCGCTGTCTGTGTGGTCACTGTACCATCAGGAGGTGGAGCGCTGAAGGACGGAGCCCAGAGACTACCGGGAAGGGTCTGTGCGTCACAGCCGGAAGTGACATCAGACCCGGACACCCGGAGGGCTGCGTGGTATCGCGAGTTACAGCACATCCATGCTGTGTGCACCGGAGCGGTTTCCGTGAATTGAGGGACAGCAGGACCGCCAAGGATCTGCAGTATTTAAAGGGTGAGCTATTCCAACACTGTCTCAACCCTGGGGTACCCCTCTTCACTATTACCTGCCCGGGCAGTGCACTATCTAAAGGACCAAGACTGTCTATCGGGTAATTCCCGTTTTCAATCCCCTGGAGACTGATAAACTGGTACCGCATATCCATTCCATCAGCACTACTTTTAAATTACTATTTATGTATTGATTTCACATTGTTGTCCTAGAGGGGTTTTCCTAGGACTAGTTCATTTAATAAAGAATTTTAGTTTAATCACAACCCCCATTGTCTGCGCTTCTCACTTTTTTCTTTCTTGTTATTTGCAATATTGTACGGTTGTATTGTTTCCCTCCTTTTTTCTTTTTGTACCCCTCTTCCTTTTGGAAAAATGATCAATAAAAAATGTAAGTAATAAAAAAAAAAATTGTCTGTATTAGCTTTATTACTTGGAAAGATGTCAAGCAATAATGAAACAACTTGTATAGAATATTTTTCATGATGCCTTTAAAGAACTGGAAAGGGTTTATCTTTGGTATCACTACTTCCATCTGCTACTGCAAACCAGTTCTCATTTATATCAGTCAATGTTTTTAGCACTTTCTTTTGTTCAGCTGTAATTATGGCATTACATAAATAGGAAGACTTTGGTACGCCCACATAAGAATTTTCTGGCAACAGCGCGTGGGAACCGCTCCTTAAAGAGTTTTGGAGCTTGATCAGTTTCCAAAGCTATGCAGCTCTGTTGGCCTGTACATCTACTGGAGTAGTAAATAACATATAACTGGCCCACTTTGTTAATTGTTGTGCTAGATATTGTAAAATTACTGTATACAGTGCAGTTTCTTCATGTACCTGAGTTTTTATTTGAACTTTTAGGTCATTTACTCCAGTGTGTAATGTTTAAGTCCTTACAACAGAATGCACAAAAGGCACATCTACAGTATCTCCCATGCTACGTTTCTTTATAAAACTTAACTTTGAATACCAGTCTGACTTAAAGTGCATAACATTTTTTGGTGCTTGCACCACTTACACTCACTTGAAAAATCACTCAGACTGCAAAATGTCATTTTATTTTTTACAATATTTTAATAAAAAATGCCACATGTTGAAAAAATACAGTATGGTGGTAGTGTTCACAAAATTTTCCACAACGGATTACTATACAGCTCCATGTGACTCAAGAGATTTAAAAAGTCATTTGGTTTCCCCTGTTGTGGACTATGAGCACAGTGTGTGAGCATATTTTCGACAATAAAACAAAACATTGCAGCAAATACAGTGAATCACAATTTGCAGAACAAGGTCATTGAGGAATGGACTTGCAAATGACGTGTTCTCTTCTCTGATGTTTCTAATTATTCTCTTCTTAACAACCGTTCAAAATAAAATGTCTTTCTCTACAGTAGCTCATCAGTTGATTAATTCGCCAATTCTACATTTACTATTATTAAGTTTAAAAATTGTCAAAGAAACATCAATACCCAGATTCTTACCTATAAATGAAAAAAATATATTGGAGGTGGGAAGGAAAATGAGGGGAGATGGTCTTTCCGATCACCCACGTAATGGATATCCATTCAGGGTACTTAAAGGAACTCACCACTTGTTTGAAGGTATCAGGACACAATGGGGCCGATTCACAATTCAGTGATACAGTAAGTGGCTTTAAGTGTGATACATGCCTTTATAGTGCAATACTGCCTGTTGTGCGATTCACAAAGTAGTGCTAACAGTGCAGTATCTCGCTATAATGGCTTTTTATCACCAAGTCAGTGAAAAAAAAGTTGCACGATAAGCCAAAAAATGACAAACCCGTCGTTTTTTTTATAGTAAGCGCTATTCACAAAGCAGCGATAACGGATTCGTACTATAAAGCATTTCTTTTCACCAGCTAAAGGCTGGCGCAAAAGAGATGGAGACATACATAAAAGCATTTTTTTTTGCACCGCATTAATACAAGAGGCTGGTGGGGGTCTCCGGGTGGTCCCCATGGGTGTCCGGGGGCTCTCAGGTGGTCCCTGCGTGTTTCCAGGGGCCCTTAGGTGGTCCCCATGGGAGTCCGGGGTTCCTTGGGTGGTTCCTGTGGGTATCCAGGGGTCCTCAGGTGGTCCCTGTGGGTGTCTGGGGGCCCTCGGGTGGTCCCCATGGGTGTCTGGGGGTCCCTGCTGGCCTGCGGTACCAATACTGTGCCTAAAAAAATATGCATACATTCAAATAAATACATCCCCCCCAATGCATAGTACAGTAATGGGCAAAATTACTATTATTCAGATATGGATAATAGCTCATTTGCCCATTATAAAATAAAACATTAGCCAGCCAGCATAGAAAAAGTAAATAAACATTTCTACTTAACCCTGCCATCATGAAGGTATCCTCGTCAGCATACTCCAGGTCCATGTCCTCCGAAGCCAGCAAGAATATATGAAATAATACAATCTATTGGTCCCTTACTCCTTAATCGCTTTAGCGATTAAAAATCGATATAGTAATTACGGGGTTAACCCCCGTCCCCCACAACTCACCCGGGAGGCCTAACTACCCACCCCGGGACCACTATACCTACCCTGTACCCATTGATTGGCATAGTGGTACATCATACCCATATAATATGGACATGATAAGCCACTATAGCAGTCAATGGTACCCTAATAAAAAAGCATGAAGGCCAAAAATACACAATAAAAAAAGATATACACAACCACCTAAACACCACAATTAAATAAATAAAAGCACGAGCCAACCAATTAAATAAATAAAAGCACTAGCCAACCAATCAAATAAATAAAAGTACTTGCCAACCAATCAATTTAATAAATAAAAGCACTAACCACCAAAACAATTAATTAATTAAAAAAAATTAGCCAAAAAACTATTAATTAATAAAACCACTAGCCAACAAAGCAATTAATTAATAAAACCACTAGGCAACATATCAATTAAAACTAGTAGCCAACAAAAGAAATAATTAAATAAAAATGCTAAACAATCAGAAAATGAAATAAAAACAAGCCATCCAAATTACAAACAATTTAAGACAAAGAATAAACAGAAAATTAAAAAACAACAATCAATAGAAAAAAGCATTTGCCAAAAAATGAATTGTCTGGCACTGTATTGGTCTGTACCCTAAACAGCCACAGATTAATACATTATCAGTCAATGGGCAATGAAAAACATAAAAAGAACAAAATACAAACAAAAAAACCTGTAAAATTGAAATTACATACATTAAATATTTTTCTTACTTTTAGAAGCATTGACCCTCTGAATCCCGGCGATTCTGCAAGCTCTGGTACTGCGACGTCATCAAAGTCAATCCAACACCATCCACCTTGAAGATCTGGAACAGGTAACAAAATTCTTCTTTCTTTTATCTTCTATAACCGCCTTCTTTCTTCATCTGTCATTATTTCTTTCTTTTCTTTAATCTTCTATCTTCATCGGTCAATCCAAAACCCAATCGTCTTCTTCCTGTTAAATGAGGCATCCAGGCCTTATATAGCTCCAGTCTGATTGGACGCTGTATCATGTGCCTGCCTCTTTTTTTGGTTAAGGATGTGACATCATCTCAAAGAGAGGTAAGTCACATCCTTCAAACCACACGCTATATCACATGATATTGCAGCCAATGGAATTGTCTACAATCCCATTGGTTACTGTACCATGTGATAGGTTACCTAATTTCAAAGGGATGTGACGTCACTTTATAGGATGTCCCATCCTTTTGAACTAAGGCAACCAATCACATGGTACAGCAACCAATGGGATTGTCTTCAATCCCATTGGCTATAATACCATGTGATATAGCCATGCTATTCAATCAGAATTTTTCCTACAAATTCAGGGTACGGCAATGGGCACAATATGTGCCCCCACTTACGCCAACCTCTATTTCGGCTGGTGGGAGAAGGTGCATGTATTTTCAGAGGCAATGTATCAATACACCAAGCACATCATAGTATGGATCAGATACTTTGATGATATGATTCTGTGGAAAGGAAGAAAAAAAGAACTGCTTACCTTCCTTGAACTATTGAATTCCAATGGCCACAATCTGAAACTTATATCAGAGATTAGTGACAGTTCAATCACCTTCCTTGACCTTAATATTGTAACGCGTAGATCACCACAAACGAAGCGTGACCGCGGTGCTGAGGTAGGGAATTGGCAACGCCGACCCACAGTCACGCGGGCGCGCCTAGGATTTAGAGTAGTCGTTCAAACCAGGTCAGTGTTACAGATAGTAGAATAGTCAAAGTACTTGCCAGGTTCAGGAGTGGAGAGTTGCGGATCGTCAGAGTGTGTAGCCAAGTTCAGGATTGGAGAGTAGCGGATTGTCGGGGTACGTAGCCAGGTTTAGGATAGGAGAATATCAGATCGTTGGAGTACTTAGCCAAGGTCAGGACTGGAGACAGGAGAATGGTCGTACGAAACCGGATCAGGAGAGGTGCGGAATCCAAGAGACAAGCAAGGTAGGCAACAAGAGGTTAATCAGCAAGGCAAGGTCACAGGAACAGGAATGCAGCAAGGCACAGCATCACACTAGACTATGCTCAGCAAAGAATGAGAGCAGACTGAAGGTATATAAAGGAGGAGCATCCAATCGCCAGCCACGGTGGAACCAGGAAGTAAGCGTCGATAGGCTGCTGGTGCACACAGGTGTGCCCTATGATGCAGCCTAATCTGCTCACGCACCGTCCAGCACGTGTCAAGGAGGTCAAGGGGCGGAGCCGAGAGAGAGCGTCATTCCCACGCTGGTCCTGTCCATCACCAGAGTGGGGGCGGGGCTTGGACCACGCGTCAACGCGACATCGCGGCCGAATGCACTCGTCGTACGTCAGAGCAGGGGGGTCCAAATCCACGGACAGGGGATCAAGGCGCACAAGGGCTGCATGTGCACGTATTGAGACCACGAAACCGCGCATCCTGAGTGTATGCCACGGAAGGCTTGTTGGGGTGAGGAGATGGTCTGCGACCGCCTGGATGGCGAATCCTCACAGATATCCTGAAAACATGTGATGGCCATTTGGTCACTCCCACTAAGAAACCAACAGCCACTAATGCCTACATTAGGGTGTATAGCCACCATCCAAAACCGCTGGTCAGAGGTATTCCTACTGGTCAATTCCTGAGATTCAGAAGAAACTGATCAGACCTATCCACCTTTAAACAGCAAGCAGGAGTTATGAGAAATAACTTCTAGACAGGGGGTATTCAAAAACACAGCTCAAAACTGCATATCATAGGGCCTTAAGAACTCCAAGAGAGACCCACCTTATAGACAAACTAGTCACTGATAGCAGCAAGGAGATCAGGTGTATAACAACATACAATGGAAAGTAGAGCGACATTATCACCATTTTGAGAAGACATTGGCACCAGCGATGAAGATATTAAAGTGGTCTTGAGGGACAGACCACCAAAAGTGTGGAGAAGATCCAAGAATCTTCATGATCTCCTGGTACACAGCCACGTCTCCAGACCTACAGTAAAAGAAACCTGGCTAAAAACTACAGGGTGTTATAAATGCCATAACTGGAAGGCCTGTGAATACATTATCTTTAACGTTTATGAATTGTGATAATTTTAAAACGTTCACATTGAATAAATTCATCAACTGCAAAAACACAGGGGTGATTTATTTAGCAACTTACAGATGCGGCCTTAAGTATGTGGGCAAAACAAGGAGCACATGGGATCCATACACAATTTTATGGACACCCCCATATCATATCATTTGCGGGAGAAACATGGGCGGGGATGCAACCACTCTTTCTTTTCAGGGCATCCCTGGCAATATCCGTAAGAGTAATTGTGACAAACAGCTGCTCCAAAGAGAAGCAAAATGGATATACATATTACATACCCAGGTACCCTATGGCATCAATAAGGGGTTTGTGTATAGTCCATTTCTGAGATGAGTATTATCATTTATCAAAGAAATTCATAATATTAATAATATCATTGCTTATAATGTTATGTTTGGTGAGGTACACTAGTATCAGTTTATATAATCTAATTGAGCTATAATCAATTAAGATTATCTACATACTGTACAAGCGTGTTTGTTTACATACCTCTCTTTTAAAATGGAACTGCACCGTTTGCCTGCTTCAGTAAGCGTCTTACGGTTGCCTTGACAACCGCACACTATAAAGGGGTTTATCCGACGCTGTCACGCCCACCCCAGAAGAAGTCGTCTGTTTAGACTACGAAACGTACGTCGGGTTAGCCGGCTTAACTTGTGCTAGTACAATGTTCACAGCCCTAAAGAAGTTTTAACTGCTCACTTGGTCTTTTTAAAGACGGCTCACATGAGTCAATCAGTGACTCTAAATAACTCTATATGAATAGGCTACTGAGTCTAAAGTATGCTACCGCCAGTAATAGCGGGGTCAACGGACCTCTGTCACTAGAGACCTAGTAAATATAAGGAAAACTACCGAAGCGTCTATATGAATGTACGGCCAAAAAAGAAATATATGTACCAATGAGTTAAACACACTGCAGCAAAACATATGTAGATGACCAAAAGCAATATATCTGTCAATGAGTTAACACACTGCAGTAATAGGCAGACCACATGGCTGATTACCCATATTGTTTATGGCCATGGGGAAACACAGCAGTGATTAACTGCCTGAACCTACGGTTCTGCGTACCATGAAAACAAGCATTACAATAAAGCATTCGGCTTTGCTAAATTAATGGACACCGCTCTAGACATCTATACTACAGATGCTGTATTTTCTCAACAGAGGCCTCTGTGGGTTTCAAAAGTTACTTTTGAACAATAGCATTAAAAAATGATGGACACCATTGATTAAACTACGGAGTCTACATACACATATCAGTAAGTCTACCTGACGGCTTTGCTTCTCCTGGCTCACTCCGATCATAGAGAAGTGTGTTGAAAGTGAGGATAAGATACAAGTGCCCTACAAACGTTGAAAGATAAGGGATGGTGTTTTTACTTTAACCCCTTATGGCCCAAACACAAGCTGCACAACCAATATTTAAGATAGTGCTTACTTAATTGCTGTTGGACGCATATCGTCTATCCGACATTAAACTTTTAGGTATAAGTCCTTGATCATAACTTCGGGCTTCTCACATACATGACTCTTCTCTCAGAGAACATATGATGAGCCCAAAAAAATGTATCAAGGAGGAGACAAAGCTGCAATACTTTAATCAATCAACCATAGAATATGCACAAGAGTTTGATCTTAGATTCCTTGTGATAGTATAGAGTGACTAGTTGCCACACGGAGCACAGTTTTGCACTTTCTACGAGACCTGCATGGATTACACCAGTTTATATCTGAATACTAAAGTGTAATCAGGGTGAGCCCTATTAGATTCACTCCACAGATAAACCACCACAGGCAATCCACTATATATATTTTTTGGTGGTCACTGTACCTCAATGACATATACTAGTGTATACACACACATAACTCTGATATATGTGTGCATATTCCAACAGATGCACTAGCTAAGAGAGCTCTCTCTATATACACTTATATGGTGATATCTTGCACTGGTTATCTAACTTCTAGTGAGTTGATTTTTATTCCTTTACTATTTCTGATGTGAAGTGCTATTTTATTAGATTATTATTAACTAGCTGAGAGACCCGGCGTTGCATGTGAGTTAAATTTCCTACTCCCTCCTCTCCCCCCTATTTGTGTGCTCCCCCTCTCCCACCCCCCAGAGGGAAGGAGGGACAGTGGACAGGAGGGGGGGAGGGAGACAGTGGACAGGAGGGAGGGGGGACAGGAGGGAGGGGGGGCAGTGGACAGGAGGGGGGGGACAGTGGACAGAAGGGGGGGGGACAGAAGACAGGAGGGGGGGACAGTGGGAGGTGAGGTGAGTGAGCACTGGGGAGGGAGATGAGGCCTTTTTTATAAGGGGGCTGGTAGCCATGAGTGTTTTTTATAGACAGAGGGTGGCCCTCACCCCACACAAAGCATGTCCGCCCACTCTGTGTGACATTGACACACCGACTGGCTATGTCTGGATTCTGACTGACACCGCAGCGCGGGTAAATCCTGTAGCCTCTCTGAGGAGGGAGCAACCGTCATGCGCCAAGGGCGGGAGGGGGGAGGGGGGCAGGGGGTGAGCGCCCGGACAGTGACGGGTCTTTGGGCGGGAAAACACGCACCTGACAGGAGCTGGGCGGGAACAGACCGCCTCAGTATTGGCAACGACGCCATAGCCTGAGGAAAGAGAGAGCGACATCTGGTGGGAGCAGCTGCAGGAGGAAGAGGGTCCTTCCGGAGGCTGCCTGGCCACTGCCTGTCGTGTGTGTGTGTGTGTTTGTGTGTGCGTGCGTGCGTGCGTGTGTGTGACTCTGCAGGGCTTCTTTGGGGGTATGCTGTCAGTGCAAGTGTGTGACAGTGAAGTAGGTGTGTGTCAGTGATGTCAGTGTAAGTTTTGGCCAATGACAGTCGTGTGGGCGGTGTGTGTCACAGTGGGGCGTACCTCTTTGGCAATGACAGTCGGGGTGGCCACGGACCAATCACATTCACCGCAGCTAGTACCAACCTTTGATTTTATATATTAAGATAAAGTGTAGGTTTTATATAATTCCCCACAGTTTGTAGACATTCAATGTTTTTGGTTTATATTGGTTAACAATACCTGTTGTGCACCACTATAGGGATTCCTGTCTGTGAGCCAGACCTCTTCGGCTTAGTTCACATTATTATGTTCTCTTCATGTTTACCTCCCTGGTTGCACACACCAACATTCATCACTATAGTTTGAGCGAGGTCATCTTCTCCTTGTGATTATCTGATTCTACTACCTTACACAATTTAGTGTCATTAGCAAAGATGGAGACTTTGCTCTCTATGCCACCCTCAATGTCATAAATAAACAAGTTAAAAAGCAGTGCTCCACTCACGACTTTAGCCCAACCTGAAAATTTCCATTTATGACAGTCCTCTGTTGTCTATCCTTCAACCAGTTTTAAATCCAGGTGCATATATTTGTACTGAGTCCAATTTGCTTAATTGAGTCCACCAACTATTTGTGTGGAACCCTATCAAAAGCCTTTGAAAAATCTAAGTAGACCACATCAACTGCATTACCTTGGTCTAAATTCCTACTTACCACCTCAAAGATACAAATAAGGTTAGTTTGGCATGATCTATCCTTCATAAATCCATGCTGACTATTACTAAAATTTTGTTTTCCATTAGGTATTCCTGTATATTATCCCGTATTAAACGTTCAAGTAGCTTCCCCACTATTGAAGTCAGGCATACAGGTCTGTAATTCCCCGGTTGTGATCAGTTCCCTTCTTAAATATAGGCACCACATCTGCTTTACACAAATCTTCTGGTACTAAGCCTGTGAAAAAGGAGTAATTGAATATTAAATGTAATGGTTTGGCTATTATTGAACTTAACTTGGATGTATGCAACAGGGCCAGGTGCCTTATTTACTTTCATTTTATCAAGCCGCCTATGAACTTCTTCCTCAGTTAACCAATTGTTCATTAATGTAGAGGTTGTGGCTTCCTCCTGAAGCACTATTACTGAAATTGATTCTTCCTTGGTTAACACAGCGGCAAATAATTTATTTAATTTAATACCTCTCCTTTTTCCTTATCTGCAATAATTTGCCCGCCCATCTCACACTGAAAGGGTCCTATATTTTCTTTTCTGATTTTTTTTGTTATTAAGGTACTGTACTTATAGAACTTTTAGGGTTGCTCTTACTTTCTATTGCAATTCTTTTTTCATTGTTCATTTTTGCCAAGTTTTTGTTACATTCCTTACAATTCTGATATGATGTCTCCATCCATTCTGACTTCAAGTATCTAAATGCCTGCCTCTTGTTTTCCATTTCCTCCCCTACCTGTTTATTTAGCCACATTGATTTTGACTTGTTTCTTTTATACTTATTACCCAAGGGTATACACTGATTAGTATGCTTTTCTAACAATGTTTTAAAGACTGCCCATTTATCTTCTACACTTTTCCCTGCAAAAACATCATCCAAGTGTATTACTTGTAGATTAGTCCTCGGTTTATTAAAATCTGCCTTTCTAAAGTTTAATTGTAGATGAGGGATATTATCCCAATGTTAGAGGCTCAGCTGTCCTATGAACATATAACAAGCAGAAAGATAGCAGGATAGTAAAACCAAGGTTTCAGAGCATATATATTGAGGCTGCTGGAGACTCACACACAATAAAGACTTCCAGGTGTACTAGTGATACTGAAGAGCAGACACAGATATTCATATATACCATAAAAATCTAGTGTATATTCCCAGTAAAACAAAGGTACCTTGTCATAATGTGAAATCACAGTGAGAACTCACTTGGACACAGCAGCTCAGTCCTTGGTAAATGCGTGCCTCACGCTCAGCATGCAAGTAGAAGTAGTGGTCCCTTGGGGTCCAATAGCGGAGCACAGCAACAAAAAACAATGGGGGCTGCAAACCAGTGATGAGAGCTAAAACATATTTATTGGGTGGTCAAACAGGATACATATTCACTCTGATGCGTTTCGGGACCTGCGTCCCTTTATCAAAGAGTGTTATTGCGTCTGCAGACTCCCCCGTTATACACCGGAGTCCCCGCCCCCAACAGTGACGTCACAGGGCCAAAATCTCGCGAGAGTTGGTCAGAGAGACTCACCCATTGGATAAGCAAGTAGCCAACGGGGAGTCTAGCTGAGAACTTGCCTCCCCTATGAGCCGTGGCATAGTGAGCCGAGTGCTGGAAGGGAGCCTGAAAAAATATATATTTACAAAACACATGTGAAGAAGTTTAAAAGTGCATAAGCATAAGATGATTATAGTTAAAAACACAAACAGTAAACAAACAAGAAATGGTGGAACTGTGTCATCCAGGACAAGTTGTAGCGAACATTGAACACGAAAATGGTGATACAGTATGTCTATTGAGTGAGTAAATGTGACAGTTTGGCAGTTGACACAATAAAAGCAAGTCATATCCTGAGTAATATGCATAGTCTGGTCAATATCAATGCATGTATGCAGCGCAGGATCAATGCATCCCAATAGATCATAGATACATATATCCAAATGCAAGACATCATAAAGATTATAAAAATAAATAGATAATTCTGTCCCATATTTTAACAATAAATCTCATAGCATCACTAAGGCATATCAATCTAACTCAACAAACAGTGCATGGTGATTTATCATAATCGGCTAATATATCAAATAGATAAAGGGGCCGTGTAACATATGCTAAGATGTTATTTCATTATATACTGATAAAAAATATATATATATGCAGAATTCTATATATATTCAATATTGTATTATTGCATAAATAAGTGCATAAGACAAGTATGGTAAAACCAAATCAGCCATGTTATAGTACTCATAGAGGGTATTATTTAGAATATAAATTGTATATATGAATAAACCACAATGCAACATGTAGATGTACAGTCATGCTATATATTATTATTGTGTAGGAGAGATGTTTTGGATCTAACAATGTGTGGTATCCAGGCTATTCATGTGAGGAAATGCTTAAGTTCCCAGTCTAGATTCATTTTCGTGTTCAATGTTCGCTACAACTTGTCCTGGATGACACAGTTCCACCATTTCTTGTTTGTTTACTGTTTGTGTTTTTAACTATAATCATCTTATGCTTATGCACTTTTAAACTTCTTCACATGTGTTTTGTAAATATATATTTTTTCAGGCTCCCTTCCAGCACTTGGCTCTCTATGCCACGGCTCATAGGGGAGGCAAGTTCTCAGCTAGACTCCCCGTTGGCTACTTGCTTATCCAATGGGTGAGTCTCTCTGACCAACTCTCGCGAGATTTCGGCCCTGTGACGTCACCGTTGGGGGCGGGGACTCCGGTGTATAACGGGGGAGTCTGCAGACGCAATAACACTCTTTGATAAAGGGACGCAGGTCCTGAAACGCGTCAGAGTGAATATGTATCCTGTTTGACCACCCAATAAATATGTTTTAGCTGTCATCACTGGTTTGCAGCCCCCATTGTTTTTTGTTGCTGTGCTCCGCTATTGGACCCCACGGGACCACTACTTCTTTTTCTAAAGTTTAAGGTCTTTGTTGAACCCAAGTAATCTGTTTTTTGATCATTTATTTCAAATGAGACCATATTATGGTCACTGTTACCCAAATGTTTCAGGACTTGAATATTTGTTATTACTTCTACATTGTTTGATTTTACCAAATCAAGTATTGCCCCGCTCCTGGTTGGTTCCTCAATAATTTGGGTCATATAACTGTCTTTAAGCACCCCCAAAAACCTGTTTCCTTCTGTAATGCTAATCGTATTGCCCCAGTCTATGTCTGGATGATTAAAATCATCCATTATGCAAACATTACCTAGTTTTTATGCGTTCTCCATTTGCAAAAGTATTTTAGCTTCCTCAATCTCACAGATATTTTGTGGTTTATAGCATATCCCTACAAACATTTTCTTTATCTTTTTACCCCCACTGCTAATTTCTATCCACAAGGTCTCTACATTTTCATCATTCCCTTCATAAACATCTTCCCTTATAATAGGTTTTAGATCCGGTTTAACATTTAAGCATACTCCACCTCCTCTTCTATTTGCTCGATCCTTCGGAAAAAGGGAATAACCCTCTAAATTAACTGCCCAGTCATAAGTTTCATCCCACCATCTTTCAGTAATGCACATGATATCATACTGCTCCCTTGCGCAATTAATTCAAGCTCCTCCATTTTATCTGTCTGGCTTCTTGCATTAACAAGCATGTATTTAAGATTTTTTTCCAGTCTGTACTATTATCTTATCTGCTCCTCCATTTCTTCGCCCATTGGGTATAGTCTTTAGACGTTTTCTAATATTATCTGTATTTACTATGGGTGTCTCGCTTCTTGCCAAACTCACACCTGCCCCCATTCTACCTCCAAAACCCTTTGCTATTTCCAGTGTCAAGACAGTGTCATGTCTGAGTGTTACATTCTGAGTAAATGAGAATTTAAAATGCATTTTGCAGGTCGATTGGGGAGAGAGAGCGATAGACACCAACATCTTACATCTTCTTACATTTTGTAGCTTCAGCCCCAGGTAAGTAAAGGGTTGGTAGTCTGGGGACTAAGAATGTGCCAGGAGGATTTTATGAGATGATCTTCACGGGAAATATAGTGATTGAAGGTAATTAGATGAGATTCCCCAGGTTGGCAGGGAAATTATTTGAATAAGAAGAATCAGGCAGCTGCGGAGAGACCCCACTACTTGTCCGACCGGGGTGAAGGTCGACGAATGGATGAATTCATCAAGCCTGTGTATGCCCTGTATTAAATTGCAAATCGCTATGGCTGGATTCTTGCCAACTTGCCAGTGGATATGTCTGTTCAGTAGTAATAGTTGCTGGAGCAGGGAACTTGTTCAGTTTTTTAAGTTGAGCTCTCTCTTGGGCTCTTAGCAGTGTGGTTGGACAAGCAACGGGGTCTCTCTGCAGCTACCTGATACTTCTTATCCAGGTGCCCTATATCTAGGTGATATTTCCACCAGTGATCGCACACTCCACACTGCCAGTTAGAGCTCAACCTGCACATAGTGTGAAAGATTGTTTCTGAGCCAGTTTGAGCTCAACCTGGACATAGTGCTATACATTGTCTCTAAGCCAGTCTTCTCTGTTTAATATCAAGCAACAACTGGGAGCCAGTTTGAGCTCACTTATTAAGCCACTCTGCCTTCACTCAAGTGTATCACCACATAGTGACAAAGGGAATATGAATATAACTTCAAAAATTGAACAAGTTCCCTGTTCCAGCAACTATTACTGCTGAACAGACATATTCACTGTCAAGTTGGTAAGAAGCCAGCCATAGCCCTCTACAATTTAATACAGGGCATACACAGGCTTTATGATTTGTCAGAAAAATATGCATCTTTGAGCCACTGTGAGTTCGGTTTACATTGAGTATACCAATAAGACCCAGATAGTGCAAACAAATGGAGTGCCTTACACTATACAAGTGTCTGTACAAGACACACTTACTATATTATCTACAGCCACATCAGAGCTCTGAAACTCAACAAGTGTTTTCAAATTACAATGATATAAATGCTGCCTCGCATTTTCACTTACCCAATTTTATCTGCCTTACACGAGCCTTCTAATATAGGTACATAGTACCTACACCTGTGCGATCCATGGCCATGCCCAGCTTTCAGCTGTGGACCAGAGTTGCATTATGCTCTGGCTGTCCTTTGAATCAGGCAGCTATACATTAGGATATATGATATACTCCCAGTAAGGAGACAAACAGTTCACCCGTGGGGCTATCTTTTTATATTAATCACTAAACACTAACAAACACCTAATTAAAGTATAGACTATTAACTGAGATTGTGCATGTTTACCTATGTTATGATACTGTTGTACAGTCATATTACAAATTCCATTTTATTTTTAAACAACCATTTTGTCAAGCTTACTTATTATTTGTAGGCGTGCACCATTTATAAGGTTTATGTCTATGTGCGGCACGACGCACACCATATATGTGTGTAAAAAATTTCCTAGGCTGCACCCACAGCAACATATATCTACTTTGGTTTGAGTGAGGTAACTCCACCCATTTGACAATAAATCTGACTGCATTTGTTGGATAGCTGGTAGGCTTCCACCTTGCAGCCAGGGACACGATTGCAGAAAATGAAGAAAGACACGATCAGGAGCTCACAAGAAAAGCAGCCATCAACCTTTTAAGGGGTTGACTGTGAATCCAGGACGAAAGTGAATGCTATTTAGAGAAATAAAAGAGATGTTAAACTGTTACCACTGTGTGTTCCTGAAGCATAATAATAGTGACAATCACATTACAAATTCTTGTATATTCATTAGAAACATTTCTTCCACACCATAGAGAGCCTCAAGCCCCTTTGGATGGCTGGTATGAAGTTTTCAATATATACTGTACCTACTGGCAGCTGGGCTACAAGATACCACGTCTGAAAGGAAAAGGGCACTACTTATGTACTCCTTAAGCTCAGAGTTATTCTGCATAATTTCTGCACTTGAGGTTGGCCCTTGATTTAATGAGACTGTTCAACCAATTGAAATTCACTTTAAGAGATTTTGCTGGTTCAGTAAAAAAGGGAGGAAATTCATTCATCAATATGTCGCTGCTTTATGGGAGTTTAGCAGCCACTTGCAAGTTCAGTACTTTATAGGCCACAATGATAGGTGATCAATTTATTGAAAATACATGTCTCCAGACTGCATGAGAGGTTGCTTATGAATCTAGAGACTGATTTACAGAAAGCTATGTATTTGGGCTGTCAGATGGAGATGGCGATACAAGAAGCATATAAATTGCCTCGCACAGTAACTCCTGTAAAGGAATCAAACTCCAGTATCCATGTACAGAAACTGGAATCAACGGTAAAAAATTCACGGAGCTTTAATTGTAGGGGAAGTCGCCACACTGCTCGGATAAAAACATGTTCAGCTCAAGGGAAATGGTGTAATACATGGAATCATTTTGCACGGTGTTGTCGCTCGGGTGCTACAATGCCTGTTCAAAACCTTGAATAACACACTGAGTATGGGTCAGGTTACACCCTCATTAATGCAGTATGGAGGAAATTGCAATTTCAACCTATGCAACTGCATTTTAAATAAATCTCAAACCAGTTGGAAGACCAGGATTTGGTTCCAGACGATGAAGTGGTGCTTAAATAGAAAAAGAGATACAATACATAGCGTAATACTGTATGATACTAGGACAAACAACATATAATACAAACAACATATATGACAAAAATCTAACAGCTAAGAGATCAACAGGTGAAAACATATATTAAAAAACATTTAATAAAACATTGGACATATAAAACAAAATAGTTAAGAACAATGGAAAGGCCAGATCGTCACACTGCAGCAGCGGGTAAAATGCCCACTCACCAGATGGTTGATTACAACACGCGGTGGATAATTTGGAGAGTATCCCCTCTCTGCTGCACAAACAGCCACTGCTCCCAGTCGTCTCTGTCAGTGGAGAGCTGCACACGCCCGCCGGCGTGTGTGTGTGGTCTCTCTCTGCGCTCTGAGAAGGACGTGCTGATGTGCCCGGTTTAGCCACAGCAGATTCACTTATTGCTCGTCACAGAGCTTCGACTGGGATCAGCTGATTCGCCACCGGCTCCGGAAGGATAGAATGAATATATATTGCTGCAGTATAAGTCTCACATAGCCACCCTACGCGTTTCGAAAGCGTACTGCTTTCTTCCTCAGGGGTTATAACTGTGGCAACTGTACTTTAAAAAAAAAAAGGGTTTATAATATAACAAGAATATTGTAGCAATTTAACAAAACCATTAAAGGCTTTACTTATGCTGGTCACAGGCTTCAAATTCACCTTGACTTGATACAGAATACAGTCCATAAGCATTCACAGCTCTACAAATTAAGTATCGGGTCCCTATTACCAAACAGAGGTTATGCACAAATTTACTTTAAATGGCATAACTTTTGTGACATTTAAAAAAAAATATTTTTTATGTGCCAGCCTGACAGAGCAGTAACCACTTTACTGCAAAGCCTGGCATATAATAGCAAGTGTTACATCTGTAGGTACAGTAGGGCTTAATTAACATAGCATTATTTTTCAATGTTAACCAAAGTGCTTCTTAGTACATTGCAAATAAATATGATTCTGAATCTAATTATCTCATTTCCATTTGATTATACTGTGAGTAAAAATAACTACAACACTTTTACTAGGGAAAAAATGTGACATTATTAAATGATTGTTCTAACCTAGAGATGCAGCCTGCGGTGAATTGGAGATGAAATGTGGCACATGCATTTCAACTACCTGCCAGCCCTCCTCTCGTGAGGTCATGGCATCATGACATCACGTGACGGTGCATTCTCATGGCAACGTGTCGCCACGTGTTGTTGAGTCACCATGACAACGCAGCGTCAAATGATGCTGCAGCATTGTTGGAGGAAGGTTGCTCTCTTACAGAGACCACACTCGCTACCCCAGCAATCAGCTTCATTGCTGTTGGGAAGAGCACAGGACCTCTGTAACTGTGATGCATAGCATAGCACCGGCCCCCAGCTCGCCCGCTTGGGCCGTTGCTGCAGGCGTGCATTGGCAATGGCTCATGGATGCCCCGGCCCACCAGACATTTGTCCAGTTTCCCAAGGGGCCAATCCGCCCCTGGATATTGCTAGAGTTATTGACCCTGGCACCGCAGATAAACTAGCAAAAGTGCCTACGAGGATCGATTGTAGTCCGGAAGGATTAATGCTGTGGGTTTGTTCATTCTGCTGAATGAGACTCCCATAGCATTAATTTGTTGCTTGAGTGGACAAGCCAATCAGTCTTGAAGTGAGAAGCGGTCTCCGTGCAGGGACCTGGACATTTAACACTGTCTGTCCAACCTCCTTGATGACGTAATATGGTCCTATATTTTTTCCCCTTCTGGCTTAGAATCTCCTATTTGGTTGTATACATCAAGACAGTGAGTCTTGCTACATCTGTCGCTCTTTCTGAAATAATATTATGGCAACTAATCTTTGGTCATCAGTGTTTGATGTCCTTCCTATTCATGCACTTGTCTCACCTCCCCCTCTTGATATTTGTTAAGCTCTAAACTCTGTCTATTATTTTAGCTGTTCAGCATTTAATTAATTGTAGAAATAATACATATATACATATATATATATTTTTTTTAAAGATCAAATTAATAAAAACAAAAACAGATCTGTTTCTGCGGATTAATTAATTTATTTATTTATCAAATATTTTACCAGGAAGTAATACATTGAGAGTTACCTCTCGTTTTCAAGTATGTCCTGGGTACATGCCACCTTAATTAATAAATGTTGGCAAACATTTCCACAAACTAAATGTAAATGAAATTGAGATTACCACAATAACTGTGCCTTATTGCAGTTGTTTTACTTGTGTACAGTAGTTTTACCTCCACACAAACTTAACTAGGATGAAGTATGCGGTTATTTCAATTCTCTACATACTGTACATTACATTATGCACACAGACATGTAGCTTGATATGGCTAGGTGCTTCACGTAACCTTTTCTGGTAAATGATGTGCTTCGGTATATGGTTATACTTAGCAATTTCAGTTTTATGTGAGTCACTCACATTTCCGTTTCCTTTGTTACACATCCGATATTTAAGGTTTTTGCATTAAAAATTAGAAAGTGCAAAGGAACTTTTCTCTACCACCTATCAAACTTTAATAAATTCCATTTGATTGTGACACTTCTGGATTTCAAATTCCAAGCTCAGCTTGTCAGTTTAAAAAGTCTATTTGATGGTTTTGAATATTAATGCTCGGTCACTTAGCAAATCATCTCTGCTTATAGACTGCATCTTCCACTGCTCACCTTATTACCCAGCATGTTATCTTTTAAATTGAATTGTTATTGGAACTTAGAAATCTTCATTGGGACATTGACTACTGATATAAAATATATGAAGAGCTGATTTATTTCCCTATAAATGTAATTTATTAAGATTGTTTGGAATAAAGAAATACATTTAAAATCTATTGTTCCTAATTTATTATATTACAGTTTTTTTGGTAAATTCTTCAATTCATTTTAATAGTTTATGTTTTATTCAATGTGCTCGACAGCTTAACAAAGGAAAGCACTACAAGAACTTGCATTTTCAATGTGCTCCCTATAGATGTTATGCATAATGCATTTTTAGATATACTATTATATTGTGATCGCTAATTGACTTTCATATTTTGATTAAAGTAAATCTGTCCATGCTAACATATTGAGGCCTATGTACTAATATCATATTTGTATTTTAATGGCATGTCAGAACTTCAGTGCTATAAAGTAGGACCAACCTGCAAAAGAACATGTATTGTATGTATGAAGGCTTTATATAGAACAATGCTGCTATTATAAGTGTAACGGATTTTCTGACTTGGCTGATCCACCCAATCTCACATTGGCCCCTGTGGTCTAACCCGTCCCCATTACATGGTCGTGTCTGGTGGGGCACCTGTTGGCAACATGACTCCTGAGTCTCCCGCATGATGTTGTGTGGGGAATGTAAACCCAGACAGGCAGCTGAGGTAGTGTGCTAGAGTCCTACCTACATACATTGCAGCGCCTCCACCTCATCAGGATCTCTGCGTCCGCAAGGAGATGGTTCTGATGAGGAACTCCTCTGTGGTGCCATCCGCTGTGGAGTAACTTCACACTCACACATTGGTGTTCTTGTGAAGAAGGGCATCTTTATTGATGTATAGGCAGACTGCCCCTCGCAGCAAACAGCTTAGCCACTCATCTTCTTCAGTACTCTCCTTTCAGAAGATCTGCCCTCCCAATGGAGTTGGATCACATCTCCCCTCAGGGAGATCACCACCTGTGCCAGGTCCCTGGACACAGTGTAGGCCAAGCATGTCAAACTCGCAGCCCGCGGGCCACATGCGGCCCACAACGAACATATTTGCGGCCCAGCTCGCCAATATTTAACTCGCGCTGCGTGCGCTTTCTACAAAGGAAAAACAACCCCCCCCCCCTCTCCCGATTGGCTGGCGCGTGTTGGCACGCTGCCAGAATTTTTTTTGGGCCCGGAGCAAGCTCTATCAGAGCTTGCATAGTGAGGCCCGGAGCTTGCATAGTGGGGCCCGCCTCTTCCTGCTGCCTGCTGCCCGCCTCTTCCTGCTGCCTGCTGCCCGCCTCTTCCTGCTGCATGGAGCAAGTCAGGTGACTACTGCTCCATGCCTGCCTTGCTTCCCCCTTGCCCTCCTGCTCCGATTTCCTCCCCCATTCCGATTTCCCATGTGTGTGTGTGTGTGTGTCTGTCTGAGTGTGTGTGTCTGTCTGAGTGTGTGTGTCTGTCTGTCTGAGTGTGTGTGTCTGTGTGAGTGTGTATCTGTGTCTGTGTGTATCTGTGTCTGTGTGTATCTGTGTCTGTGTGTGTATCTGTGTCTGTGTGTGTATCTGAGTGTGTATCTGAGTGTATGTGTGTGTGAGTGTGTGTGTGAGTATGTCTTAGTGTGTGTGTGTGTATCTGAGTGTGTGTGTGTCTGAATTTGTGTCTGAATTTGTGTGTCTGATTGTGTGTCTGAGTGTGTGTCTGAGTGTGTGTGTGTGTGTCTGAAAGAGAAAGTAGAGAGACTGTCTGAGAGAGAGAGTGCGTCTGAGAGAGAGTGTGTGTCTGAGAGAGAGTGTGTGTCTGAGAGAGAGTGTGTGTCTGAGAGAGAGTGTCTGAGAGAGTGTGTGTCTGAGAGAGAGTGTGTGTCTGAGAGAGAGTGTCTGAGAGAGAGTGTGTCTGAGAGTGTGTCTGAGAGAGAGTGTGTGTGTCTGAGAGAGAGAGATAGAGTGTGTGTCTGAGAGAGAGAGAGAGTGTGTCTGAGAGAGAGTGTGTCTGAGAGAGAGTGTGTCTGAGAGAGAGAGAGAGAGAGAGAGAGAGAGAGAGTGTGTGTGTATCTGAGAGAGAGAGTGTCTGAGAGAGAGAGTGTGTCTTAGAGAGAGAGAGAGAGAATATGTGTCTGTGAGAGAGAGAGTGTGTCTGAGAGAGAGAGAGAGTGTCTGAGAGAAAGAGAGAGAGTCTGAGAGGGGGAGAGAGTCTGAGAGGGTGAGAGAGTCACAGAGGGTGAGAGAGTCACAGAAAGGGAGAGTCACAGAGAGGGAGAGTCACAGAGAGGAAGAGTCACAGAGTCAGGGAGAGGGAGAGAGCCAGGGAGAGGGAGAGAGTCAGGGAGAGAGTTTCAGGGAGGGAGAGAGTGTCAGGGAGAGGGAGAGTGTCAGGGAGAGTGTCAGGGAGAGGGTGTGTCAGGGAGAGAGTGAGTGTCAGGGAGAAAGTGGGTGTAAGGGAGAGAGTGAGTGTCAGGGAGAGAGTGAGTGTCAGGGAGAGTGTCAGGGAGAGGGAGAGAGAGAGTGTCAGGGAGAGAGAGAGTGTCAAGGAGAGAGAGAGTGTCAGGGAGAGAGAGAGTGTCAGGGAGAGGGAGAGTGTCAGGGAGAGGGAGAGTGTCAGGGAGAGGGAGAGTGTCAGGGAGAGGGAGAGTGTCAGAGAGAGGGAGAGTGTCAGGAAGGGAGAGAGTATCAGGGAGAAAGTGAGTGTCAGGGAGAGAGTGAGTATCAGGGAGATAGAGTGTCAGGGAGAGAGTGAGTGTCAGGGAGAGTTTCAGGGAGAGGGAGAGTGTCAGGGAGAGTAAGAGAGAGAGAGAGAGAGAGTGTCAGGGAGAGAGAGAGTGTCAGGGAGAGAGAGAGTGTCAGGGAGAGATAGAGTGTCAGGGAGAGAGAGAGTGTCAGGGAGAGGGAGAGTGTCAGGGAGAGGGAGAGAGTCAGGGAGAGGGAGAGTGTAAGGGAGAGGGAGAGTGTCAGGGAAAGGGAGAGTGTCAGGGAGAGGGAGAGTGTCAGGGAGAGGGAGAGTGTCAGGGAGAGGGAGAGTGTCAGGGAGAGCGAGTGTCAGAGAGAGAGAGAGTCAGGGAGAGGGAGAGTGTTAGGGAGAGGGAGAGAGAGTGTCAGGGAGAGAGTGTCAGGGAGAGAGTGTCAGGGAGAGTGTCAGGGAGAGAGAGTGTCAGGGAGAGGGAGAGAGTCAGGGAGAGGGAGAGAGAGAGAGTCAGGGAGAGGGAGAGAGAGAGTGTCATGGAGAGGGAGAGAGAGAGTGTCAGGGAGCAGGAGTGAGAAAGTGTTAGAGAGAGGGAAAGAGATTGTAAGGGAGAGAGTGTCAGGGAGAGGGGGAGAGAGAGTGTCAGGGAGAGAGAGTGTCAGGGAGAGAGAGTGTGTCAGGGAGAGAGAGAGTGTCAGTCAGAGAGAGAGAGTCAGTTAGAGAGAGAGAGAGTCAGTCAGAGAGAGAGTCAGTCAGAGAGAGAGAGAGAGTCAGTCAGAGAGAGAGAGTAAGTAAGAGAGAGAGAGTCAGTCAGAGAGAGAGAGAGAGAGAGAGAGTCAGTCAGAGAGAGAGTCAGTCAGAGAGAGAGTCAGTCAGAGAGAGAGTCAGTCAGAGAGAAAGAGAGAGTCAGTCACAGAGAGAGAGAGAGTCAGTAAGAGAGAGAGTAAGTCAGAGAGTCAGTCAGAGAGAGTCAGAGAGAGAGTCAGAGAGAGTCAGAGAGTCAGAGAGAGTCAGAGAGAGAGAGAGAGAGTCAGAGAGAGAGAGAGAGAGAGAGTCAGAGAGAGAGAGAGAGAGTCAGAGAGAGAGAGAGAGAGTCAGAGAGAGAGAGAGAGAGTCAGAGAGAGAGAGTCAGAGTCAGAGATGCCAAGTGTCAGGAAGAAAACATTAATTTTATTGTTCTTTTTTTTATACTGTACTTTTCTAAATAAACCTACGTTTCTATGAAAATTGAAGTTTTTGTTTTTTTGCGGCCCACCTAAACTTAAACCTTGTTTATTTGGCCCGTGTTAGCCTTTGAGTTTGACATGTTTGGTGTTGTCTCTGCCAGCCTTAATGCTGCAGGTCAGACTATTTGCTGCAGAATCCGTCTTAATTATCACACTTGAACTTGAACATAGACTTGCACACTAACTTTGGGCAGTGCTATGTCTTATATGCCAAGGAGTAGCTCCACCTCCTGTGTCACTAACAATGGACACAAGATCGGTTACCACTCCCCACATGTACATATGACACCTCACCAGGGTGTGAGGGCAAACCTCCATGATTGATGCTGGCAACCCTGTATACTTATCAGGTTTACTATCAGCATGAGAGAGAACTGTATACCTTTTTTTACCACATGGCTACATAAGGTATGTGAGTGTTTGTACATTTATTTTTCCTCACTGGAAGTCTGGATGATACCTGATTTTGGAGAAAATGGAGAGGGTGGAGAGGGACATCACAGGTTTCTATTCTAGGTCCACAGCTACAGGAGAGAGCAAGCCATCTGGAAGAACCCTTCCCACCCCCTGTTTCTCCATGACGTACCCTGATGTTACCCAACATCTCAAACGAGGAGGAAATTTGGCTACAAGCCCCCCTTGTTATGCTAGAGATTTGCAGGAAAGTTTAATCTCAGAGCAGTTAGCTGTGTCTGCTTTCCAAAGCACACCTAAGGCACCACAGTGGAAAAGAACCAAGATGATCCTTGGGAATGCAGTAGAGAACATCCGCCTTTACATTATACCAACAGAAACTCTGGCAAGCTTTCTTGTAAACTATGGAGGACAGCTGAGTTGATATGCCTTGCTAATCTTTAAACACCAAGTGAGTTTTTATTAAAATTCCGAGTGATCTAAACAAGTAAACTATGATGGCTCCAGGGGTAAGAAGGCTATTCCCATCAAGTTGAAGAAAACCATTATAGACAAACTGAAGAAGCAGTTTAAACTCATTGCTGCACAATTCAAGACCGTCAAAGACACAATCAATGCAATTTTAAGGTATCAGAGGACTGTCGGCTGGATTCTTGAGTGAAGAAGACGAATTTAGGAATTGAATATGAATAAATACAGTTTTTTTTTAATTTTTAGCAAATACATTTGACATTTTATTTTAATTTAAATAAGTACTTTATTGTAGGCATTGTTTAATTCTTGTTTTCATTCTTGTTTTTTTGGTTTGGCCGGCTGATGAGCATGAATACCTTTGTTCACATGGGAAAAAAATCCAATGATACTGTCACGTAATGTACTATACTGTTCTTCATGCATCTATAGTATTTTCTTCTCTAAATAACATTCTCACAACATTTGAACATGTACAGTAAAAGAAACGGCAAGAAGCTGTCAGTTGAAGAATGTATTATTATTTCAAAAAGATATATTTTAGACATTGTTTAATTCTTCTTTTTGATTCTTGTTTTTCAGGTTTGGCAGGCTAATGAGCATCGACACTGTCTTCGTGCAGCGATACTGTCAGGTGATGTTATGTAATTAGTTCATTTTTCTTTGTCAATACCCGTTCTGTGCATGTGTTCCATACAGTTCTCACATACCGTACTGTTCACATGTGCAGAAATTCAATGACACAAATATACGTTTCAAACAGGTTTCATATAAACTCACAAGCGCAGAAATTCAATGACACAAATATACGTTTCAAACATGTTTCAGATAAACACGCATGCGCAGAAATTCAATGACATTCATACAGTGTATAAGTTTCAAACAGGTTTCAGGTAAACTCACATGTGCAGAAATTCAATGACGCATATGCATTTCAACCAGGTTCCATAGAAACACATGCACATCCAAGTTTATAGGTAGTACGCATACCACACAGTGTAAGTCATGCATCTATTTCTTCTAGATTATTAATATATAACATTATAATTTTACAGGAGAAAATCTACAAAGCTAGCCCAAAGAAGATGCCGGTCGAAGAAGATTGTACATTTTGAAGAAGATTGTATTATTGTATTTTCACAAAGTCTTTGTGCATTATTTCTAGACTGTCATTTAGTGTGATCTAATAAAATAAATTCAGATTTGAAAAATACTTTATAGCTATCTGATGTTTTTAGGGGACTAAGTGGTGGGTTACATTTATATATATATGGGATATCACATCATACGAAATGAATGGGAATTAGGGATGGGATGCATTGCATTTAGATTGAAGACACACTAGCACACTAATGCCACCTAACATTTCTGAGGGGTATTGCAACTAATGCTAAGGCTCATTTTTCTTTTTACTTTTTTATATTTCTATAAAAAAAAATTATTTGGGACATTTCAATTTACATAATATACATTTGATATTGGGACATAGTAACCCGCACATAATAATCTATTACACAATACTCTTCTCCCATACTGTATATCAGTGCCTTTTGTGTGAATGAAGAGAGGGAAAGGAACATATCAATTATAATAGTCTTTGATGTCGCCACTCCTCATCCACCTCCCTTGCCTTAAGCCCATTCAGAGTAACTTTCTTCCCAGATCAACACCCCCCAAAACCGTTTATAGTTGGCCCTTTTTGTATTCCTTTGTTTTTCTCCCAAACATGGGATAGTCACCTAAAACATTAACAATAATACCAATGGTAACACAGTGTTTCCCCACTACAACTACCACATATTGATTTCTAGGACTCGGTCTTTATCTATGTCGACACTCATATCATGTACCCCAAATCGACCTCTAGCCATCCATAGGGTA
Organism: Ascaphus truei; assembly: GCF_040206685.1. NCBI lineage: Eukaryota > Metazoa > Chordata > Amphibia > Anura > Ascaphidae > Ascaphus > Ascaphus truei. Next base: position 359,585,498 of record NC_134485.1, read on the forward strand.
GTGTTCAGTCTACCTAGGGCTAGGTGACTCCATGTTTCCTCCATCTTCATCCCTTGTCCTGGCTCTGTTTTATTGGTTCTCACATCCCTCTCCCCCCTTGGGTGGGTGACAGTGACTGGGTGACAGTGACTGGGTGGGACACAGTGACTGGGTGGGTGGGTGACAGTGACTGGGTGGGTGGGTGACAGTGACTGGGTGGGTGGGTGACAGTGACTGGGTGGGTGGGTGACAGTGACTGGGTGGGTGACAGTGACTGGGTGGGTGACAGTGACTGGGTGGGTGACAGTGACTGGGTGGGTGACAGTGACTGGGTGGGTGGGACACAGTGACTGGGTGGGTGAGACACAGTGACTGGATGGGACACAGTGACTGGGTGGGACACAGTGACTGGGTGAGTGGGACACAGTGACTGGGTGGGTGGGTGACAGTGACTGGGTGGGTGGGTGACAGTGACTGGGTGGGTGACAGTGACTTGGGTGACTGGGTGGGAGACAGTGACTGGGTGGGTGGGAGACAGTGGGTGGGTGGGTGACAGTGACTGGGTGGGTGGGTGACAGTGACTGGGTGGGTGACAGTGACTTTGACAGTGACTGGGTGGGTGACAGTGACTGGGTGGGTGACAGTAACTGGGTGGGTGACCCACAGAGGAGCTGCGTGTTGCTTCCCCTTCCGCCCCACGTTGGGAGCAGGGGGGGGAGCAGGGGGAGAGCAGGGGGGGGAGCGGGCCTGCAGAGGAGCTGCGTGTTGCTTCCCCTTCCGCCCCACGTTGGGAGCAGGGGAGGGGGAGCAGGGGGGGGGAGCGGGCCCGCAGAGGAGCTGCGTGTTGCTTCCCCTTCCGCCCCACGTTGGGAGCAGGGGGGGAGCGGGCCCGCAGAGGAGCTGAGAGTTGCTTCCCCTTCCGCCCCACGTTGGGAGCAGGGAAGGAGGGGGGGAGCGGGCCTAGCGCATGCGCGCCGGCACCGCTGGGAATCGGCGCCATTTTTTTAAACTTTTTTTTTTTTTTTACATTTATTTAATTGATTAATTTGTCGCCCGGCCGGATTCATTGCGGGCCGCACAGAGAGGCCAGGCGGGCCGCATGCAGCCCGCGGGCCGTATGTTGTGCAGCCCTGCTCTATTCTGTGTAGCTGTCTCGTGAATGGGATATATGCCCTATGCATGATCCCAAACTGCATCTCCCTCCAGCTCTCTGAGGTGATTCATTTACATACTCATGTATCCTGTTATTAATTCCTCCATACATTGGACTTCCTCCTGTATCTCTTTCCGCCAAGCCCTTAGATTTTTTTTTTTTTTTTTTTTTCCATATCTTGTTCCCTTATTAATCTATATATTTCTGCTAGTGTGTATCTTGAGGTTTTAATTTGTTTATAATAATCATCCAATCTATTGTTTCTTAATACATATTGGTCGTAATTTGGGAGTTTCTTACTATAGTTCATTAATTGTATACAGTATATAGGAATACTTGTGTTCTTGAGATATCATAATTCTGTATTAGTTTCTGAAAGGTTAAGAAGCTCTGGGTATCTTTATTTATAATATGGACTAAACATTTGATCCCCTTTTCACTCCATGTACTGTATGGAAGATTTTTTGATCTGAGCCAGGGGAAAAATTGCTATAATCTTGGATAGGTAAATACCGTGATACTGAATATGAAAGCTTACATTTATTTCTCACCGCCTTCCAAGTCATTATGGTATCTCTAATGAGTAAATCTGTTTTGAGTTCCAAGGGTAGTTTACTCCATTCTAAGTGTAAGATTCATGCCAGCGAGTTCCTTGGAGAATTGTCTTTTTATTTCTAATGTAGAGTAGTGTTCCTTCTCATGTAACCTACTGTATCTCCATGTCGCATTAAACATGCTAGGTTGTAATCTCTTATGTTTTGGTAGATTGATTCCCCCCTTTTCGTTATTCATCTGCATTTCTTCATGTATTACTTATGATTTATTTATACATAATATTAACCTCTGTCTTTGATGGTTGTTTTTTCTGTAAATGGTAATAGTAATAAGACCCTTATACACTCAGTCATTTGCTATGTACACACCTGTGATGATATCAATTTGGTGATTTAGTTTGGTTTTGTCACGGTTGTCCTCGCCACAAACCAGGGTCGGACCGCGTGGCTGAGGTGTGGTTATATAAGCACCGACCTTAGACCGCGCAGCCTGATCCGGATTGCGCAGTTCGTAGTCGTACATAGCAGGGTCGGGACTGGAGAGAGCAGCGTAGTCAGTGGACAAGCCCGGGTCAGGATTGGAGACATCATGGTAAACGTAGTCCAAGCAGGGAGTCGGCAACAGGAAGTCAAGCAGGTCTTCCTGCTTCAGCGAAATTTCTGCAGGTCGGGAATGGGGTTTGCGCGAGTGGCATTCACGGCCCATGGCGCCGGTCTCAGGAGGGAGAAGGCTGACCGGAGTGGGCACAACGCCAGGCAGCACTGGTAAACCAATGCTTCAGTGCAGGAGTCCAGAACGAGCCTGTGCATGGAGAGAGAGCTACAGACCTCAGGACTCAGAGACAGGCCTCTGCTATGGGAAGGGCAGCAGGCCTCAGGGAACAGGGAGCTGAAGTTACGCTGGAGATCCACCGCTTCAGCACAGGAACCAGGACATGGCCTCTGCAATGGAGAGGGAGCAGCAGGCCCCAGGAACCAGTAGACAGGCCTCTGCTATGGGAAGGGCAGCAGGCCTCAGGGAACAGGGAGCTGAAGTTACGCTGGAGATCCACCGCTTCAGCACAAGAACCAGGACAGGAACCAGGAACTAGAAACAAGAACATGAACCAGAAACAAGGCGGCCAAACAGGTAGCTGTGGCAAACACAGTGAACATCCAAGAAGGATTATGCTCGGCAGAGAGGGATTGTGGGAATGCAGTACTTAAAGGCCAGCGGGCCAACCCCCGGAGGAGGGTGTGAGGGCACTGCTCCAATGACTGAGTACAAGGCTGGAGCTGCAGTAAATAGCTTGCACAGCTGCTGTAGATACCAGGAGGAGTGTTCCAAGACTGCCCAGGTCTGCAAGGTAACCAGTAAACTCAGGTGTGGATTCCTTACAGTATCCCCCCTTCAGGTGAGACCTCCGGGCGAACATGCCACTCATAGAGTTGGAGGACCTGGAATTGTTCCTGAACTGTCTAGGATTGGGGGTAGAGTCGTGGTCCAGAGACTCTTGGACACTCCATTGCGTACCCCCACCCTCCGGTGAGAACCGCGGCCAGACAGGGCCATCCATGGGTCTCGGGGACATTGAGTTGTTCCTAAAGTGCTTTAGGCTGGAAGGGGATCCATAAACGAGCAGTTCATTGGCGAGTACCGTTCTAGGATATTAGAGTGGTGGTAGAGAAATCATTGGTACGTGGCTCGCCACACAAAATGGCTTGGAAATCTAAGGCTGTGATGAACCAGGGGGTTCTGGAGCAGAAACGGCAGAAGGACCCCCGCTGGGAGCCCAGTCCCTAGTAATGGTATCAGAGTTCAGGACAAGCAGTACCGAAAGTTGATCGAGTATACCAGGGCTACCCTCCGGACAGACAAAGTCTTTGCTGACATCTGCACGTAGGAATTTGAGAGGATCTTCTCCTCCAGAGGTTTTCCAGGTAGTGGTCAGTGAGGGTATTGAGTGGGTGGGTGCATTGCCAGGTATTGGTATAGAAGATGACAAGGCAAGCAGTAAACCAGGCTTAGGGACTGAAATTTTGGGGTACGTACTGAGTATTTCCAACACAGAGGAAATACCAGGAGCAACAGAAGGTTCCGAGAGGGATAACCATGGGTTCGCAGAGGCAGAGAAGCAAACAGCAGTGGAGCTCCCAAATACTGTAGAACCCTCAGTGAGAGATAGTATTGTCTGGGGAGTAAAGATCACAAAGTCAATGGCAGCGTGTAAAGTTCTAGAGACAATAGGAAGAGAAACCCCATACTTAAAGTCATTCTGGGGTACTTCAGAAACCACTGAATGGTCAGTGAAAAGAAACTGCCCTCCCGCACTGGGGATTTGGAGCGCGGCAAGGGTTACTTCAGATATGGCATCAGAGTCCGGGGAAGGTATGCTGGTCCTTGCAGAGATTAGAACAACCGCATGGGGCGGACTACGTGCTGCAATGAACTCCAAGGGCATCATACTTGTCATAGGAGTGGGAGTAGGAATAGGCTCTGGGGCTTTAATATCTGGAATTTGAGAATCAGACAGTGCAGGGGCAGCGGAGGGAGGGGAGCTAGCATCTGAAGCTGAAGTCTGTACTTCAGTAACAGGGACCTGAGAGACTACAAGAGCAGCAGCGAGTAGAGGAATAGAATCCGGAGCTGGAGCCTCAGAATCTATAACAGGAACATCTAGCACTGCAGGGGCCCTAACAACCGGGGTAGTTGTCATGACAAAATCAGAAATAGGTATGGTTACAAGTGCGAAAATTCTGATAATGAAACTACCAGACAGTGATGTGGGTGTCTGGGTTACACTAGTGAGACAATCAGATACAGTGGTAAGTGACTTAGAAGCAATCACAGAAGCTCAAGGTTTGCTGGACATGTGTGAGAAAGTATCCTCTAACACAGGAGTTTTAATTTTAGCCCCGAGTAACCCAACGGCTGCTGGGGCACATTTAGATGCAGTGCTAAGGGACTGAGGTTTAGCAAGGGAAGGGAAAAAATAGCTCAGATTTAAACACCTGAATTTGTAATGTAGGCAGAATGGTCTCTGACTGTACTAAGGGGGTGACGACAGATACGCTGATCTCTGGAGGGGTTGCTTGGGCAGAGGCATCAGGGGAACCAAAAGCAAGGATAGCCTCTATGGAAAGAGATTCCGAATCTGAAGGAAGAATTTTACCTCTCTTAGTAGCGGGACCGACAAGGCAAATTTCAGAGAGGGGGGGGGGGGGGGAAACTGTGTACAGGCTTCTAGCTAGCACATATGAAAAAGCATCACATTTGAGTGGGAGCAGTGTGTCAGCAAAAATTCCTGGGAACTCAACAACTTGAGCCTCAGGAGGGGCATAAAGACCACTGTTCGCTTTTAACCCTAGGGTTTGAGAAAAGAAGAACACAGACAGTACAAGGGGGGCAACCACAACTGTGCTCGTCTCTGAAGTGAGTACTTGGGAAGGAGTGTCTGGGAAACCAGAAACGACAACAGATTCCATGACAAGGGGACTATGCGCTGAAACAGGGATCTCAGCTCTCTGAGTGACAGACTGGGTCAGCGAAATACCTGGGAGTGGGGATTCTATGAACAGGCTTAGGGAAAAACATGTTTCTTGAATACATTTAACTGGAATCAGTATTTTAGCAGAAGTTTCAGGGGACATGGCAGCGGAAACTTGAGCTGAAGCAGGGGAATTATAGCAAAGAATATCCAAGGACTTCGTAACCTTAGGGGAGTCATTCAGTGCAACCTCTGCTGTCAGACTTGGGGATTCATTCTCTGATGCTAGAAAGGACGCATTAGCCTTGGGGCAGCAAGGATTTACAGGGGTTAATACAGAAAAAACCTCAAGGGTTAAGTCAGGCTGTGCCTGAGAATCAGAAAAAGAGAAGCTAGCCTCCGAAAGTGGGGTCATAGGGGGTTCAGCCTCTGGCCCTAGGGACCTAACATTAGTCTGCGGAATACAAGGGTTAACAATGGGGGCCTCATAGAACAGACTAGCAGGGGTTCAAACAGAAATAACCTCGGGAACAGAGCTTAGAAATTCTGAGTTAGAAAGAGAGGGCAAACGGTGTTCATTCTCTGGTTCTAGGAGAGACTCACTGACCTGGGGAATGCAGGGATTTACAGTGGGGAACCCATAGGCCTGACTAGCAGGGGTTAAGACAGGAATAACCTCAAGGGCAGGAGTTAGGGATTCCAAGTTAGAAATTGAGGGTAGAAGGGGTTTATACTCAGACACTAGAGCCATAGTTTTGGCTTGGGAGATAAACTTATACTCCACGGGAACCTCACAGGGCTGATTGGCAGGGGTTAACACAGACATATCCTTGGGGTCTAAGTAACGGGAGGTGCAATCCTCTTGTCTCCTGCAGCCTATCCTGACCTCTGTGGAGGCCGCACCTCCATTCCGCCCCCAGGCTCATTGGCTCCTGCTTGCTATAAAGGACTTTCACTTCCCTTCCTGCTTCGCTGAGCATAATTCTTGTGACCTTGTGTTCCTGCATTTGTTTTGCCTTGCCTTGCTTTGCTTGTGCCTGACTGTGTTCTCTGTTGCTTTCCTGTGTACCGACCTGGCTTGATTATAGGACCCCCTCTGGATAAAGATCCCGGCTTGACTATTGGACCACCTCTGGATAAAGACCCCGGCTTGTACCTGACTTCCCGCACCTCTCCAACCCAGACCTCGGCTTTTGGACAATCTACCACTCTCCTGGCTCCAACCCTAGACCACGGCACAATGGACACTAACCATCCCACTGGCTCCGCCCCTGGACTCCGGCAAGTACTCACACTATTTTACTCTCTCCAACCCAGACCCGGCTACGCTGACTATCCACCCTCCAGGCGTGCTCCCGTTGCTGTAGAAGCGCAGTCTTGTACTTTCCCCCCTCAGTACCGGGGTCCCGCCCTGTTCGTGGTGAACAGAAGCGTTACATTACCCTGGCCATACAGAGATGTAGTGGTTTTGGATGTATTCATGTGAGATTGTATCCTTTCGACGTTTGACCTACGTTTATGTGTCAGAGAAAAGATCTTTTTTGAACTGACCAACTAGACACCTGTGGCTGTGTTCACTTTATATACGTAATAGTAACTACATATGGGTCTCTAAGATACTTATTTATCTATACATTTGAGGCATCATACCTTATGTTTGTTTTCTACGAGGATATATAGTTGCCTAAGAGGGGCAATAACATAGCTCTATGTGATTCATAACATAAGACATTTGTACCTAATTACCTATTGTAACTGGGTTATTTTTCACAATATTATGCAGCTATACATTGATTAGCCATACCCCAGTACTATTTATGTTGTAACATAGCTAATGACATACCCACTTTACCTGGCACAGTATACTACTTATATTTTCTCTGTGCGGCAGCATATGATTACTAATATTTGACTATCAGTTTAGAGGTCTGTCTGTATTTACTATACTGAAGATAGATTTACCTAATTAAGACGGACACTCTACCTAATACTCTACTACAGGGAATTTTAATAATATTTTAATTATTATTGTGATTTTGTTCAGATAATAAAATGTTATTTATATTTTTGTTCTATATTACTAATCCCTAATGGTTATTAGACTGACCAAGAGAAGAAACTATTTGACGGGCTATTGTTCTCATGAAAAGAAATTATATTAGCATTGAGTGCAACTCTGTGGTTATTCTTTTGACTCTACTCGGGTCTAGTCTGTGTTCTATATTATATGCCCCCTTGGACCTGCTATTATGTCTTTCATACTAGGACTATACCTATGGAGAGCGGTCTGTTTCATCTTTTTCTATTATTGGCTATAGTAATATGATAGGATTGTGTTTTTTGTACTTTAATTGATTTATGACAATGTATTAACACAGCGGTAGCTAGTGCTTTGTTTTTTCTTAGATTTATTTTCAAGAGTCCTACTGTATTTTGCAAAAAGCAATTTTTCCATGAATGTTTTGCTTCACAGCCAACTCCTACTGATAATAAAAATTATTACTTACATACAGCCTTGATGAAGAGGCAATGCTTCGAAACATGTAGGGTGACTTGTATGGTGCAAGGAGGATCGTGACTGTGAGAGTACTGCAGTGCTGAACTTCGTGAGGGAGAAGACAGGGAGCGGGCTGACTTTGTTAGACTGGGCTGTGGTGAGATCATCCCTGAAGTGCCGCGCTGTTGCGACGCCCTACGGAGGAGGAGGAGCTTGAGGAGATCACGTGGTGACGCAGTCTGAAGCCGTCACGTACACGGAAGGGCACTTCAACCCCTGGGGGGGCGGAAGCAGGCAGCGGACGCGTTGTAGCAGCTGGCATAGTATCCCCATGCAAAGACAACCCTGCACAACTCCAGCACGCATCTGTGGATTACCACATACTGCCTAAACTGACCGGATGTTTGTGAGTGTATTGTTGATTGATTTTTTCTGTGATTTTAACCTAGTAAAACTTTATTTGCACCAGGAAGTGTGCGCTTTCTTTTCTTCTCATCCTTTGCAGTTACTGCTGCGGCCGAGTTTATGTGAGCATTTGCCCGGTCTCGGCCGCAGCAGTAACCAGGCGCGCGCCGGGATGTGCCTGGCGCGCGCCGAAGCCGCGGAGGAGCGCCCTCCGATCGGGGCTTTCTCCCTCCGCTCGCCGGGTCCGCCGGGTCCCCCGGAGCCCCCTGCCGCCGTCCCCCACATCGCGGGACACCAGGGCTCCCTTGGGGAGCCCTGGACGCGCGTGCAGGGGGCGCAGGCACCCGATGACGCGTGACCGCGCGTCGATGACGCGCGGCACGCCGAGGGAGTGCGGCTAGCATGCCGGGGCATCCCCAGGCTTGCGGAGCTAGCCGCACTCAAATAAAATGTGCCGCCTCTGTATCACTGAAGAACTGGGTTAGTACTTCCATCTGAGAAAGCAGCACCCTCCTGGATTTTTTCAGCAGTCTGGACTGTTTTTGGACTCAAATTTCAAATGATTGGACTCTAAGGTTGTATTTGAACTACTTTGGGGTCAATCAGGGGACATATTTACACTCTTTTTGTTTGTTATTGAGCGCCTGTAGCTGAACCTTATATAGTATTTAGGCACTGATAATTGTGATTGTGGAACTGCTCAGCAAGTCTTTCTTACATACAGCTCTACAAGCATGCAAAGACCATTAAACTCAACAAAGATCAAATGGAGCTAGCACTGCAATTTGTGTTCTTCAACTTTAAATAAGTCTCACAGCAAGTACAGTAGATGACAACATTTTCCCCACATATTTATACAAAATACATTTGCTGATTGTAGGAGCCAAGTGCAGAGGAATAACCAGGGAGGCGTATGTAAAGGAAAATAAATGTTGGCTTTTATTTAGCCCATGGCTTTAAACAGTACAGCTTTATATCTGCAAGAAAAACAAACTGATTATCCCTTTGTAAGGGCTAACTCATACTTCCCAGTACCTATTTGCAGGGCTGGGAGGCTAGGCTTCTTACCAACCTCTGACCCCAAAGTCAAAAGAGGTATCTGTTATCAGGGGCTCTTTCCCTCAGTTCGGGTCTGGGTTAGTGTCCGTGGGGTGAACGTTCTGGCAGGATCCTGGAATAGAGTGTCTGATTCCTTTGGATCCCTCTCTGATTAGCACAAACCTCCTTATTGCTATGAGATCCCCTGCAGTTTACACAGGAGGCTTTGTATTTTGTATAACTGTTTTGTATGCATGTTTATTTATCTGTAACTGTGCTCCGGTTACTTGAGTTAGTTGGGCACATTCTTGGATATACATCGCTCATGGCAGCATCATCATCCCTCAAAGAACTTAAAGTATGCTCCAATAAAGATGAATACAAATGTGAGACAGAATTTGTGTTTCGAAAAACCTCTCTCTTTAATTTTGATCTGTGAAAGAAAATGTGCCTCTGGTAATATCTCTACAGAGAATTTCGTTTTCCTTTTGCCTATGAAAGTTAAATTACAAAAAAAAAAAAACACATTTAGCAATGGTTTCTGATTATGTATTCTAATGTCTATTAAATGCACCATGCAGCTTATAAAAACTAAATTATTCAATATTTACAAAAGTTATTCTTATGTACCTTTCCAATCTGTATATAGTGATACTGATTGAAATCATTAGGCAAACATGATTGTATTAATATATTTACTGTATGTATATTTACAGGCTCCGTTAATAGAAATTACATGTTCGGGACTATATACTATGGCAATTTTGATGCATGATTTCTCTTTTTGTGTGTTTAAATACTTATCTGTTTGTCTTCTCATGAGTATGGGTCATTGAGTTACACTCTTTGGCCAAAGAGTTAAAATTTACTGGTGTAATATTCCTAGATTTTGCAAAGGCTTTTTTTACTGTTGATCATTTTATCTTGTTAAACAAGCTCCAGTAATGTGGAGTAGGGGAACACGCTTTAAACTGGTTTCACTACTACCGATCATGTAGATCCCAACATGGGTATCTCTGGCTCTAACTCCAATCCCTTGGATGTCACCTGCGGTGTCCCACAAAGCTCTGTTCTGGGGCCCCTTCTCTTTACAGTGTAGCCAAGTCCCCTTGGGCTACTAATTCTCTGGCCCCTCTAGCACTGTAAGTCCCAGTAAAGAGTGGGCAGTAAAGTTCAGGAGTAGCCTAGTAGCACAAGGGGGGCCTATGACTTATAGGAGGCCGGCTTACAAGCCACTCCCCTGGGAAGGAGGGGGTTTCCATCTAGAGGTTAGAGTAAGGGTTCTGGGAGTTAGTTCTGTGCTGCCCTCCCTGCTATGAAGACACAGTAGTAAGTCTCTCCTGGACTGGGGTGGGCTGAGGCGTTGCCCTGTAAGGGGGTAAGGTGTGCAGAGATGGGGTGCTCAGGGCCTCAAGCCCAGAGTACTGCCTTTAGGGAATGGAACCTGTAATGATGTACTGAACCTAATAAACTCCAGTTATACCCTCTCTGGTGTGATGTCAGTAGTGTGAACATTAAGAAGAATTGCCTATGAGGTTCATCCTGGCTGCACCAGGATTCTCCTTTGCTGGAGGCACTGGGCTGACCGAAGAACCATCACTAAGAGCCTGTCCTGATGTCTCCTTATACCATCGCGGAGATCTCAGGCCTTCTGTTCTACCAAACAGGTATGCACCAGCACCAGAATACACCGGTAGCTATATGATCTAAAGGAAGAAAAGGTGCTACAACAGTCTTCATAAATGATCTACCTACAGCTTCAAGGGAGCTTCAATGCACATGAATGCAGATTACACATTCTTATTTGCACACAGTCATAGTCTCACTGACCTTGGATATGTACTTCAATCACATTTTTCAAGACTTGAAAACTGGATTCCCCAAAACAGTTTTTAAACAAAGACTGTATCAATGGTATTTTAGACTAAGGCTAATTTCTAAAGCTACCAATGACAGAGTTACAGATTAGAACCAACTCTTACCATTCTAGCCCCTGTCACTTGTTTTAAATATCTCGGCATATGGTTTGACTCACATTTAACATTTGGTTTGCACATTGATACCTTGACATCCAAAACCTATGCCAAACTAGTTGTACTTTATATGAGCAAATCTTCCTTAAGCCAGCTGGTCAGAAAGGGCATCACACAGCAGATGCTAATGCAAAGTATACACTACAGTATGAGGACATAGTATAAGGCAGGGGTGCACAAACTTCCTGCACTGTGCCCCCCTGCCTGCTTTCCCCCGGTGACGCGCCCCCCTGTGGCATCAAATGACACCTTGGGGTCATGTGACATCACGTGACCCACAGCGTCATTTGACGCCATGTCTCGATGGCAAAGGGAGTTTGGCTGGCTGGCGAAGAGGGTTGGGGGTTTGTGTATGTCATTTAAAAGTGTATATAGTATGCAGTCTGCAGAGGTTAAAGTACTGTAGGCATCACGGAAGGAGACACTGCAGAGGCAATGCACAGCTTGATCCATTAACCGCACCATCAACAAAAAGGTGGCGCACAGACAATGCAATTGAAAACATCAAAAGTATATGTGTACACACAGACTTCAGTACTGAATATATATATATATATATATATATATATATATATATATATATATATATATATATATATATATATATATATATATATATATACAGTGCTCGACAAACCCGGTCGCCAAATCGCCAGCTGCGATCGGAAATTGGCTCGTGGCCAGTAGCTTTTCCCCTGCTCTGCAAAAACAAAATCCCCTGCTCGAAAAAACAAAAACAAAATGCCTCTGGCTGTGACGCGAGATGGAGTTGCCAGGACTTCAAACCGCCTTTCCTTCTCTGCACGGGTAAGTAATTGGGGGGTGAGGGGGGGAGGGGGGGAGGGTGTGTGCACGCGCATCTGCTGCTGCTGCTCCTCCTCCTGTATACTTGTGTCACCTCCTACTTACAAGACCTGCACTGATCCATTCATGGGGAGGATTGTGGACAGATGCTTGAGGTGGGGGGAATTTAATGCACTTTAAATATTTATATACTGTACACTGATAAATCCAGTCCCCGGTGCTCCCGCTGCCCGTGCAAATGATAGTAGCAGAGGTGTTTCTCCCCCCTCCCTCCCCTCCCTCCGGTGCTCCTGCTGTATGCACGGGTCGGGTGTTTCACCCACCTCCCGCTGTCCGTGCGGCTCGGGTGTTTCTCTCCCCCCCCTCCGGCTCTCCCGCTGTCCGCGCGGCTCGGGTGTTTCTCTCCCCCTTCCCTCCGGTGCTCTCGCTGTCCGCGCGGGTCGGTGTTTCTCTTACGCCCCCTCCGGCGCTCCCGCTTTCTGCGCGGCTTGGGTATTTCTCTCTTCCACCCCACCAGCGCTCCCGCTGTCCACGCGGCTCGGGTGTTTCACCCCCATCTCACTGCTTGCGTGGGAGGTAGTAGCGGAAGTGTTTCTCCCTCCTCCTTCCCCTCCGGCGCTCCCACTGTCCACGCGAGTGGTAGTAGTGGAGGTGTTTCTCCCACCTCCCTCCCCCCTCCCCTCCGGTGCTCCCGCTGTCCATGCGGGGCGGGAGGTAGTAGAAGGGTTTTTCTCCATCCCATCCCGTGTGTGTATGGGAGAGAAAGACTGTGTGTATGGGTATGAGAGAGAGAGTGTGTGTATGGGTATGAGAGAGAGTGTGTGTGTATGGGTATGAGAGAGAGTGTGTGTATGGGTATGAGAGAGATTGAGAGTGTGTATGGGTATGAGAGAGAGAGTGTGTGTGTATGAGAGAGAGAGAGAGAACGTGTAGGACCCATTCAGTCATCCCAACCCCCCACACAGTTAGTCACATCACCCCCCACCCAGTCAATCACAACAACCCCCCACCCAGTCAGTCATCCCACCCCCCTACCAGTCAGTCACAACACCCCCCCCACCCAGTTATTCAGTCACCCCACCCTCCCACCCAGTCAGTCATCCCACCCTCCCACTCAGTCAGTCAGTCATCCCACCCTCCCACCCAGTCAGTCAGTCATCCCATCCTCCCACCGTCAGTCAGTCAGTCATCCCACCCTCCCACCGTCAGTCAGTCATCCCACCCTCCCACCGTCAGTCAGTCAGTCATCCCACCCTCCCTCCCACCCAGTCAGTCAGTCATCCCACCCTCCCTAACACCCAGTCAGTCAGTCAATCATTCCACCCCCCACCCAGTCAGTCAGTCAGTCAGTCAGTCAAAAGTCAGTCAGTCATCGTCAGTAAGTCATCCCACCCCTTGCCCAGTCAGTCAATCATCCCACCCCCCGCCCAGTCGCTCAGTCACCCCACCCCCCGTTCAGTCACCCAGTCACCCCACCTAGTCAGTCAGTAATCCCCACCCAGTCAGACACCCCCCACCCAATCACCCCACCCCATCACCCCACCCAATCACCCAGTCAGTCACCCCACCCCCCAATCACCCAGTCACCCCACCCCCCCAATCACCCCACCCCCGCAATCACCTCACCCCCCCACAGTTGCCCTCTCTTGGTCTCTCACCCACTCTCAGTCTCTCACCCTCTCTCGGTCTCTCACCCACTCTCCGTCTCTCACTCTCTCTCCGTCTCTCACTCTCTCTCCGTCTCTCACTCTCTCTCCGTCTCTCACCTTCTCTCCGTCTTTCACCTTCTCTCTGTCTATCACCCTCTCTCCGTCTCTTACCCTCTCTCCGTCTCTCTCACCCTCTCTCCGTCTCTTTCTCTGTCTCTCTCACCCTCTCTCTCCGTCTCTCTCACCTCTCTCTCCGCCTCTCTCAACCTCTCTCTGTCTCACCCTCTCTCTGTCTCACCCTCTCTCTGTCTCACAATCTGGATCTGGATATCTTATTTACCCTGTATATCTTAACTGCCCTCTACTACACCGAAATAACCTATACTGCTTTCTTCCAGATCTGACTCGAGCTTCACACGGGAGACATCGGAATCCCCCGTAACCCAGAAGACAGGTAGGGAACACCTCCCCTCCAACATATAACATTGTGGGAATGAGGGTACCTGGACATTGAGGGACTGCGGATCAGGTAAGATCCGAGGCGGGATTGCTGCTTTAAATATTGTGAAGTGGGGGCATCCAGGCTCTAGTTAAGGGGTGCAGGAAACTAGTCTTTCACATTTGGCTTTTTTTTCTAGATTCGACACACACACACACACACACACACACACACACACACACACACACACACACACACACACACACACACACACACACACACACACACACACACACACACACACACACACACACACACACACACACACACACACACACACACACACACACACACCAAGGACTAATTGTAGTATAATGTAATATAATAAATAAACTTATGTCAAAAACGAATGTACTTACTAGGAATTTATTCAATTTATTTAATTCATGTTATTATTTAAATGGGGGGCTGGGGGCGGGACTAGGTGGCGAGTAGATTTTTTTGTTCGGCGAGTAGATGTTTGGGTGATTTGTCAAGCACTGTATATATATATGTAACTGTAAATATTCCTGTATATTCATTTGCATGTCTTAGACAGGTCTGCAACCCTGTCTTTCACCATTATCACCCAGCAAACAGCACTTACACTGCAGCAAGGGATTCTGGGAAATGACATGCAAATGAGCACACAGTGCCACTTTTTATCTCATGCTCACATTACATGAGCAACCCTTAGTCAATGCATGCTGCTTTAAACACAGCTTTTAAGCAAGGACTTGGGAGATACAAAGTCAGTTAACCCACTCACAGACATGTTTCAACCTTGATGGGTCTCATCAGTGTGAGGTTGGCTTACTGACATTTGCTCAAATGAGATAAGAGTAGGTAATCACCACGACCATATATATTATATATATATCTCAAATGGAAATATTACTGTATGCTCATTTGCTTGTCTTAGACAGGTCTGCAACCCCGCCTTTCACCCATCACACAGCACTTCCACTGCAGCAAGGGATTCTGGGAAATGACATGCAAATGAGCACACAGTGCCACCTTTTGCTTCCAAACCATTAACATGGTTCCCTATAGGCTTAGACTTGCAGCATGGTCACAGCTTTGAGCACAGCCAGGTGTGACGGCAGCAGGGTGTCAAGCGAGTAATAAAGGGGTCACGCCCATTAGGCACCCCCTTCAACCATCTGGGATGTGAGGAGTTAACCAGAAATGTACATGGTCCCCTGCTTCACAACCAAAATGTATGTCCCTTTGGTTATCATGTTCCCACAATTTGAGTGATTACATGTATTTTCATTCCCCTGCCTCAGGGCAAAATGTGTTCTCTTTGCTGGTTGTATGTATTGTTCCAATTATCGGTGTTTGTACGCCTACAGTGTATGCACCAACCACATACACTGGGATCAGGTCGGGAGGGAAAGGGTTAATTGAATTTACATGATTATGGCCCTTTGTTCCCCTTCCCGCCTTTTCAGTCTCCATTTGTAGCCTGTCCATAATGTAGGTCGCCATTGGAGCTCCATGCAACTCTATGGAGATTTCACAGATTTGGGCCCGATACCTGAGAAGACCAGCAGGTAGCGCCCAAGAGGAGGAGCGGAGCTTCTCCATTGAAAGTGAATGGCGTAATGTTTTTCAATGGGGATTCCTCGAAGCCCGCGCTCCAAGAATGAGTTGGATGCCTGCCAAACCGCAGCATCCGAAAATGGCTACTGTTTCATTGAAAAGAGCATGATCTCTCAATTGGCGTGGGAACTAGGCTACGACCAAGTTCACCACCAATTAACGTGTGTGTAACA